>NC_053022.1:373506943-373828896 GCF_003073215.2 Triticum urartu | reverse complement strand
CCCTCTTTCGTCTTCGTCCATCGGTAACTTTACTTGGAGCTATATTTTTATTCGCCACATAATATGTGTTTTGCTTGGAGCGTCTTGTATGATTTGAGACCTTGCTTTTTAGTTTGCCACAATCATCCTTGCTGTACACACCTTTTGGGAGAGACACATATGAATTGGAATTTATTAGAATACTCTATGTGCTTCACTTATATCTTTTGTGTTGGATAGTTTTTGCTCCAGTGCTTCACTTATATCTTTTAGAGCACGGCGGTGGTTCTATTTTATAGAAATAATTGATCTCTCATGCTTCACTTATATCATTCTAAGAGTCCTTTAGAACAGCATGGTAATTCACTTTGGTTATAAATTTTAAATGCTAAGAGAAGTTGGATGCTTGATAGATGGTTTTGAGATATAAAGGTGCTAATATTAGAAGTGTGCTAGTTGAGTAATTATGAAATTGATGAATACTTTTGTTGAAGTTGGCAAGTACCATAGCATGCACATATGGTGAACGTTATGTGACAAATTTGAAGCGTGGGGTGTTCTTTGATTGCTTTCCTTATGAGTGGCGGTCGGGGACGAGCGATGGTCTTTGCCTACCAATCTATCCCCCTAGGAGCATGGGCGTAGTGCTTGGTTTTGATGACTTGTAGATTTTTGCAATAAGTATGTGAGTTCTTTATGACTAATGTTGAGTCCATGGATTATACACACTCTCACCCTTCCATCATTGCTAGCCTCTTCGGTACCGTGCATTGCCCTTTCTCACCTTGAGAGTTGGTGCAAACTTCGCCGGTGCATCCAAACCCCGTGATATGATATGCTCTATCACACATAAGCCTCCTTATATCTTCATCAAAACAGCCACCATACCTACCTATTATGGCATTTCCATAGCCATTCCGAGATATATTGCCATGCAACTTTCCACCATTCCATTTATTATGACACGCATTATCATTGTTGATACGTCCATTTTGCATCATGCTTTTATATTGATATTTATTGCACTATGGGCTGTTATTACACATTATATCACAATACTTATGCCTATTCTCTCTTATTTTACAAGGTTTACATGAAGAGGGAGAATGCCGGCAGCTGGAATTCTGGCTAGAAAAGGAGCAAATATTAGAGACCTATTCTGCACATCTCCAAAAGTCATGAAACTCCACGGGAGCACTTTTCAAAATATATAAAAAATATTGGGTGCAAGAAGTACCAGAGGGGGCCACCCACCAGCCACGAGGGTGGGGGGCACGCCCTACCCCCCCTGGGCGCGCCCCTGCCTCATGGGCCCCCTGGTGGCCCTCTGACGCCCATCTTCAGCTATATGTGGTCTTTCGCCCGAGAAAAATCGTAAGCAAGCTTTCGGGAAGAAACTCCGCCGCCACGAGGCGGAACCTTGGCGAAACCAATCTAGGGCTCCGGCAGAGCTGTTCTGCCGGGGAAACTTCCTTCCGGGGGGGAATCATCACCATCGTCATCACCAACGATCCTCTCATCGGGAGGGGGTCAATCTCCATCAACATGTTCACCAGCACCATCTCATCTCAAACCCCAATTCATCTCTTGTATCCAATCTTTGTATCCTAACCTCAGATTGGTACCTGTGGGTTGCTAGTAGTGTTGATTACTCCTTGTAGTTGATGCTAGTTGGTTTATTTGGTGGAAGATCATATGTTCAGATCCATTATGCATATTAATACCCCTCTGATTATGAACATGAATATGCTTTGTGAATACTTACGTTTGTTCCTGAGGACATGGGAGAAGTCTTGCTATGAGTAGTCATGTGAATTTGGTATTCATTCGATATTTTGATGAGATGTATGTTGTCATCCCTCTAGTGGTGTCATGTGAACGTTGACTACATGACACTTCACCATTTTTTGGGCCTAGAGGGAGGCATTGGGAAGTGATAAGTAGATGATGGATTGCTAGAGTGACAGAAGCTTAAACCCTAGTTTATGCGTTGCTTCGTAAGGGGCTGATTTGGATCCATATGTTTCATGCTATGGTTAGGTTTACCTTAATACTTCTGTTGTAGTTGCGGATGCTTGCAATGGGGGTTAATCATAAGTGGGATGCTTGTCCAAGTAAGGAAAGTACCCAAGCACCGGTCCACCCACATATCAAATTATCAAAGTACCAAACGCGAATCATATGAACGTGATGAAAACTAGCTTGACGATAATTCCCATGTGTCCTCGGGAGCACTTTCCTTCATATAAGAGTTTGTCCAGGCTTGTCCTTTGCTACAAAAGGATTGGGCCATCTTGCTGCACCTTATTTACTTTTATTACTTGTTGCTCGTTACAATTTATCTTATCACAAAACTATCTGTTACCGATAATTTCAGTGCTTGTAGAGAATACCTTGCTGAAAACCGCTTATCATTTCCTTCTGCTCCTCGTTGGGTTTGACACTCTTACTTATCGAAAAGGCTACGATAGATCCCATACACTTGTGGGTCATCAAGACTCTTTTCTGGCATCGTTGCCGGGGAGTGAAGCGCCTTTGGTAGGTGGAATTTGGTAAGGAAAAAATTTATATAGTGTGCTGAAATTTATTGTCACTTGTTACTATGGAACATAATCCTTTGAGGGGTTTGTTTGGGGTATCTTCACCTCGTCCAGAACCACAATTAGTTACCCCTCAACCTACTGAACCTACTGAAAATGTTTACTTTGAAATTCCTTCAGGTATGATAGAGAAACTGCTAGCTAATCCTTTTGCAGGAGATGGAACATTGCATCTCGATTTACACTTAATCTATGTGGATGAAGTTTGTGGGTTATTTAAGCTTGCAGGTATGCCCGATGATGTTCTGAAGAAGAAGGTATTCCCTTTATCTTTGAAGGGAGAGGCATTGACATGGTATAGGCTATGTGATGGTATTGGATCATGGGACTACAAGCGATTGTAATTGGAATTTCATCAGAAGTTTTATCCTATGCATCTTGTTCATCGTGATCGTAATTATATATATATAAGTTTTGGCCCCGCGAAGGAGAAAGCATCGCTCAAGCTTGGGGGAGGCTTAAGTCAATGTTATATTCATGCCCCAATCATTATCTCTCAAGAGAAATGATTATTCAAAAATTTTATGCTCGGCTTTCTCTTTAGTAATCGCTCCATGCTCGATACTTCTTGTACTGGATCTTTTATGATGAAGACTATTGAATTCAAATGGGATTTATTAGAAAGAATTACACGCAACTCTGAAGATTGGGACCTTGACGAAGGTAAGGAGTCAGGTATAACACCTAAGTTTGATTGTGTTAAATCTTTTATGGATACCGATGGATTTCGTGAATTTAGCACTAAATATGGACTTGACTCTGAGATAGTAGGTTCCTTTTGTGAATCCTTTGCTACTCATGTTGATCTCCCTAAGGAGAAGTGGTTTAAATATAATCCTCCCATTGAAGTAAAAAGTAGTTGCACCTATTAAAGTTGAAGAAAAGACTATCACTTATAATGATCTTGTTGTTCCTACTACTTATGTTGATAAACCACCTTTCCCTGTTAGAATAAAGGATCATGCTAAAGTTTCAACTGTAGTCAACAAAAGTAATATTAGGACACACAAACCCCCTGGGCAAGTTAAAGTTGAACCTAATATTGCTATGGTTAAAGATCTCTTGGCCGATAATATTGATGATCATGTTATTTACTTCTGTGATGAGACTGCTAGAATTGGTAGACCTGATACTTAAAATAAACATAGACCTGTTGTAGGCATGCCTGTTATTTCTGTTAAAATAGAAGATCATTGCTATCATGGATTGTGTGATATGGGTGCTAGTGCAAGTGCAATACCCCATTCCTTATACAAAGAAATTATGCATGATATTGCACCTGCTGAGATAGAAGATATCGATGTTACCATTAAGCTTGCCAATAGAGATACTATTTCACCAATTGGGATTGTTAGAGATGTTGAAGTCTTGTGTGGGAAGGTTAAATATCCTGCTGATTTGCTTGTTCTTGGTTCCCCACAAGATAGCTTTTGTCCCATTATATTTGGTAGACCCTTCTTGAATACTATTAATGCTAAGATAGACTGCAATAAGGATATTGTTTCTGTTGGTTTAGGGGATATGTCTCATGAGTTCAACTTTGCTAAGTTTCGTAGACAACCCCGTGATGAGGAATTGCCTAGTAAAGATGAAATTATTGGTCTTGCTTCTATTGTCGTGCTTCCCACTGATCCTTTAGAACAATATTTGCTAGACCATGAAAATGATATGTTTATGAATGAAAGAAGGGAAATAGATGAAGTATTCTTTAAACAAGGACCTATTCTAAAACACAACTTGCCTGTTGAAATCCTAGGGGATCCTCCTCCACCCAAGGGTGATCCCGTGTTTGAGCTTAAACCATTACCTGATACTCTTAAATATGCTTATCTTGATGAAAAGAAGATATATCCTGTTATTATTAGTGCTAACCTTTCAGAGAAGGAGGAAGAAAAATTATTGAAAACTCTGAAGAAGCACCGTGCTGCTATTGGATATACTCTTGATGATCTTAAGGGCATTAGTCCCACTCTATGTCAACACAAAATAAATTTGGAGAAAGATGCCAAACCAGTTATTGATCACCAACGACGGCTAAATCCTAAGATGAAAGAAGTGGTAAGAAAGGAAATATTAAAGCTCCTTGAGGCAGGTATAATTTATCCTGTTGCTGATAGTCAGTGGGTAAGTCCTATCCATTGTGTCCCTAAAAAGGGAGGTATTATTTTCGTTCCTAATGATAAAGACGAATTGATTCCACAAAGAATTATTACAGGTTATAGGATGGTAATTGATTTTCGCAAATTAAATAAAGCTACTAAAAAGATCATTACCCTTTGCCTTTCATTGATCAAATGCTAGAAATATTATCCAAACATACACATTTTTGCTTTCTAGATGGTTACTCTGGCTTCTCTCAAATACCTATGTCAGCTGAGGATCAAGCAAATACCACTTTTACTTGCCCTTTCGGTACTTTTGCTTATAGACGTATGCCTTTTGGTTTATGTAATGCACCTGCTACCTTTCAAAGATGCATGATGGCTATATTCTCTGACTTCTGTGAAAAGATCTGTGAGGTATTCATGGATGATTTCTCCATTTATGGATCCTCTTTTGATGATTGCTTGAGCAACCTTGATCGAGTTTTGCAGAGAGGTGAAGAAACTAATCTTGTCTTGAACTGGGAGAAGTGCCACTTTATGGTTAATGAAGGTATTGTCTTGGGGCATCAAATTTATGAAAGAGGTATTGAAGTTGATAAAGCTGAAGTTGATGCTATTGAAAAGATGCCGTGTCCCAAGGACATCAAAGGTATAAGAAGTTTCCTTGGTCATGCCGGTGTTTATAGGAGGTTTATTAAGAACTTCTCAAAAATTTCTCGGCCTCTGACTAACCTATTACAAAAAGATATTCCTTTTTCCTTTGATGATGATTGTGTAGAAGCATTTGAAATACTTAAGAAAGCTTTGATATCTGCACCTATTGTTCAGCCACCTGATTGGAATTTACCCTTTGAAATTATGTGTGATACTAGCATTATGTTGTAGGTGCTGTTCTAGGACAAAGGGTTGATAAGAAGCTGAATGTTATCCAATATGCTAGTAAAACTCTAGATAGTGCCCAGAGAAATTATGCTACTACTGAAAAAGAATTTTTAGCACTTGTTTTTGCTTGTGATAAGTTCAGACCTTGTATTGTTGATTCTAAAGTAATTATTCACACTGATCATGTTGCTATTAAATATCTTATGGAAAAGAAAGATGCTAAACCTAGACTTATCAGATGGGTTCTCTTGCTACAAGAATTTGATTTGCATATCATTGATAGAAAGGGAGCTGAGAAACCCGTTGCAGACAACTTGTCTAGGATAGAGAATGTTCTTGATGACCCACTACCTATTGATGATAGCTTTCCTGATGAACAATTAAATGTCATAAATGCTTCTCGAACTGCTCCATGGTGTGCTGATTATATTTTTGCTAAATTTATACCACCTAGTTTCACATACCAGCAAAAGAAAAAGTTCTTATATGATTTAAGACATTACTTTTGGGATGACCCACATATTTATAAAGGAGTAGATGGTGTTATTAGACGTTGTGTACCTGAGCATGAACAGGAACAGATCCTACGAAAGTGTCACTCAGAAGCCTATGGAGGGCACCATGCTGGAGATAGAACTACACACAAGGTATTGCAATCCAGTTTTTATTGGCCTACTCTCTTCAAGGATGCCCGTAAGTTTGTCTTGTCTTGTGATGAATGTCAAAGGATTGGTAATATTAGTAGACGTCAAGAAATGCCTATGAATTATTCACTTGTTATTGAACCATTTGATGTTTGGGGCTTTGATTATATGGGACCTTTTCCTTCCTCTAACGGGTATACACACATTTTAGTTGTTGTTGATTACGTTACTAAGTGGGTAGAAGCTATTCCAACTAGTCGTGCTGATCATAACACCTCTATTAAGATGCTTAAAGAAGTTATTTTTCCGAGGTTTGGAGTCCCTAGATATTTAATGACTGATGGTGGTTCACATTTTATTCATGCTGCCTTTCGTAAAATGCTTGCTAAGTATGATGTTAATCATAGAATTGCATCTCCTTATCACCCACAGTCTAGTGGTCAAGTAGAATTGAGTAACAGAGAGCTCAAATTAATTTTGCAAAAGACTGTTAATAGATCTAGAAAGAATTGGTCCAAGAAACTTGATGATGCATTATGGGCAATAGAACTGCATATAAAAACCCTATGGGTATGTCTCCGTATAAAATGGTTTATGGAAAAGCATGTCACTTACCTCTCGAACTAGAACATAAGGCATATTGGGCCATTAAAGAGCTCAATTATGATTTCAAACTTGCCGGTGAGAAGAGGTTATTTGACATTAGCTCACTTGATGAATGGAGAACCCAAGCCTATGAAAATGCCAAATTGTTTAAAGAAAAAGTTAAAAGGTGGCATGACAAAAGGATACAAAAGCGTGAGTAGGTGATTATGTATTGCTATAAAACTCTCGTTTGAGATTTTTTGCAGGAAATCTCCTCTCTAAATGGGAAGGTCCTTACGTCATCGAGGAAGTCTATCGTTCCGATGCCATAAAAATCAACAACTTCGAAGGCACAAATCCAAAGGTGGTGAACGGTCAAAGAATCAAACATTATATCTCAGGTAATCCTATAAATATTGAAACTAATATTATTGAAACCGTAATCCCGGAGGAATACATAAGAGACACTTTCCGGAATGTTTTAGACTCCGAAAAGGAATAGGTACGTGGTACGGTAAGTAAACCGACTCCAAAACAGTTCTAATGGCAATTTTTCTCCGTTTTGGAATATTTAAGAAAATAGGAAAATAAGAAGCAGATCGGAAAGGACACGAGGCTTCGACGAGGGTGGAGGGTGCGCCCTACCCCCTGGGTGCGCCCCCTGCCTCGTGGGCACCTCGTGTGCTCTCCAGACTCCATTTTCTTGCACGATACTTCTTTTGGTCGGTAAAAATTCATTATATAATCTCCCGAAGGTTTGGACCACCGTATCAGGCAAAAATCTCCTGTTCTTGTTTCGAGCTGTTTTCTGCCAGGGTTGTCAAGGCCAAGCATCATGTCGTCTCCCTCCTCCTCCAACAATGAGGGCAACGATGCTTGGCTAATGAAGATAGAGCTGAAGAGAGAAGAACCCGGAGAGATCAACAAGGATGATGGGATCAAGAAGGCCATGGGGGATCAAGTTTCGGCAGTAGCAAAAGAAGACATCCTTCCACCTCACCACAATCTCTTTACCCCAACTGAGATTGAGGCTTTCAAGATGATTGAGTTAGCTCGTATTCAAAATAAGTATCTCACAAGTGAAAATGTTTTGTTGAAGGAGCATATCATCGCACTCAAGGGAATTATCCGCAAATTGGAGGATCTCTTACACTCGATGTACGACTACCCATCATCACCAACACCTTCTTCACCAACAAAGAAGAACTAACCATCGGGTATGGGCACTCCCCTTGGCAACTGGCAAGCTTGGGGGAGTGCCCCGGTATCGTATCACCATCACAACTTTTATCTTTACTATTTTTCTTAGTTTGATCCTTTTGATAATATCTTGATCTAGCAGAATAAAGTTTTAGTATGATCTAGTTGTAAGTTTTGCTTTATGATCCTTCTATGTAATCGAGTCCGTGAGCTATATATAATAAAGATTAGTGTTGAGTCAAGGGCTTGATTACCTTGCTATGATCTTGAGGGAATAAAATAAAAGAGAAGAAATAAAAAGAAATAAAGAGATCATATGGATCTTATGGAGAGAAATGAGCTCACATATAAAGAGTATGATGAATAAAAGTTGTTGAGAGTTGACAAACATAGTTTTGGTCATCGTTGCAATTAATAGGAAGCAATAAAGAAAGAGAGGTTCACATATAAATATACTATCTTGGACATCTTTTATGATTGTGAGCACTCATTAAAATATGACATGCTAAAGAGTTGATGTTGGACAAGGAAGACAACGTAATGGGTTATGTTTTTTTTACATCTGAGATAAATTATATTGTCATGGATCATCCAACATGTTCAGCTTGCCTTTTCCTCTCATGCTAGCCAATTTCATTGCACCAAGTAGAGATACTGCTTGTGCTTCCAAATATCCCTAAACCCAGTTTGCCATGAGAGTCCACCATATATACCTATGGATTGAGTAAGATCCATCAAGTAAGTTGTCATTGGTGCAAGCAATAAAAATGCTCTCTAAATATGTATGACTTATTAGTGCGGAGAAAATAAGCTTTATACGATCTTGTGATGTGGAAGAAATAAAAGCGACGGACTGCATAATAAAGGTCCACATCACAAGTGGCAATATAAAGTGACGTTCTTTTGCATTAAGATTTTGTGCATCCAACCATAAAAGAGCATGACAACCTCTGCTTCCCTCTGCGAAGGGCCTACCTTTTATTCTTGTCTTATACTTCATGTAAAGAGTCATGGTGATATTCACCTTTCCTTTTTACATTTTATCCTTTGGCAAGCATAATGTGTTGGAAACATCCTGATAAATATAGCTAATTGGATGTGAGTTTTCATGAACTATTATTGTTGACATTACCTTTGAGGTAAAATGTTGGGAGGCAAAACTATAAGCCCCTATCTTTCTCTGTGTCCGATTAAAACTTCATAACCATAAATATTGCGTGAGTGTTAGCAATTGTGAAAGACTAAATGATAGTTGAGTATGTGGACTTGTTGAAAAGCTCTTATATTGACTCTTTCCAATGTTATGATAAATTGCAATTGCCTCAATGACTGAGATTAGAGTTTGTTAGTTTTCAATGAAGTTTATGATTCATACTTGAAATTGTGATTGAATTGTTACTTTAGCATAAGAGATCGTATGACAATATATATATATATGTTGCTGCTCTAAGAATGATCATGATGCCCTCATGTCCGTATTTTATTTTTATCAACACCTCTATCTCCAAACATGTGGACATATTTTTCGATTTCGGCTTTCGCTTGAGGACAAGCGTGGTCTAAGCTTGGGGGAGTTGATACGTCCATTTTGCATCATGCTTTTATATCGATATTTATTGCATTATGGGCTGTTATTACACATTATGTCACAATACTTATGCCTATTCTCTCTTATTTTACAAGGTTTACATGAAGAGGGAGAATGCCGGCAGCTGGAATTCTGGGCTGGAAAAGGAGCAAATATTAGAGACCTATTCTGCACATCTCTAAAAGTCATGAAACTCCATGGGAACACTTTTCAGAATATATAAAAAATATTGGGTGCAAGAAGTACCAGAGGGGGGCCACCCACCAGCCACGAGGGTGGGGGGTGCGCCCTACCCCCTGGGCGCGCCCCCTACCTCGTGGCCCCCTGGTGGCCCTCTGATGCCCATCTTCTGCTATATGAGGTCTTTCGTCCGAGAAAAAAATCGTAAGCAAGCTTTCGGGAAGAAACTCCGCCACCACGAGGCGGAACCTTGGCGGAACCAATCTAGGGCTCCGGCAGAGCTGTTCTTCCGGGGAAACTTCCCTCCGGGAGGGGGAAATCATCACCATCGTCATCACCAACGATCCTCTCATCGGGAGGGGGTCAATCTCCATCAACATCTTCACCAGCACCATCTCATCTCAAACCCTAGTTCATCTCTTGTATCCAATCTTTGTATCCAAACCTCAGATTGGTACCTGTGGGTTGCTAGTAGTGTTGATTACTCCTTGTAGTTGATGCTAGTTGGTTTATTTGGTGGAAGATCATATGTTCATATCCATTATGCATATTAATACCCCTCTGATTATGAACATGAATATGCTTTGTGAGTAGTTACGTTTGTTCCTGAGGACATGGGAGAAGTCTTGCTATAAGTAGTCATGTGAATTTGGTATTCGTTCGATATTTTGATGAGATGTATGTTGTCATCCCTCTAGTGGTGTTATGTGAACGTCGACTACATGACACTTCACCATTGTTTGGGCCTAGGGGAGGCATTAGGAAGAAATAAGTAGATGATGGGTTGGTACAGTGATAGAAGCTTAAACCCTAGTTTATGTATTGCTTCGTAAGGGGCTGATTTGGATCCATATGTTTCATGCTATGGTTAGGCTTACCTTAATACTTCTGTTGTAGTTGTGGATGCTTGCAATGAGGGTTAATCATAAGTGGGATGCTTGTCCAAGTAAGGACAGTACCCAAGCACCGGTCCACCCACATATCTAATTATCAAAGTACCGAAGGCGAATCATATGAACGTGATGAAAACTAGCTTGATGATAATTCCCATGTGTCCTCGGGAGTGCTTTACTTCATATTAGAGTTTGTCCAGGCTTGTCCTTTGCTACAAAAAGGATTGGGCCATATTGCTGCACCTTATTTACTTTTATTACTTGTTGCTCGTTACAATTTATCTTATCACAAAACTATCTGTTAGCGATAATTTCAGTGCTTGCAGAGAATACCTTGCTGAAAACCGCTTATCATTTCCTTCTGCTCCTCGTTGGGTTTGACACTCTTACTTATCAAAAAGGCTACGATAGATCCCCTACACTTGTGGGTCATCAATTGTCATATTGCTTTGCATGATCATGTAGTTGACATCATATTTGTGGCAAAGCCATCGTTCATAACTTTTTCATACATGTCACTCTTGATTCATCGCAATCCCGGTACACCGCCGGAGGCATTCACATAGAGTCATATTTTGTTCTAAGTATCGAGTTGTAATTCTTGAGTTGTAAGAAAATAAAAGTGTGATGATCATCATTAGAGCATTGTCCCATGTGAGGAAAGGATGATGGAGACTATGACTCCCCCACAAGTCGGGATGAGACTCCGGACGAAAAAAAAGAAAAAGAAAAGAGGCCAAAAGAAAAAAAAAGAAGGACCAAATAAAAAAAGAAAAAAAAGAAAAAAATAAATGAGAGAAAAAGAGAGAAGGGACAATGTTACTATCCTTTTTCCACACTTGTGCTTCAAAGTAGCACCATGATCTTCATGATAGAGAGTCTCTTATTTTTTCACTTTCATATACTAGTGTGCATTTTTCATTATAGAACTTGGCTTGTATATTCCAATGATGGGGTTTCCTCAAATGCCCTAGGTCTTCATGAGCAAGCGAGTTGGATGCACACGCACTTAGTTTCTTTGATGAGCTTTCACATATTTATAGCTCTAGTGCATCCGTTGCATGGCAATCCCTACTCCTTGCATTGACATCAATCGGTGGTCATCTCCATAGCCCATTGATTAGCCGCGTCAATGTGAGACTTTCCCCCTTTTGTCTTCTCACAGAACCTCAATCATCATATTCTATTCCACCCATAGTGTTGTATTCATGGCTCGCGCTCATATATTGCGTAAAAGTTGAAAGATTTTGAAAAGGCTAAGTATGAAACAATTGCTTGGCTTGTCATCGGGGTTGTGCATGATGAGATCATTTTGTGTGACGAAAATGAAGCATGGCCAAACTATATGACTTTGTAGGGATAAGTTTTCTTTGGCTATGGTATTTTGATAAGACATAATTGCTTGATTAGCATACTTGGAGTACTACTATTTTTATGTCAACAATAAACTATTACCTTGAATCTTTCGGATCTGAACATTCATGCCACAATAGAGAAAAAAACATTAAAGAATATTCTAGAAAGCATTCCACTTCAAAAATTATGTTTTTATCATTTACCTGCTCGAGGACGAGCAGGAATTAAGCTTGGGGATGTTGATATGTCTCCAACGTATCTATAATTCTTGATTGTTCCATGCTATTATATTATCTTGGATGTTAATGGGCTTTATTTTACACTTTTATATCATTTTTGGGACTAACCTATTAACCCGAGGCCCAGCCCAAATTGTTGTTTTCTTGACTATTTCAGTGTTTCGAAGAAAAGGAATATCAAACGGAGTCCAAACGGAATGAAACCTTAGGGAGATTTATTTTTGGAACAGAAGCAATCCAGGAGACTTGGAGTAGACATCAGGGAAGCTTCGAGGAAGCCACGAGGTAGGCGGGCACGCCCTACCCCCTAGGCGCGCCCCCACCCTCATGGGCCCCTCGTGGCTCCCCTGACCGACTTCTTTCGCCTATATATGTCCATATACCCTAAAAACATTGTAGAGCAGAATAGATTGGGATTTCCGCCGCCAGAAGCCTCCGTAGCCACCGAAAACCAATCTAGACTCGTTCCAACACCCTGCTGATACGTCTCCAACATATCTATAATTTTTTATTGTTCCATGATATTATATTAGCCGTTTTGGATGTTTATGGGCTTTATTATGCACTTTTATATTATTTTTGGGACTAACCTATTAACCGGAGGCCCAACCCAAATTGTTGTTTTCTTGCCTATTTCAGTGTTTCAAAGAAAAGGAATATCAAACGGAGTCCAAACAGAATGAAACCTTCGGGAGAGTTATTTTTGGAACAGAAGCAATCCAGGAGACTTGGAGTAGATGTCAGGGAAACTTCGAGGTGGCCACGAGGCAGGGAGGCGCGCCCGCCCCCTGGGCGCGGCCCCCACCCTCGTGGGCCCCTCGTGGCTCCCCTGATCGACCTCTTTCGCCTATATATATCAATGTACCCTAAAAACATCGGGGAACAGAATAGATTGGGAGTTCTTCCGCCAGAAGCCTCCGTAGCCACCGGAAACCAATCTAGACCCGTTCTGGCACCCTGCCGGAGGGGGGAATCCCTCTCCGGTGGCCATCTTCATCATCCCGGTGCTCTCCATGATGAGGAGGGAGTAGTCCACCCTCGGGGCTGAGGGTATGTACCAGTAGCTATGTGTTTGATCTCTCTCTCTCTCTCTTGTTCTTGAGTAGGCACAGTCTTGATGTATCGCGAGCTTTGCTATTATAGTTGGATCTTATGATGTTTCTCCCCCTCTACTCTCTTGTGTTGGATTGAGTTTTCCCTTTGAAGTTATCTTATCGGATTGAGTCTTTAAGGATTTGAGAACACTTGATGTATGTCTTGCATGTGCTTATCTGTGGTGACAATGGGATATCACGTGATCCACTTGATGTATGTTTTGGTGATCAACTTGTGTGTTCCGTGACCTCGTGAACTTATGCATAGGGGTTGGCACACGTTTTCGTCTTGACTCTCCGGTAGAAACTTTGGGGCACTCTTTGAAGTACTTTGTGTTGGTTTGAATAGATGAATATGAGATTGTGTGATGCATATCGTATAATCATACCCGCAGATACTTCAGGTGAAATTGGAGTATCTAGGTGACATTAGGGTTTGGTTGACTTGTGTCTTATGGTGTTATTCTAGTACGAACTCTTGAATAGATTGATCAGAAAGAATAACTTTGAGGTGGTTTCATACCCTACAATAATCTCTTTGTTTGTTCTCCGCTATTAGTGACTTCGGAGTGACTCTTTGTTGCATGTTGAGGTATAGTTATATGATCCAACTATGTTATTACTGTTGAGAGGACATGCACTAGTGAAAGTATGAACCCTAGGCCTTGTTTCAACGCATTGCAATACCGTTTGTGCTCACTTTTATCATTAGTTACCTTGCTGTACCTTGCTGTTTTTATATTTTCAGATTACAAAAACCTATATCTACCATCCATATTGCACTTGTATCACCATCTCTTCGCCGGACTAGTGCACCTATACAATTTACCATTGTATTGAGTGTGTTGGGGACACACGAGACTCTTTGTTATCTGGTTTCAGGGTTGTTTGAGAGAGACCATCTTGATCCTACGCCTCCCACGGATTGATAAACCTTAGGTCACCCACTTGAGGGAAATTTGCTACTGTCCTACAAACCTCTGCACTTGGAGGCCCAACAACATCTAAAAGAAGAAGCTTGTGTAGTAGACATCACCTTCCGGAGGGGGGAATCCCTCTCCAGTGGCCATCTTCATCATCCCGGCGCTCTCCATGACGAGGAGGGAGTAGTTCACCCTCGGGGCTGAGGGTATGTACCAGTAGCTATGTGTTTGATCTCTCTCTCTCTCTCTCTCTCTCTCTCTCTCTTTCTCTCGTGTTCTTGAGTCGGCACGATCTTGATGTATCGCGAGCTTTGCTATTATAGTTGGATCTTATGATGTTTCTCCCCCTTTACTCTCTTGTGATGAATTGAGTTTTCCCTTTGAAGTTATCTTATCGGATTGAGTCTTTAAGGATTTGAGAACACTTGATGTATGTCTTGCATGTGCTTATCTGTGGTGACAATGGGATATCACGTGATCCACTTGATGTATGTTTTGGTGATCAACTTGCGAGTTCCGTGACCTCGTGAACTTATGCATAGGGGTTGGCACACGTTTTCGTCTTGACTCTCCGATAGAAACTTTGGGGCACTCTTTGAAGTCCTTTGTGTTGGTTGAATAGATGAATCTGAGATTGTGTGATGCATATCATATAATCATACCCACGGATACTTGAGGTGACATTGGAGTATCTAGGTGACATTAGGGTTTTGGTTGATTTGCGTCGTAAGATGTTATTTTACTACGAACTCTAGGGCTGTTTGTGACACTTCTAGGAATAGCCCAACGGATTGATCGGAAAGAATAACTTTGAGGTGGTTTCGTACCCAACAATAATCTCTTTGTTCATTCTCCGCTATTGGTGACTTTGGAGTGACTCTTTGTTGCATGTTGAGGGATAGTTATATGATCCAATTATGTTATTATTGTGAAGAGAACTTGCACTAGTGAAAGTATGAACCCTAGGCCTTGTTTCCTAGCATTGCAATACCGTTTACGCTAACTTTTATTACTTGTTACCTTGCTGTTTTTATATTTTCAGATTACTAGAACCTATATCTACTATCCATATTGCACTTGTATCACCATATCTTCGCCGAACTAGTGCACCTATACAATTTACCATTGTATTGGGTGTGTTGGGGACACACGAGACTCTTTGCTATTTTGTTGCAGGGTTGTTTGAGAGAGACCATCTTCATCCTATGCCTCCCACGGATTGATAAACCTTAGGTCATCCACATGAGGGAAATTTGCTACTGTCCTACAAACCTCTGCACTTGGAAACCTAACAATGTCTACAAGAAGAAGGTTGCGTAGTAGACATCAGTCTTGCACCTAGCGGTGCTTCCAAGACGTAATTCTCCTGTGCAGCAATGAGGATAATCCTCAAGTTACGGACCCAGTCCATGTAGTTGCTACCATCATCTTTCAACTTAGCTTTCTCTATGCATGCATTAAAATTCAACGGAACAGTAGCATGGGCCATTTATTTACAATGACATAGACATGCAAAATACTACTAGGTACTAAGTTCATGATAAATTAAAGTTCAATTAATCATATTACTTAAGAAGTCCCACTTAGATAGACACCCCTCTAATCATCTAAGTGATCACGTGATCCATATTAACTAAACCATGTCCGATCATCACGTGAGATGGAGTAGTTTTCAATGGTGAACATCACTATGTTGATCATATCTGTTGGGGAACATAGTAATTTCAAAAAAAATCCTATGCACATGCAAGATCATGGTGATGCATAGCAATGAGAGGGGAGAGTGTTGTCCACGTACCCTCGTAGCCCGTAAGCGGAAGCATTATGAGAACGTGGTTGATGTAGTCGTACGTCTTCACGATCTGACCGATCCAAGTACCGAACGTACGGCACCTCCGAGTTCATCACGTTCAGCTTGGTGACGTCCCACGAACTCCGATCCAGCAGAGCTTCAAGGGAGAATTCCGTCAGCATGACGACGTGATGACAGTGACGATGATGCTACTGATGCAGGGCTTCGCCTAAGCACCGCTACGATATGACCGAGGTGGATTATGGTGGAGGGGGGCACCGCACACGGCTAAAAGATCAACTGATCAACTTGTGTGACTTGGGGTGTCCCCCTGCCCCCGTATATAAAGGAGCAAGGGGGGAGGCCGGCCGGACCTAGCAGGGCGTGCCAAGAGGAGGAGTCCTCCTCCTAGTGGGAGTAGGACTCCCCTTTCCTAGTCCCACTAGGAGGGGGAAGGAAGGAGTGGGAGAGGGGAAAGGCAAGGGGGGCGCCCCCCTTCCTTGTCCTATTCAGACTCAAGGGGAGGGGGCGCGTGGCCTGCCCTGGCCGGCCCCTCTCTCTCTCCACTAGGGCCTAGCAAGGCCCATTAACCCCCGGGGGGTTCCGGTAACCCCCTCGGCACTCCGGTAAAATCCCGATTTCACCCGGAACTATTCCGATGTCCAAATATAGGCTTCCAATATATCAATCTTTATGTCCAGACCATTTTGAGACTCCTCATCATGTCCATGATCATATCCGGGACTCTGAACTACGTTTGGTACATCAAAACACATAATCTCATATTACCGATCGTCACCGAACTTTAAGCGTGCGGACCCTACAGGTTTGAGAACTATGTAGACATGACCGAGACTCATCTCTGGTCAATAACTAATAGCGGAACCTGGATGCTCATATTGGTTCCTACATATTCTATGAAGATCTTTATCGGTCAAACCGCATAACAACATACGATGTTCCCTTTGTCATCGGTATGTTACTTGCCCGAGATTCGATCATCGGTATCTTAATACCTAGTTCAATCTCGTTACTGGGAAGTCTCTTTACTCATTCCTTAATGCGTCATCCCACAACTAACTCATTAGTCACAGTGCTTGCAAGGCTTATAGTGATGTGCATTACCGAGAGGGCCCAGAGATACCACTCTGACAATCGGAGTGACAAATCCCAATCTCTATCTATGCCAACTCAACAAGCACCATTGGAGACACCTGTAGAGCACCTTTATAGCACCCAGTTACATTGTGACGTTTGGTAGCACAAAAAGTGTTCCTCCGGTACCCGGGAGTTGCATAATCTCATAGTAATAGGAACATGTATAAGTCATGAAGAAAGCAATAGCAACAAAATAAATGATCATCGTGCTAAGATAACGGATGGGTCAAGTCAATCACATCATTCTCTAATGATGTGATCCCGTTAATCAAATGGCAACTCATGTCTATGGTTAGGAAACATAACCATCATTGATTCAACGAGCTAGTCAAGTAGTGGCAAACTAGTGACACTCTGTTTGTCTATGTATAAACACATGTACTAAGTTTCCAGTTAATACAACTCTCCCATGAATAATAAACATTTATCATGATATAAGGAAATATAAATAACAACTTTATTATTGCCTCTAGGGCATATTTGCTTCAGTCTCCCACTTGCACTAGAGTCAATAATCTAGATTACACAGTAATGATTCTAACACCCATGGAGTCTTGGTGCTGATCATGTTTTGCTCGTGAGAGAGGCTTAGTCAACGGGTCTGCAACATTCAGATCCGTATGTATCTTGCAAATCTCTATGTCTCCCTCCTTGACTTGATCGCGGATGGAATTGAAGCATCTCTTGATGTGCTTGGTTCTTTTGTGAAATCTAGATTACTTTGCCAAGGCAATTGCACCAGTATTGTCACAAAAGATTTTCATTGGACCCGATGCACTAGGTATGACACCTAGATCAGATATGAACTCCTTCATCCAGACTCCTTCATTTGCTGCTTCCGAAGCAGCTATGTACTCCGCTTCACACGTAGATCCCGCAACGATGCTTTGCTTAGAACTGCACAAGCTGACAGCTCCACTATTCAATAAAAACACGTATCAGGTTTGTGACTTAGAGTCATCCGGATCAGTGTCAAAGCTTGCATCGACGTAACCATTTACAACGAGCTCTTTGTCACCTCCATAAACGAGAAACATATCCTTAGTCCTTTTCAGGTATTTCAGGATGTTCTCGACTGTTGTCCAGTGATCCACTCCTGGATTACTTTGGTACCTCCCTGCTAAACTAATAGCAAGGCACACATCAGGTCTGGTACACATCATTGCATCCATGATAGAGCCTATGGCTGAAGCATAGGGAACACCTTTCATTTTCTCTCTATCTTCTGCAGTGGTCGGGCATTGAGTCTGACTCAATTTCACACCTTGTAACATAGGCAAGAACCCTTTCTTTGCTTGATCCATTTTGAACTACTTCAAAACTTTATCAAGGTATGTGATTTGTGAAAGTCCAATTAGGCGTATTGATCTATCTCTATAGATCTTGATGCCCAATATATAAGCAGCTTCACCGAGGTCTTTCATTGAAAAACTCTTATTCAAGTATCCTTTTATGCTATCGAGAAATTCTATGTCATTTCCAATCAACAATATGTCATCCACATATAATATTAGAAATGCTACAGAGCTCCCACTCACTTTCTTGTAAATATAGGCTTCTCCAAAAGTTTGTATAAAACCATATGCTTTGATCACACTATCAAAACATTTATTCCAACTCCGAGATGCTTGCACCAGTCCATAGATGGATCGTTGGAGCTTGCACACTTTGTTAGCTCCCTTTGGATCGATAAAACCTTCGGGTTGCATCATATACAACTCTTATTCCAGAAATCCATTCAGGAATGCAATCTTTACATCCATTTGCCAAATTTCATAATCATAAAATGCGGCAATTGCTAGCATGATTCGGTCGGACTTAAGCATCGCTACGGGTGAGAAATTCTCATCGTAGTCAACTCCTTGAACTTGTCGAAAATCTTTCGCAACAAGTCGAGCTTTGTTGATAGTAACATTACCGTCAGCGTCAGTCTTCTTCTTGAAGATCCATTTATTCTCGATGGCTTGCGATCATCGGGCAAGTCAACCAAAGTCCACACTTTGTTCTCATACATGGATCCCATATCAGATTTCATGGCCTCAAGCCATTTTGCGGAATCTGGGCTCATCATCGCTTCCTCATAGTTCGTAGGTTCGTCATGGTCTAGTAACATGACCTCCAGAACAGGATTACCATACCATTCTGGTGCAGATCTTACTCTGGCTGACCTACGAGGTTCAGTAGTAGCTTGATCTGAAGGCATATGATCATCATCATTAGCTTCCTCACTAATTGGTGTAGGAGTCACAGGAACAGATTTATGTGATGAACTACTTTCCAATAAGTGAGCAGGTACAATTACCTCATCAAATTCTACTTTCCTCCCACTCACTTCTTTTGAGAGAAAACTCCTTCTCTAGAAAGGATACATTCTTAGCAACGAATATCTTGCCTTCGGATCTGTGATAGAAGGTGTACCCAACAGTCTCCTTTGGGTATCCTATGAAGACACATTTCTCCGATTTGGATTCGAGCTTATCAGGTTGAAGCTTTTTCACATAAGCATCTCAGCCCCAAACTTTAAGAAACAACAACTTTGGCATCTTGCCAAACCACAGTTCATAAGGTGTTGTGTCAACGGATTTATATGGTGCCCTATTTAACGTGAATGCAGCCATCTCTAAAGCATAACCCCAAAACGATAGCGGTAAATCTGTAAGAGACATCATAGATCGCACCATATCTAGTAAAGTACGATTACGACGTTCGGACACACCATTACGCTGTGGTGTTCTGGGTGGCGTGAGTTGCGAAACTATTCCACATTGTTCCAAATGAAGACCAAACTCATAACTCAAATATTCTCCTCCACGGTCAGATCGTAGAAACTTTATTTTCTTGTTACGATGATTTTCCACTTCACTCTGAAATGCTTTGAACTTTTCAAATGTTTCAGACTTATGTTTCATCAAGTAGATAAACGCATATCTGCTCAAATCATCTGTGAAGGTGAGCAAATAACAATACCCGTAGCGAGCCTCAACATTCATCGGACCACACACATCGGTATGTATGATTTTCAACAAATCTGTTGCTCGCTCCATAGTTTTGGAGAACAGCGTTTCAGTCATCTTGCCCACGAGGCATGGTTCACAAGTACCAAGTGATTCATAATCAAGTGATTCCAAAAGTCCATCAAAATTGAGTTTCTTCATGCGCTTTACACCAATATGACCTAAACGGCAGTGCCACAAATAAGTTGCACTATCATTATCAACTCTGCATTTTTTGGCTTCAATATTATGAATATGTGTATCACTACTATCGAGATGCATCAAGAATAGACCACTCTTCAAGGGTGCATGACCATAAAATATATTACTCATATAAATAGAACAACCATTATTCTCAGATTTAAATGAATAACCGTCTCACATCAAACAAGATCCAGATATAATGTTCATGCTCAACGCTCGCACCAAATAGCAATTATTTAGGTCTAAAACTAATCCCGAAGGTAGATGTAGAGGTAGCGTGCCGACTGCGATCACATCGACTTTGGAACCATTTCCCACGCGCATCGTCACCTTGTCCTTAGCCAATCTTCGCTTAATCCGTAGTCCCTGTTTCGAGTTGCAAATGTTAGCAATTGAACTAGTATCAAATACCCAGGCACTACTGTGAGCATTAGTAAGGTACACATCAATAACATGTATATCACATATACTCCCTCCGTTCGGAATTACTTGTCACATAAATGGATGTATCTAGATGTATTTTAGTTCTAGATACATCCATTTCCGAGACAAGTAATTCCGAACGGAGGGAGTACCTTTGTTCACCTTGCCATCCTTCTTATCCGCCAAATATTTGGGGCAGTTCCACTTCCAGTGACCAGTCCCTTTGCAGTAGAAGCACTTTGTCTCAGGCTTAGGTCCAAACTTGGGCTTCTTTACTTGAGCAGCAACTTGCTTGTCGTTCTTCTTGAAGTTCCCCTTCTTCCCTTTACCCTTTTTCTTGAAACTGGTGGTCTTGTTGACCATCAACACTTGATGCTCCTTCTTGATTTTTACCTCCGCAGCCTTTAGCATTACGAAGAGCTCGGGAATCGTCTTATCCATCTTTGCATATTATAGTTCATCACAAAGCTCTTGTAGCTTGGTGGCAGTGATTGAAGAACTCTATCAATGACACCATCATCAGGAAGATTAACTCCCAGTTGAGTCAAGTGGCTGTGGTACCCAGACATTCTGAGTATATGTTCACTAACAGAACTATTCTCCTCCATCTTGTAGCTGTAGAACTTATTGGAGACTTGATATCTCTCAATCCGGGCATTTGCTTGAAAAATTAACTTCAATTCCTGGAACATCTCATATGCTCCATGACGTTTAAAACGGTGTTGAAGTACCGGTTATAAGCCGTAAACACTACAAAAAAAGACACATCCGTGACATTTTGGAACGAATGAATTTTTTTCTGTCATACATATGACACTTCTATGACGATAATTGTGACAAAACCCGGTTTCATCATAGATGTGGTGGGCTCCTACTTCTATGACAAAAAATCATGATAGAAAATGGACTTCTCGTCCTGGGCGGGCCGGAGACGCAGTTGCATGACATTCTTTGGGCCGTCCATGACGGAAAAAACCATGGTAGAAGCGAGGGGGAGGAAAATTTCAGGGAGTTCCCGGTTACGGTGGGAGGTCGGGGGCCGAGCGATGCGCGTTTCTCTCGTACACGTACGCGTGTGTGTGCGAGGCGTTGGCTCTAACTGAACCCGAGCGAGGCGTTGGGCTCTAACTGAACTCGAGCAATTGCACTAAAGGCTACGCGTTACTGAACCCGAGCGATCGATCGATGGCTGTTAACTGAACCCGATCGAGCGATTCCTTCGCTACTGCTGCTAACTGAAGCCGATCGATGCTACCTCTGGATGAACAGTGAGCCTTGCGGGGGGGGGGGTGGATGATCAGTTCCCGGTGGGGGTGGATGAACAGGACCCCGTGGTGTTGCCTTTGGATGAACAGGACCCCGATCGATCGAGCCGGTTGGGGCTGGATGAACAGGACCCCGTGGAGGGCTGGATGAACAGGACCACCCCGTGGAGGGCTGGATGAACAGTAGACGGTGGAGGGCAGGATGAACAGTTGCCCGTGGAGGGGTGGTTGAATAGGAGCCCGTGGAGAGGGTTGGTTGAACAGTAGCCGGTGGAGTAGCGCGCGATGGAGGCTGGATGAACAGGAGCCCATGGATGAACAGTCGCAGGTGGAGGCTGGAGGAGGTCGACGATGGATGAACAGTAGCTCGTGGAGGCTGGAGGGGGTCGACGGTGGAGATGAACAGTATCCCGTGGAGTCCCTTTTTGCGGTACGCCACACCCCTCCCGATGAACAGGACCCCCATTTGGACCGTAGTGCTCCAACACAAGTCCGTTTCGTCCGTTTCGTCCGTTTTGCGGTACGCCACACCCCTCCCGATCAATAGGACCCCCATTTCAACCGTAGGAGGTCTGTTTCCTCCGTTTCGCGGTACGCCAGACCCCTCCCAATCAACAGGATCCCGTTTCGAACGTGGTCGGTCGAACACAAGGCCGTTTCCTCCGTTCTGCAGTACGCCAGGCCTCGTTTCCATCGCCTGTTCTGTCCAAGCCCTCCCGATGAACACGACGCATTCCGTTGCCTCCCCATGAACACGAAGCATTTCGTTGCCACCCCATGAACACGACGACGACGTTGTTTCTCCGTTCTGACCCAGCCATGTACACGAGCCCCCGCCGTACGTATGCGCGAGTAGGCGTTCGAGACCCCGCCCGTATGTACACATACGTGGTCGTATTTTCTTTCTTGCACCCTGGCCGCTGTACGTACGTGTACATGCTACGTGCGTGCCTCTACTAAGACATGTGCGCGCCTCTACATCGACCAGTATGTACGTACACGTTCGCGACCAGAATGACAACGCTACGTACGCTTCGACCAGGTGGGTCCCGACTGTCAGGCACTTCCTTGCCTGCGAAGATGTAGCTGGTGGGTCCCGGCAGTCAAGGGCGAATCATTTTTTTGCCCGGACGCACTTCCTTGCGTGCGAAGATGTAGCTGGTGGGTCCCAGCAGTGAGGGGAAATGGTTTTTTCATGAAATACAGTGGCCCGTCCGGTGGGTCCCAGCTGTCAGGTGGAGGAATCATTATTTTCCACGTAATAAGGAGGCACTTCCTTGCTGCGGCTGTGGACCCAGCTGTCAGCCTCTCCATGTACAGTCCATGTCCGATGGAAGTCGTTCCTTGACCACGTTGACCACGCCGCGCCGAGAGCACCAGGGCGGTGGACGACGGCGAGGCCTAGGAAGGGGACGACACGGAGGCAGGGAAGACTCGGCAGTTGTTTCCCACGCGGAGGGGAGTACGACTATACGAGGGTTTACTGGTTCGTCTGCCGTCGCTGGAGAATAATAGGAGGTGTGGGTGAGTAGAGGGATGGCTAGGCCAATGATGGGAGTACGGTCGGGCGGTGAGGCCTGCGCGGTAGCACAGCCGGCCGCGAGGAGGAGGGAGCAAGCAGTCCCGCTGGTGCTTGTTTGAGCGGCTGGAGCGGGAAGAGCAGAGATTGAAGAAGCACGATGGCCGTTGGATGGACATCCAACAGTCAGTGCTTGTGAGTCAACCTTTTTTTAGGAAAGCCTCAAATCTGTGGAAAATAGCATACATCCCATCTGCCATTATTTCTAATAATTTATAGCCCATTTGCTAATTCTTAAGGCTTTTTTGGAGCCCATATTCTTTTTGTTAGCATTACAGCCCATATTGTGGCAATGGTTAAAAAATTATACAAAATTTTGCATATTTCGGTGCGGTCCGAACTGTTTTTAATCCTGAAATTTCGACTCACATTCAAACTGATTTTAAAAATAAATGTATATCAATATAAAATCCAACAAATTCTCCACGCATAAAAATTAATGTAATTTAAAATCTTGAAATGAAAAAAAAGATATTTGAAACTAATTGCCGGTTTGATGTGTTTTAAAAATGTACAACTCATTTCTCATTACTGATGGGCCATTTTCTCGGCCAGCCAAATGAAAGCTCTCCGCGTCTTGAAAGATTTGCAGCCCAACAGGCCTGACAAAGCGACTTACTTGGCAAATCACAAAAAAACTGGGCTGTGGCCGTGGACCCAGCTGTCAGCCTCTCCACATACAGTACTCTTCCGATGGAAGTCCTTCCTTGACCACGTTGACCACACCGCACGGAGAGCACCACGGCGGTGGACGACGACAAGGCCTAGGAAGGGGACGACGCGGCAGTGGAAGCCCGTGCGGAGAGGACTACGAGGGTTCACTGGTTCGGCTGCAGTATGAGGCTGTCGTCGCCGCAGGGCCTGGCCAGCGGTGGGAATAGTAGGGGCGGTGAGGCCTCTGCGGCAGCACAGCCGGCCACGGGAGGCAGGAGCATGCGGCACGACCGGCGCTGCTTTGGGTGGCTGGAGCAAGAAGACCAGAGGTTGAAGAAGCACTACGGCCGTTGGATGGACGTCATACAGTCACTGGAGCTAGAATCGTTCATATTGACTAAGTTGACAAAGCCCTTCGTCCCCGTCAACTTAGTAGGCCCACAAGTCAACCTCCCAGCAAGGTGGGTCCCAGCTAGCCGGGGGAGTATTCATTTTTTGTGTGTAATAAGGAGGCACTTCCGGTGGGTCCGAGGTGACGGCGGGGGGGACGTTTTTTTCGCGAAATACGGTGGCCCGTCCAGTGGGTCCTAGCAGTCAGGGGGAAAAGATTTTTTGCAAAATACTGGAGGCTCGTCCAGTGGGTCCCCGCTGTCAGGTGGAGGAAAAATTATTTTGCACGTAATAAGGAGGCACTTCCTTGCTGCGGCCGTGGACCCAGCTGTCAGCCTCTCCACGTACAGTCCACGTCCGATGGAAGCCGTTCCTTGACCACGTTGATCACGCCGCGCCGAGAGCACCAGGGCGGTGGACGACGGCGAGGCCTAAGAAGGGGACGACGCGGAGCCGGGGAAGACGCAGCAGTGGGTGCCCACGCGTAGAGGAGTACAAGGGTTCACTGGTTCGCTGCGGTGTGAGGCTGCCGTCGCCGCAAAATAACAGGGGGTGTGGGTGAGTAGAGGGATGGCCTGGCCAGCGGTGGGAGTAGTAGGGGGCGGTGAGGCCTCCGCCGCATCGCAACCGGCCACGGGAGGCAGGAGCACGAGGCACGACCGGCGCTGGTTTGGGCGGCTGGAGCAAGAAGACCAGAGGTTGAAGAAGCACTACGGCCGTTGGATGGACATCGTACGGTCACTGGAGCTAGAATCGTGCATATTGACTAAGTTGACAAAACCCTCTGCCCCCGTCAACTTAGTAGGCCCACAAGTCAGCCTGCCACTAAGGTGGGTCCTAGCTAGCAGGGGGTATTCATTTTTTTGTGCGTAATAAGGAGGCACTTCCGGTGGGTCCGAGCTGACAGCAGGGGGAACGTTTTTTTCGCGAAATACGGTGGCCCGTCAGTTGGGTCCCAGCAGTCAGGGGAAACGTTTTTTTCGCGATATACTGGTGGGCGTCCGATGGGTCCCTGCTGTGAGGTGGAGGAATAATTATTTTCCGTGTAATAAGGAGGCACTTCCTTGCGGCTGCCGTAGACCCAGCTGTCAGCCTCTCCACGTACAGTATTCTTCCGATGGAATTCGGTCGTTGACCACATTGACCGCACCGCGCAGACAGCACCACGGCGATGGACGACGGTGAGGCCTAGGAAGGGGACGACGCGGAGCCGGGGAAGACACGGCAGTGGATGCCCACGCGGAGAGGAGTACGAGGGTTCACTGGTTCGGCTGCGTTGTCGCCGCCGCAGAATAACAGGGGGTGTGGGTGAGTGGAGTGGAGGGATGGCCTGACAAGCGGTGGGAGTAGTATGGGGGCGGTGAGGCCTCCGCAGCAGCATAGCCGGCCACGGGAGGTAGGAGCAGGCGGCACGACCGGCGCTGCTTTGGGCGGCTGGAGCAAGAAGACCAGAGGTTGAAGAAGCACTACGGCCGTTGGATGCACATCGTACGGTCAGTCGAGCTAGAATCGTGCATATTGACTAAGTTGACAAAGCCCTTCGTCCCCGTCAACTTAGTAGGCCCACTATATTGGGTCCCAGCTAGCAGGGGGAGTATTCATTTTTTTGTGCGTAATAAGGAGGCACTTCCTTGCGTGCGAAGATATAGCTGGTGGGTCCGAGCTGTCAGTGGCGGTAACATTTTTTCGCGAAATACAGAGGCCGTTTCGGTGGGTCCCAGATGTCGGGTGGAGGAAATCATTATTTTGCGCATAATAAGGAGGCATTTCCTTGCGTGCGGCCATGGACCCAGCTGTCAGCCTCTCCACGTACAGTCCACTTCAGATGCATATCGGTCGTTGACCACGCTGACCACGCCACGCTGAGAGCACCAGCGCGATGGACGACGACAAGGCCTAGGAAGGGAACGACACGGAGGCAGGGAAGACTCGGCCGTTATTTTTGTTTCCCACGCGGAGGGGAGTACGACTATACGAGGGTTTACTGGTTCGTCTGCCGTCGCCGGAGAATAACAGCAGGTGTGGGTGAGTAGAGGGATGGCTAGGCCAGCGATGGGAGTACGGTGGGGCGGTGAGGCCTGCGCGGCAGCACAGCCGGCCGTGGGGAGGAGGGAGCAGGCAGTCCCGTCGGCGCTTGTTTGAGCGGCTGGAGCAGGAAGAACAGAGATTGAAGAAGCACGACGGCCGTTGGATGGACATCCAACAGTATATAGGCCATCTGTGGAAAGCCTCAAATCTATGAAAAACAGCATACATCCCATCTGCCATTTTTTCAAATAATTTACAGACCATTTGCTAATTCTTACGGGTTTTTTTGGAGCCCATATTCTTTATGTTAGCATTACAGCCCATATTGTGGCCACAGTTAAAAAATTATACGAAATTTTGCATATGTCGGTGTAGTCTGCACTGTTTTTAATCCCGAAATTTCGAGTCACATTCAGTCTGATTTTAAAAATAAATGTATATCAATATAAAATCCAATAAATTGTCCATGCATAAAAATCAATGCAATTTAAAATCTCGAAATTAAAAAAAAAGGTATTTGAAAATAATTGCCGGTTTGATGTGTTTTAAAATGTACAACCCATTTCTCATTACTGATAGGCCATTTTCTCGGCCAACCGAATGAAGCTCTCCTCGTCTTGAAAGATTTGCAGCCCAGCAAGCCTGATAAAGCGACTTACTTGACAAATCACAAAAGAACTGGGCTAGCCATTTTCAGAAGAAAAAAAAACTATAGGGCTGGTGTGTGGTAAACATTAAAAAAAAGTTGTCTAGACATGCCAGAGTGTCCCGCACAGCCCAGTTGACACCCTGCTTCTGCTTAAAAACAAATTAGATAAATGCCACTCCAATTATGGCGATTCATAAAAATGCCACTGCAATTTCCAAACCTTGAAAAATGCCACTGCAATTTTTGCAAACTTTGAAAAACGCCACGGCAGTTTGCAAACTTTGAAAAACGCCACTCCAGACTTCGAAAAATGCCACTAGAAATGGCATGAGATGGCATTTTTCAAAGTTTGGAAATTGCAGTGGCATTTCTCGGATACACCAGATTTGGAGTGGCATTTATCAAATTAACCCAAAACAAAAATAACTGGGCGAGCTGCTGGGTCCCTGGTGTCAGCTGCTCGTTGTGCAATTCTCTCGTTTATTGACTATGTTGACAATGGCATGGGACCCAAATGTCAAAAATCCACTAGGAGGAGCCATTTTTTTATTGTCTTGAAATAAGGAGGCACTTGCTTGGGTACTGCCATGACCTTGGCGGGTCCCTGCTGTCATCCTCTCCACGTACAGTACTAGTTAGTCGTGCTTCAAAACTAATCGGCACGCCATTAAAAAAATAAAGGTCGATAACTAATGCGGCACCTCGGGCCAACACGGCCAGATTGAATTTTGCACGAGAAATTACACACCATGTTTCGTTGACATGTGGTCCCGTTCCAACATATCAGTGAGATGACGGCGAGTAGTAGGAGTATTTCCGAATGGACGTGTAGGCCGGGGCGCCTCTTCGTGAACCGTGGCAAACTCGCAACCGTCCACCGACTCTTTGCCTTTCCCTCTCGATTTCGATCTGCTGTCGCACGCTCTTCCTCTCCCTCCTCCATTTTCCTTCAGCCCTTCACCCTTTCTTCTGCCATTGTTCAATCGTCTTGTCCATGGAGGGAACAGGCCGGAAATGACCCCGTTATTCTTGCCCCGATCTGAAAGATGACGTGGTGGAGGAACTCATTGATCGGTGCGACATCATCACCTCGGCTAGCATGGCAGGTTCGTTCAAGCCCATTCTTGACTCAACTAATAACATCATTACAAAGAACCCAAGAGTCAAGGAGCAGTTTGATCTCCCCTATCTTCTTCGCCGTGACCCTGATGACTGGCGCCGGCATGATGGAGGCCTCGCCCTGTGCCAGTTGATGCCGCTTGATAATGATACGTATGATGTTAAGATCGCTCGAGGGCAAGGCTTGGGCGGGCACAAATGGAGATTGGGTTGTTTACATTGGGTCCAACTGCGAGTGGGAACTTGTGAATGTGTACACTCGTCACCGGGTTCCACTTCCAAAAATCTCAGCACACTGCCCAAAGGTTGAGCACACCGGTAATGTACGCACGTTCAAATACGATCATGGTGACTATCTTCTACGGAAGATAGCAATTTGTCGAGTTCCCAACCGCTCTTGGAATTACAACAACTATCAAGTTGTTGCTATCTTCGACAAGCTTGTTGCTGTCCTTCGTGGTTCGACTCGACTGTGATGCAATTCAATACGAGGGCCTTGTGTTTGCTGCCACCACTCGTGGCACTGTTTTTTCATGGCATCCTAGTAGTTTCGGTACGTTTGTCTTCCACCGTAATTATAATTGTTTCATCCACATGCATGCGGGTTAGCAAGTTTCCCTTTACTAATTAACCTTCTTCTTGTGTTTCCAAGGTCCTGTGAACATCGCACCACCTATACTTGAAAATTTTTATAACCAAGGGGAGATGACGATGGTGATGATCACGAGCATGAGGATGAGCAGCGCCGATATACTCTGTGGTGCCTGGCAACTAATTCCGATGGATCACCTCTTCTTGTGTGTATACAACCCACTGATGATGTTACTGCTAAGGAAGCAGGTGTCTCCCATGGTCGCACTCTCCGGACCTATTCCAACACCCGTTGCATGGTATTCGGGATGGATACTAGTGTGCTAGCGCCAACTCCTTCTCCCTGGCACAGAATTGATAGTCTTGGAGAAAACTCGCTCTTCCTTGGACAAAACTATCCGATGATGGTGAAAGGCGATCCAACTGCCGTTGACACATTTATGAGAAGCAACTGTGTCTATACCTCGGACATTTGGGTGGTTCCCTACCCTCGTACCGATATAGTAGGTCGCTTCAGCCAGGATGATCGGTCCCGCGTTGGTCTCCAGATCGACAACAGATGGCCCGTCCCAGAGAATCACCTGTGGTTCAAAGCAAGCGTTTCCAACGCCGCGGAATGGTTGAGTTGAAGTTCATTTCATGGTTTGTTATTTGTTGTGTGGTGAAAACATTAGTATTTATAATGTATCCTCGTTGTCGATGTGGGTTGATGACCTGTTGTATGTAATAAAATGATATGCTTGTGATAAACTTACTAAATTTATGAATGGCTTCCTAGTCGCTTCTCTAAATTTGTACTAGCTTCACATGCTTCGCGCGTTGGGTGGGTGATTTTACTGTAGCCATATGTTAATGTGTTCGTTGTACGTAACCAGCACCTCGAATCCTCGATACTAGTATACTATATACTAGTAGGAGTAAGTAGTAGGAGTAGTAGGGTGGCATGGGCCAGAACAAGCATTCACGTCCAGGAGTACGGCACACGCCACCACCACGACATCCATCTGACACCATATTATTTCTTGGAGTCCATGCTAGAGCAATCTCTTCAACCTCGTCGTTTCTCTAACTTCAGCCATCGTGCGACAGGCGAGGTGGGGGTTTGCCGATAGTCGGTTTCCTTAACTGCGGTCCCACTTGTAAGGCCAACTCCAACGCACGACCCCAAATGGACCTCCGTTTTGCACGAACTCCAACGATAATTTTGACTAGAAAAGCAAGACCAAAGAAAACAAGAACCACAAGAATACATTTTACTACTCCTGTAAGTTGGATTAGTGCCTTCTCGATGCATTCATTGTTGATCTGCGGAGGGTCGATCTTGCGTGCTTCTTTCTTCTTCGAGTGTAAAGAAGTAGACGTTGCTTCCTCGCATCTAGTCTCATGTCTAGCCTCTATTCTAGTAGGAGTATTAACAAGTGCACCAATCTCATCCGATAGCAGAACCGAAGATTTGGTCGGGTTCTTCCTCCTTTTGCCGACACGTGGGACATCCAACATCCAGGTCGTGTCATGAAAGAAAATAGAGTGGTAGTTGAAGCCACGAGATGTGCATCTTGGGTTAAACTGTAAATATAATCTTACTACTCTTGAGTAACTCCAAAAGCGGCCACCGAAGATCTTTATTGGATTTGTTTTTCATCACCAACATGTCGAGGTGAAAGATGTGCAGGTACAGTGGGTCCTCTTGTGTTTTCACTGACATGTGGGGCCGCATGTGAGCAAACAGACGATGGGCTCTGCGCGTCCGCTGGCTGGCTGAGAAGAGAGATAGAGGAGGGCTGAGCACGGACTGTAGGAAATTTGTTCTACGTACCTCGATATGGCCCTGTTTGGATCATGGGGTTAGAGCTAGTTTGGGTTAGTTGAAGGCTCAAATAACCCAAAAGTATCCAAACAGGGAGGGTTAGAGTGGGTTAGTTTCATCTACCCAACTATCCCGGTGGAGAGGTGCTTATTTGGGTTAGAGCGGGTTAGAAAATAACTCTAACTCTAACTGTGTTAGAGTATACAAATAGGGCCATAGGCTCGATATAGTGGGGTGGCATGGGCCATAACTCAGTAGCATTCACGTCTAGGAGTACGGCACACGCCACCCACACGAGTCCCATCCGACACCAATTTTCTTGGATTCCATGCTACAGCCATCTCTTCTCCCTCCTGTTTTCTCAGCCATCCGACAAGATAATTACTGTAGTATCATATACTACTACATGGATTTGACGGAAATATAAAAATACATACGGATCCATCAACGTTCAATGACATCCTCACGCCCTAGTGCGCCGGGTCACCAACCGACGTGTGAGGAGCAGCGGCGTTGGCGGCGAGCTCAACGTGCTTCTGAATAGTGTCGTCCAAGGTTTCCCTGCGCTCCAAGAAGGCCAGTGTCCTGTCGTCCTCCTCTTGCATGTAGTAGTCCTTGTAGACGATTTGTGCGTAGACGTGGGTGATTATGTCGATGGTGTCTTGTGGTGCCAGGAGCTGCGCGGCGAGCGTGACCTCGAGGCGGACATTCTCCGGCGCGACGGCGGGCAGTCGCAGGGCCACCAGTGCGTTGAAGAGGTTGTTACCATAGTGGCTGTTGAGGGTGGTGGGAATCGCAGAGCCTGGGCGCGTCGGCTGGAGGCTTACATCAAAGTCGTCCGCAAGCTTCTTGACGACGGTGAACTTGTCGAGGAAACCGACGAGGACCTCGTCGAACAAGGAGACGAAGCTGTCGTCCAAGCGGCCCCTCGCCCTGGCGGCCTCAAGCAATACTACCTGGAGACGTTCCTCGGTGCCGGTGGACGTGGTAGTACTCCTAAATCCAGACGGTGGTGCTACTAGTACTAGTAGTAGTAGTACCAATGTAATAGTAGGAGTACTAGCACTGTACTACCCATTGGTCAAATTATTATGTGCTGCTCCTCACAGTGAAGTGACAAGACCCTGCGCCGGAGATGACACCTGATTATAGGCGCCGTGTTCGGCATACCATAGTTAGCCTCACCGTCTGCAGTCACTATCATCATGGCTGTACAGCTAGCCTGCTTACAACTAGCCCTGTTCGACATAATTTCCCATGTGTAGATGCCCGTGCATTGCACGGAACACCAAGATTGGGGGTGGACGGCTCTGGCAGCGGACATCGTGCCAGATTTTTCCACGGCCTTCTACTCCTAGATTCTAAGAGACAAGGAGTTGTTTGTAAATAGGGAACAAGTGCGGGCATATTTTTGCAAAAATGGAGAAGCTTGGTTTGTATGCGTCAGATCTAGATCCGACGGCTATTGGTGAAAGATGGGAGGCACAACATCATCACCAACTCAGGACCTGTTTGATTCGCAGGATTTTGAAAATGCAAGAATAGGACACGGCAATATTACAAGTTTCAAACTGATATTACAAATGTTAGGAGTAATGCTGCACCTACGAAGGGGGAATTACTAGGAAGTTTACGTAAGAACTTTCATTACTTTAGGTGGATGCAACATTATCGTACAAACTAAAATCCACCACCCTGACAAGTCACTAATGGGAAAATAAGTTTTCGAGTCTCTGGCCACTTGATGTTTCAAAAACAAATTCAGCTTCTGCGGAGAAATGAGCTCCACCGTGTACCTGCGCGGGTGTGGCTGGGCACGAAGCGTGAGTACGTGCACGGTGCACCTATTCTCTTCTTGTATACGTACACCACCTACGTGGCGTTGTGTGAGAGAGATACAAACCTAGAGAGATATAGTGTGTGGGTTCTTGAGAGTTTTTTTGTGGGGGGGTCAATCAAAAAATTTGACATATGCAATGTGTGTGAAATAGAGTCCTGGATATAACATATATATAGAGGGGGCGATCCACGAGAAGAGAGTGGAGGTATCATCGTCTTGAGGTGTCCATAGAATCGAAGAGAGGGATGATGTGTGTGTGTGTGTGCACGCGCGCGGTCGATAAAGAGTGCGATCGAATTTGTGTGTGCCCACATCAAAGATATAGAGTGGCTGGCCTACTGGAACGTGAGATGGGACATGTGTAGTTTGTCTCTGTGGCATGGATACCTACCTGCAGCGCTCGACTATCGGTGTGTGGTGGGGGAAGAGGGAGGCCCAATTAACTATAGAGGTACAATGGCTGGTATATGTGTGGAGGAGGAGAGAGGCCTACCTCATGTATTAAGGAGATCGATCTGCCTCATGTATTAAGGGAGATCGATCGGCATCCATGCATATGTGCAGGAGATGAATAAGGTTGGGAGAGAGACAGAGCTAGAGTGTTGGAGGGGGTGGTAGTGGAGTTGCTTCTAACAAATGGTGGGATAGGCTTGCTAGACAAACGGAGGGCACGCCCGCAATATCAATAAGAGAGGAGATGGCTGCTTGTTATCTGTGCACGTGCGTGTGAGAGACGGGTCAGGAGGCATGCACGAATGATGAGGGGGGACAATGTGGCTGTGGTAAGCAGACGTAACTACATAGGAAGATCAATCGCCCTTTGTAAGATAAAGGAGAGACATAACTTGTGAGGTACGTCGATTGATGGGGGAGTAGTTAAAGTCCATCTAGGTATATGTTGGGAGATCGATCGGTATACATGAATGTTTGTGTTAGAAGCAAATGAGGCACGAGGAGAAGGATAGAGAGAGAGAGGGATGCATGTAGGAGGTGGTACGAGAGGCATACTATATCGAAGGGGAGGAGTGTGCGAGTACGAGAACGATGAAAAGAGTGGTGGGAGTGAGGCATGTACGGTGACAAGAGAAGAGGGGAAGCTTGTGTTTGTGCTAGGCACACCTGGCTAGAGAGGCATATCGATCGATGTGTGCCGTAAAGAAGGAGCTGGGGGGCCTACACACACCGTGGGTGAACGACCTAAAGTGAAAAGACGAATTTGCGCGATGGAGCTAGAGAATGCCGAGGGAGGGTGAGAGGGATGCGACCGTGTGCATGCACAAGAGAAAGTTAGCGCTAGCTACAAAGATAAGAGGGTTGTGTGGGTATAAAAGACGAATAGAGATCATATATACTTCATTATAAAAAGCGAATTCAGATATTTGAAGAATTTATCATAGTGTTTCAAACCGACGGATTTGTGAATATATATAACGGTGATACACATGGTGTGGTTATGAACATGGTATACTACGTTTAATATGTTTTATCTCTACTCTTATAAAAACGGAGTTTTTGATGATGGTGTGCCTGCCATCCTGCATTACAGGCCGTCTGCTTTATATCTGGCGGATAGCAAGGAAACTATGATGGTTCAAATTATATAAAAACGGAGTTGTTGATGATGGTGTGCCTGCCATCCTCCATCCCCACAACGCCGCCTTAACCTGCTCCACTGGAACCGCAACATCCTCACTGACTCCTCGGACGAAGCCGAGGCCTACTCGGCGCCACCAAAGAGGTTGTACACTCATCACATCACACCTTCTCCTTAACTCGACCTCCCGGCGCCGACGGTGCTCCATCCCGCACCCCCATGGAGCGGCTACCTTGAAGCCGGCACCGCGGGCGACATCTCCACGGCGGCTGCGCGCAGTGCGAGGCGCCTTCGGCGGCGACGTCCATATCAGCCGGATCTGCTGCTGCTCTCCCCCTCGCGCGTGCTGCCGCACTCCCCCTCACGCGTGCTGCTGCACTGCTCTGATTAAGCCACACTTTAGTCGACTGAATTGACTTTTGGATCAGTCGATTTTCAGGGGTTGGGGGGCTTGCCGGAGTTAAGGAAGAACCACCCACAGCGAGGACGAGGGCTCGCCGAAGAGGTACCCCACTATCTATCTTAGGGTTCAGGGCGGGGGGCCTAGAGGGCTGGCCGGGGCGGCGGTGGCGAGTTGTTTCGGGGCGGCGAGGCAGCGCTGGGGCCGGCGGTTCGGCCAGTGGTGGCTGGCGGCTCAGGGGGGGTGCAGGTTGAAGATGAACTACAGGCCCTCCCTAAACTACATGTCAAGTGCCTCTCTGCTACCATTGCGTTCAGTTTCGACAGTAGCATTCAGATTCCACAGTAAACTTCAGTTTCGACACTTAAGTTCAAAGTCAACAGTTTTTACCTCATCTGTTGTAGTCAGGTGGTTTTCGGTGATGTTAATTTTACATCCATTTTACATCATCTATTGGAGATGCTATTAGAATCCCACTTGAGATTGACGATGTATGTCTTGTGCTGCTTCAGCCTTGACGTCTTACGGCTCACCGGAGCTGCTCCAACGACAGAACGATCCGTCAAAACAGAGAAGTGCCCTGGACGCCGTCTACAGATTACTCAGATCTTCCTCCACACCTCCGACAGCCACCTCTACCTCAACTACTTTAGCGACCAACCCAATGATGCTGAGGTCGACACAGCTACGGCAAAGAGGTTGTACACTTGTTGCATCACTTATTACTATACATTCACGTCGATCCATTAGGGCTATTTTGGTTCAACGGAAAAACATCGATCCACTGGTTGTTACCATCACTCTAAATTTCTGCATGCTCTCCTTACATGATCTCACCATATTTTTTTCGTATGCATGTCAGATATTGTACACAGTCATGTTGAACATGTAGAGAAAAAGAGAAGAGTTTTGCGCGGCAATACAATGTCATGCAGACATCGCTTCATGGTGGGTTCAATGGCAAACCCTCCCCACCCCTCTCCAGATTGTAATCCAGAGGAAGATATCTGTTCTGAGGCGGATTCGGACGCCGCTGACCACTCCTATTTACCCCCCAAGGTGTTTGCTCTACCTTGGCATGATGATGTTAGTCATATCATGTATATGTTGCCTTGCAGTGCCTACTTTTGACATCATATATGTCATCTGCTTAGTTTAGACATGTTCTATAATGCCACCTGTTTAGTTTCTATATCATATATGGGAATTATGTAGTCTCATGTCTTTTAGCCAGCCATAATATATGTGAAATGTGCAATGCCATCCTGTTTAACCAGGCATCATATATTTGAATGATATCTTGCCCATCCTTTTCTTCATTACATTTCCATTTGTCGACAATGTTTGTACATTAAACTACTCTTCCTGTGAATCAGCCATTTCGGTGGGAGATGAAAAATTCTGGAGTGAAAACAAGGCCTTCAGAGCAGACAGTGCTACCTGTCGAAGCAGATATCTTGTTGGGTCCCGATAGCTCCTCAGAGATGTATTCAGAGACAGATGACCAGTCCTATTCCCCCACTGAGGTGTATGCTCTAACTTGGCATGGTTATACTGCTCATATCATGCATACGGTGTCTTGCATTGCATAGTTTAGACATCATATAGACAATATTCAACACCATGTTCTTAGTTCAGACATCATATCGAATGCCCTCTGTTTAGCATATAAATCACATATGTGAATTAAATGATGCGATCCTGATTACTTAGATAACATGTAGGTGAATTATGTCATGCGATCCTGTTTAGTTATTCATCATACCTTTGAATTATGTTATGCTATGCTATCCATTTTAGATAGACATCGTATATGTGAAATTATGTCATGCTATCCGTTTTAGTTAAACAATATACATGTCAACTATTTCATGCCCTCTTTTTTCCACACTATCTATTGCATCTGTCTCTCATACAATGTCTGTACATTCAACTATGTTTCCTGTTTGTCAGCCATTTGAATTGGAGCGGGTGATGCCAGTATCTAGCGGACTAAAAACACGATCTTCAAATAAAACAGTGCTACCTCTTGGTGGAGATAGCACCTCGGTTGTACATGCACAAGAACCAGCCCTACCACGCATAACCCAAACTCTAGCAGATTGTACCCCTACTACGATGGACAGAGAACCAGCTTCACCCAATCTAACCCCAACCCCAGCCGATAGTAACCCAGTTCCTGTTGACACGGCACCATCTCCACCACAGAGCTCCCAAACAAGAGCAGTTAGTAAGGCAGCTCCAGTGCCCAAAGGGCCAGTACTATCACGGCGAACCCCAACTCCACCAGTTAGTACGCTTATTCCTGTGGAGGAAGCACAACCAGCTAGTCGTAGTTTAGCATCTATCGCATTAGATGTTGTTAAATCGTATGTGCGTATCTTCCCATCTTGGAAATATTATACTAAAGATGAAGGAAAATGCCAGTTGCAGGTGTTTTTCCAGGAGTTATGTGTAAGTAATGTTATTCATGGCAATTACTTTGCTTCGTCCCATACATCCTACCTCCATGATGGTTATAATACAGCAAATTTTCCCATTTTTCTCTATAGAGAAGGACCGATTTGGAAACTCAGGATGAGGTAACCTGTGCCAATACCTCTGCTATCTTCAAGAATGCTTGGTGGCAGTATCGGAATTACCTGAAGAAGACGTACTTCACCGGCAAAGAAACTCATCAGATTCCCTTACGTTCTCCTGAGACACATTTACTGGACGATGACTGGGAACGCCTTGTTCTGTACTGGTCCCGAACCAAGAATGTGGTAAGGTCTATGAGCTCATTTTCTATTTTTAAGTATTATATTATTGCGTCTTACTGTACTCTGTTCATGTAGAACAAGTGCCTAAACCTGAAGAACAACTGTTCTAATTTAAGATTCCATTGCTACCATAGGACATAGATATATGTTTGTTTGATGCTTTCATTATGTACTAGTACTTGGCAATAGAAGACTTGGTAGTTTAATCATGTCCACCTTACTAATGAACTGGTTCACCGAAATGAGTATCATATACTAGTACATGCTAAACTTGTTATGTGTCTGCTTGTTTCTTCTTTTAGAATGCTGACAAAATATTGGGGAAGAGTGCCTTATTAAGCAACGGTAAAGGAAGTAATGCAGATAAGGTTCAGGATAGTGACACATCCTGTCTTGGTTTAGTGTTGGAGTTACTGGCCACTACCACTTGCACAAGCTATTCAAACTCACTATCTGAATCAGTTCGGTTTCTTGAGTCTCAACTACAAGCTGAAAGACATCGATCAGTTGTGCTGCGACAAGAAGCGAAAGGACTGCGAAAGTCCCTGGAGCATTCAGATGCATACTTTCCGGTGCAACAGCAAGCGTTGGAGGATTTTAGCGCCAAACAGGACAAAGCTAATTAGCTTGCTAAGCTTATTGCCAGCATGGTGGATACCCAGGATATTGTTTCTTGAGCTCTTCTGAAGTTGTTTCAGTTATGCTCTTGTTTTGCTGCCGCATTTATTTGCACTGGTGGCCAAGTTTGACGGCCAGTGTATATGATATGCTGCTTTGTTCCCTATATTTGCACTGGTGACGAACTTTGATTGTAGCCCAGTGGATGTAATATGTGTAATAGTCGTGATAGCCTAGCGTTAGTTGCTTGCTTATTTATTTACTTATTATCTTGTTTATTTGTTTGATTGTAGTCATTGCAGTTCTTTTTCCGCGGTTAACTAGTGGCTGCAATAACCTATTTTTTAAAACTAGGCCACAATAACCATGGGCTAATATTTACTATAGTGACACTGGGCCTCCTACGGGCCGTAGAAATAGTGGGCCTTCTACGGGCCGTAGAAACAGTAGGCCTTCTATGGGCCGTAGAAACAATGGGCCTTCTATGGGCCGTATCATCAATGGGCCTTATACGGGCCGTATGATCAATTGGCCAAACATGGGCCAATAATAGGCCGCATTATGGCCGTAAACGGGCTAGAGTTGGAATCGTCCATTCATGGGCCGACCGTAACGGGCCATCATTAATAGGCCGTATTTGATGACGCTATGAAAACGGCCCAACGTATTAACGGACCACAAACGGGCCGATTGTAACCACGGGCTGAATTTGGCCCACAAGCAGAAAATGACAGTAACGGGCCGTAAGTAAACGAATGATGGAAATGAGCCCAAGAATAAATGGGCTCTGAGAAGGCCGAAAGATAACATGGGCTGGAAACGGCCCAACGGAATAACGGGCCATTAATGGGTATAAAGTGATACACTGTTCATTATGGGCCAGTTTCACCACGGGCCGTTAATGGGTGTAAAGTGATACATTGTTCATTACGGGCCAGTTTCACCACGGGCCGTTAATAGGCCAAGAGTTACATAGGGCCTCATATGGGCCGAAAGACGTCATGGGCCATACATGGGCCAGAAGTGAAAATGGGCTAGAATCATATTGGATGGCCTAGATGACGCTACTAGGCCTAATTCGGATAGGGCGTAACGGGCCTTGGGTTAGCGGGCTGTAAATGGGCTATATGCGAACATGCCATTAACAGGCTTTCCATGGGCCGGCCCGCCACCTTTTGACCAAGTCAAACGGGCCGGCCTTTTCACAGGAATGGGCCTCTGTTGGGCCGTGCCACGTGTCGACGTATCATAGGCGCCTATCTGACCCACTGACGAGCTGACACGTGTTTCGTCCGGCCAATAAGAATTTTACACATGGAAATTTCCCATTGGTCGGGGCTGTTAACGGGTTATCGGATCCAAAACCCGACCCGATAGCTTAACGGCGTTCCGTTACGGTGGATGCCACGTGTCGGTCACCCTTGACGAAAGCACTTCTGTGACGCGCGATTTATCGTCATGGAAGTGGACACTTCCGTGATGATAATTTTGGTAATGTCATGGAACACTTCTACGACAGCACAGGTATGACTATCTTGATTCTGTCATAAATTTATCATAGATGTACATGCATGACAAAAAAAGCGACCTACTGTGACAAACACGTATCATCATGGAAGTGTATTTTTTTGTAGTGAAAGCATGGCACACTGAACTATCGAGTAGTCATCAACACGTGACTGTCAGGCATTCACAATGTCTACAGTTGCTGGCGCAGGTGGTACACCTAGCGGTGCTTCCAAGACGTAATTCTTCTGTGTAGCAATGAGGATAATCCTCAAGTTACGGACCCAGTCCGTGTAATTGCTACCATCATCTTTCAACTTTGCTTTCTCAAGGAACACATTAAAATTCTACGGAACAACAGCACGGGCCATCTATCTACAACAACATAGACATGCAAAATACTATCAAGTACTAAGTTCATGATAAATTAAAGTTCAATTAATCATATTACTTAAGAACTCCCACTATTTTGATCATGTACTAAGTTCATGCAAAATACTATCAAGTACTAAGTGATCACGTGAGATGGAGTAGTTTTCAATGGTCAACATCACTATGTTAATCATATCTACTATATGGTTCACGCTCGACCTTTCGGTCCCAGTGTTCCTGGGCCATATCTGCATATGCTAGGCTCGTCAAGTTTAACCCGAGTATTCTGCGTGTGCAAAACTGGCTTGCACCTGTTGTATGTGAACGTAGAGCTTATCACACCCGATCATCACGTGGTGTCTCGGCACGACGAACTTTCGCAACGGTGCATACTCAGGGAGAACACTTATACCTTGAAATTTAGTGAGAGATCATCTTATAATGCTACCGTTGATCTAAGAAAAATAAGATGCATAAAAGATAAACATCACATGCAATCAATATAAGTGATATGATATGGCCATCATCATCTTTTGCCTTTGATCTCCATCTCCAAAGCACCGTCATGATCACCATCATCACCGGCTTGACACCTTGATCTCCATCGAAGCATCGTTGTTGTCACGCCAACTATTGCCTCCACGACTATGTCTACCACTTAGTGATAAAGTAAAGCAATTACATGGCGATTGCATTTCATACAATAAAGCGACAACCATGTGGCTCCTGCCAGTTGCCAATAACTATGTTACAAAACATGATCATCTCATACAATAAAATTTAGCATCATGTCTTGACCATATCACATCACAACATGCCCTGCAAAAACGAGTTAGATGTCCTCTACTTTGTTGTTGCAAATTTTACGTGGCTGCTACAGGCTGAGCAAGAACCGTTCTTACCTATGCATCAAAAACCACAACGCGGTATAGTGATTGATTTTTGATCTTCAGAAAGAACCTTGTTCATTGAATTCGATTCAACTAAAGCCGGAGAAACAGACACCCACTAGCCACCTGTGTGCGAAGCAAGTCGGTAGAACCAGTCTCGCGTAAGCGTACGCGTAATGTCGGTCTGGGCCGCTTCATCCAACAATGCCGCTGAATCAAGAATCAACTAGTGACGGCAAGAAATATGTATATACCCACGCCCACAACTCCTTTGTGTTCTACTCGTGCATATAACATCTATGCATAAACCTGGCTCGGATGCCACTGTTGGGGAACGTAGTAATTTCAAAAAATTCATGTGCACACGCAGGATCATGGTGATGCATATCAACAAGAGGGGAGAGTGTTGTCCACGTACCCTCGTAGACCGTAAGCGGAAGCGTTATGAGAACGCAGTTGATGTAGTCGTACGTCTTCACGATCCGACCGATCCCAGTACTGAACGTACGGCACCTCCGAATTCAGCACACTTTCAGCTCGATGACGTCCCATGAACTCCAATCCAGATGAGCTTCGAGGGAGAGTTCCGTCAGCACGACGGCGTGATGACGGTGATGATGATGCTGCCGACGCAGGGCTTCGCCTAAGCATCGCTACGATATGACTGAGGTGGATTATGGTGGAGGGGGCACCCCACACTGCTAAAAGATCAACTGATCAACTTGTGTGTCTTGGGGTGCCCCCTGCCCCCCTATATAAAGGAGCAAGGGGGAGGCTGGCCGGCCCTAGTAGGGCACGCCAAGAGGAGGAGTCCTCCTCCTAGTGGGAGTAGGACTCCCCTTTCCTAGTCCCACTAGGATGGAGAAGCAAGGAGTGGGAGAGGGGAAAGGCAAGGGGGGCATCGCCCCCCTCCTTGTCCTATTCGGACTCAAGGGGAGGGGCGCGTGGCCTGCCCTAGCCGGCCCCTCTCTCTCCACTAGAGCCCAACAAGGCCCATTAACCCCCGGGGGGTTCCGGTAACCCCCCCGGCACTCCGGTAAAATCCTGATTTCACCCGGAACTATTTCGATATCCAAATATAGGGTTCCAATATATCAATCTTTAAGTCTTGACCATTTCGAGACTCCTCGTCATGTCCATGATCATATCCGGGACTCCGAACTACCTTCGGTACATCAAAACACATAAACTCATATTACCGATCGTCACCGAATTTTAAGCGCGCGGACCCTACGGGTTCGAGAACTATGTAGACATGACCGAGACTCATCTCCGGTCAATTACCAATAACGGAACCTGGATGATCATATTGGTTCCTACATATTCTACGAAGATCTTTATCGGTCAAACCACATAACACCATACGTTGTTCCCTTTGTCATCGGTATGTTACTTGCCCGAGATTCGATCGTCGGTATCTCAATACCTAGTTCAATCTCGTTACAGGCAAGTCTCTTTACTCATTCCGTAATGCATCATCCCGCAACTAACTCATTAGTCACAATGCTTGCAAGGCTTATAGTGATGTGCATTACCGAGAGGGCCCAGAGATACCTCTCCGACAATCGGAGTGATAAATCCTAATCTCGATCTATGCCAACTCAGCAAGCACCATCGGAGACACCTGTAGAGCTCCTTTATAATCACCCAGTTATGTTGTGATGTTTGGTAGCACACAAAGTGTTCCTCCGGTACTCAGGAGTTGCATAATCTCATAGTCATAGGAACATGTATAAGTCATGGAGAAAGCAATAGGAACAAACTAAACGATCATCGTGCTAAGCTAACGGATAGGTCAAGTCAATCACATCATTCTCTAATGATTTGATCCCGTTAATCAAATGACAACTCATGTCTATGGTTAGGAAACATAACCATCATTGATTCAACGAGCTAGTCAAGTAGACGCAAACTAGTGACACTCTGTTTGTCTATGTATTCACACATGTACTAAGTTTCCGGTTAATACAATTCTAGCATGAATAATAAACATTTATAATGATATAAGGAAATATAAATAACAACTTTATTATTGCCTCTAGGGCATATTTCCTTCAATATCTACTATATGATTCACGCTTGACCTTTCGGTCTCAGTGTTTCGAGGCCATATCTGCATATGCTAGGCTCATCAAGTTTATCCCGAGTATTCTGCGTGTGCAAAACTGGCTTGTACCCGTTGTATGTGAGTGATACGTCTCCGTCGTATCTACTTTTCCAAACACTTTTGCCCTTGTTTTGGACTCTAACTTGTATGATTTGAATGGAACTAACCTGGACTGACGTTGTTTTCAGCAGAATTGCCATGATGTTGTTTTATGTGCAGAAAACAAAAGTTTTCAGAATGACCTGAAACTCCACGGAATATCTTACAATAAATAATAAAAATCCTCGCCAAAGATGAAGACCAGGGGGGCCACACCCTTGCCATGAGGGTGGGGGGCGCCCCCCCCCTAGGGCGCGCCCCCCTACCTCATGGGCCCCCTGGAGACCTCCCGACTCCAATTCCAACTCTATATAACTGCTATCGGGGAGAAAAAAAATAGGAGAGAAGATTTCATCGCGTTTTACGATACGGAGCCGCTGCCAAGCCCTAAAACCTCCCGGGAGGGCTGATCTGGAGTCCGTTCGGGGCTCCGGAGAGGGGGATTCGTCACCGTCGTCATCATCAACCATCCTCCATCACCAATTTCATGATGCTCACCGCCATGCATGAGTAATTCCATCGTAGGCTTGCTGGACGGTGATGGGTTGGATGAGATTTATCATGTAATCGAGTTTGTTTTGTTAGGGTTTGATCCCTAGTATCCACTATGTTCTGAGATTGATGTTGCTATGACTTTGTTGTGCTTAATGCTTGTCACTAGGGCCCGAGTGCCATGATTTCAGATCTGAACCTATTATGTTTTCATCAATATATGAGAGTTCTTGATCCTATCTTGCAAGTCTATAGTCACATATTATGTGTTATGATCCGTTAACCCCGAAGTGACAATAATCGGGATACTTACCGGTGATGACCGTAGTTTGAGGAGTTCATGTATTCACTATGTGCTAATGCTTGGTTCCGGTTCTCTATTAAAAGGAGGCCTTAATATCCCTTAGTTTCCATTAGGACCCCACTGCCACGGGAGGGTAGGACAAAAGATGTCATGCAAGTTCTTTTCCATAAGCACGTATGACTATATTCGGAATACATGCCTACATTACATTGATGAATTGGAGCTAGTTCTGTGTCACCCTATGTTATGACTGTTACATGCTGAACTGCATCCGGCATAATTATCCATCATTGATCCAATGCCTACGAGCTTTCCATATATTGGTTTATGCTTATTTACTTTCCCGTTGCTATTGTTACAATCACTACATAATACCAAAAATATTACTTTGCTTTCATTACTCTTTTGTTACCGTTACCATCACTATCATATTACTTTGCTACTAAACACTTTGCTGCAGATACTAAGTTTCCAGGTGTGGTTGAATTGACAACTCAGCTGCTAATACTTGAGAATATTCTTTGGCTCCCCTTGTGTCGAATCAATAAATTTGGGTTGAATACTCTACCCTCGAAAGCTGTTGTGATCCCCTATACTTGTGGGTTATGAAGACTAATTTCTGGCACCGTTGTAGGGGAGCATAGCTCTATTCTTTGAGTCAGTTGGGATTTATATCTGCTGGACACTATGAAGAACTTGAAAGACGCTAAGACAACAATTTATCCCTCAACTACGAGGGGAGGTAAGGAACTGCCATCTAGCTCTACACTTGATTCACCTTCTGTTATGAGTAAGCTTGCGACACCTAAACCTGCTTCTGCTATTGATTCTGATATGTCGCATGTTATTGATGATGCTACTTCTGCTATACATGATACTTATGATGAACCTACTTCTATGATTGATACTACTGTGCCACTTGGTGATTTTCTCGAGGAACGACTTGCTAGGGCTAGAGAGATTGAAAATATTGAATCTGGTTATGATGATGAGAGTGATGATGAAGAATCACTTGTTATTCCTGAGGGTTATTTATTTGATCAAGAAGCTTCTTTAGCTATTTTAGCTTGCAAAGATAGATATGAACTCAAAAGGTTATTAGCTAAATGGAATAAGCAATCTCTAAATGCTAGGATGAAACCTGACCCTGCTTTTGCTACTTCACCTATCTGTGTTACAAATAAGGATTATGAATTCTCTGTTGATCCCGATATAATTACTTTAGTTGAATCTGATCCTTTTCATGGCCATGAATATGAAACTGTTGTGGCACATCTTACTAAATTAAATGATATAGCCACCCTGTTCACTACTGATGAGAGATCTCGCTACTTTTATATCCTTAAAATATTTCCGTTCTCATTAAAGGGTGATGCTAAGATATGGTTTAATTCTCTTGATCCTAGTTGTGTGCGTAGTCCCCAGGATATGATTTACTACTTCTCTACTAAATATTTCCCTGCTCATAAGAAACAAGCTGCTTTAAAGGAAATATACAACTTTGTGCAAATTAAATAAGAGAGTCTCCCACAAGCTTGGGGGAGGCTTCTCAAGTTACTTAATGCTTTGCCTGATCATCCTCTTAAGAAAAATGGAATACTTGATATCTTTTATAATGGACTAACAGATGCTTCCAGAGATTACCTGGATAGTTGTGATGGTTCTCTTTTCAGGGAAAGAACACCGGATGAAGGTAAAATCTTATTGAATAATATGTTGACAAATGAAAATAATTGGGCACCTCCTGAGCTAGCTCCTGCTCCAATTAATGATCCTATTCCTAAACCAACTCCGAAGAAGAGAGGTGTCCTATTTCTCAGTCCCGAAGATATGCAAGAGGCAAAGAAATCTATGAAAGAAAAAGGTATTAAAGCTGAAGATGTTAAGAATTTACCTCCTATTGAAGAAATACATGGTATTAATTTACCGCCTATTGAAGAAACATATGATCTTGATCCTTTATTTATTGAAGAACCTCCAGACCCCGATAACCCGACACAGGTAGTAAAGGTAAATTCTCTCTATAGATATGATAAAGCTGAAATCCCTCCTACTAAAATTGCTAGTCAATGCTTGGATGAGTTTGATAATTTTATGTTTAAGCAAGAAGACTTCAATGCTTATTTTGGTAGACAATTAAAATAAGATGCTGATATGATTAAATACTTGGGTGATTATATGGCTAATATTAGAGGTGAACTTAAACTTGTTAGCAAACATGCTTCCATGGTTACCACTCAAGTAGAACAAGTACTTAAAGCTCAAAAGGAATTGATCAATGAGATGAATAGTAAGAAAAATAATTATGCTGTTAAAGTGGCTACTAGAACTGGTAGAATGACTCAGGAACCTTTGTATCCTGAAGGTCACCCTAAGAGAATTGAACAAGATTCTCAGAGAAATAATATTGATGCACCTAGTTCTTCTAAAATGAAGAAAAAGAAAAATGATAGAACTGTGCAAACTTCTAGTGAACCTATTGCTGAACCACCTGATAATCCAAATGGTATATCTATGTCTGATGCCGAAACACAATCTGGCAATGAACATGAACCTAATGAAAATGCTAATGATGATGTTCATAATGATGCTCAACCTAGTAATGATAATGATGTAGAAATTGAACCTGCTGTTGATCTTGATAACCCACAATCAAAGAATCAATGTTATGATAAGAAAGATTTTGTTGCTAGGAAACATGGTAAAGAAAGAGAGCCTTGGGTTCAGAAACCCATGCCTTTTCCTCCCAAACCATCCAAGAAAAAGGATGATGAGGATTTTGAGCGCTTTGCTTAAATGATTAGACCTATCTTTTTGCGTATGCGATTGACTGATATGCTCAAAATGAATCCTTATGCTAAGTACATGAAAGATATTGTTACAAATAAAAGGAAGATACCAGAAGCTGAAATTGCCACCATGCTTGCTAATTATACTTTTAAGGGTGGAATACCAAAGAAACTTGGAGATCCAGGAGTACCTACTATACCATGCTCCATTAAAAGAAACTATGTTAAAACTGCTTTATGTGATCTTGGAGCCGGTGTTAGTGTTATGCATCTCTCTTTATATCGTAGACTTGACTTGAATAAGTTGACATCTACTGAAATATCTTTGCAAATGGCTGATAAATCAACTGCTATACCTGTCGGTATTTGTGAGGATGTGCCTGTTGTGGTTGCAAACGTTACTATTTTAACGGACTTTGTTATTCTTGATATTCCCGAGGACGATAGTATGTCTATTATTCTTGGAAGACCTTTTCTTAATACTGCAGGGGCTGTTATTGATTGCAACAAAGGCAATGTCACTTTTCATGTTAATGGTAATGAGCATACGGTACACTTTCCGAGGAAACAACCTCAAGTTCATAGTATCAATTCTATCGGAAAAATTCCATCGATTATATTTGGAGGTTTTGAATTTCCTCTTCCTACTGTCAAGAAGAAATATGATATACTTATCATTGGGGATGTGCATATCCCCGTTGAGGTAACCTAGTGTTTTTCGAAATTTCTCCGATTTCATGTTAATCGGAATGAGTTTGTTAACAAGACTTGATCAACCTTGTTAGTGGATTCCTTTTGATGAGCATGAGATGGATGAAACTAGAAGCACAACCTTCTGTACCCTCTCTATACTTTCTGTTATTTAGTTGAAATAAAGTGAAGATAAATAATTCTCTGTCTGTTATCTGATTATCCATTCAATATAAAAATACCTCGAAAATAAAAGTTCTCCAAATGCCCTAAAAATTAAATATGATTTTTTCTAGAATATTTGAGGATTTGTGGAACAAAGAACACACCATGGGGCCAACCACCTTGCCACGAGGGTGGAGGGCGCGCCCACCCCCCTAGGGAGCGCCCCCTGCCTCGTGGGCCCACGGTGGCCCTCCTCCACTTATTTCTGCACCCATCCTCTTCTTCTTCCTCATCGCAGTACGAACCCAACTATTATTATGGATATCAGCCAGGCCAGCCGTGGCCATAGACAAACTTAGGCCAAAAAGCCTAAGCTTGGGGGAGTACGTATTTCTCACCGACATTATATTTATGTTCACACACACTCATTGCTAGATGTCGGTGTTCATACTTTGTCATTGTATCATCCATGCTAATTTATTTCCTTTTATGCTTTCTTCTTGTGTGTTTAATAAACCTTAAGAAAAAACCAAAAAAAATAGTTGTAACTTTTAATCAGTTTAATTTCCATGCTTGTAGTAGTAATTAAAAAGAAAAACCAAAAAGATTTCATGTTCTTCTTTTGCTTGTTGGGAGCTTTCCCGTGTAAATAGTTTTATTTCTTTTCTTTTCTTTGGGGTCAGTAGGAGAATACCATGATTAAATTGTTGAAGTGGCTCTTATATGCTTTATTGTTGATTGAACCAAGAGCCCATATTGCTTTGTCTTCTCCTGTTTATTAAATGCTCGCAGATTCCAGCTTAGTCCAATGCACATGCACTCTTACTATTATTCACATCGTTCGGTCGTGCAAGTGAAAGGCAATTATGATGATATATGATGGACTGACTGAGATGAGAAAAGCTGGTACAAACTCGACCTCTTTTGTTTTTCTAAATATGATGAGTTCATCGTTCTTGATTCAACTTGTTATGAATAAACATGTTCGCAATGACAATTAGAGATCATAGTTGCTTGTGCCATGCTTGATTAGCTATGAGTCATAATGGTTTACCTTGCGTGCCAACATGCTATTGAGATGGTTATGATGTGGTATGATGGGGTGGTATCCTCCTTTGAATGATTTAAGTGACTTGACTTGGCACATGTTCACACATGTAGTTGAAACAAATCAACATAGCTTTCACGATATTTATGTTCATGGTGGATTATATCCTACTCATGCTTGCATCCAATGTTTATTAATTTTAATGCATGTACATGGCTGTTGTCGCTCTCTAGTTGGTCACTTCCCAGTCTTTTGCTAGCCTTCACCTGTACTAAGCGGGAATACTGCTTATGCATCCAATCCCTTAAACCCCAAAGTTATTCCAGATGAGTCTACTATACCTTCCTATATGCGGTATCTACCTGCCGTTCCAAGTAAATTTGTATGTGCCAAACTCTAAACCTTCAAATAATCATCATGTTTTGTATGCTCGAATAGCTCATGTATCAACTAGGGCTGCATGTATCTTCCATATTAGGAGGGTTATTCTCAAGAGGAGTGGACTCTGCTCCTCACTCACGAGAACATGGCTGGTCACCAGGATGCCCAGTCCCATGCTTTATGCAAACTAAATCAAAATAATTGCAAAACAAAACTCCCCCTGGGATTGTTGTTAGTTGGAGGCACTCGTTGTTTCGAGCAAGCCATGGATTGATGTTTGTTGGTGGAGGGGGAGTATAAACTTTACCATTCTGTTTGGGAACCGCCTATAGTGTGTGTAGCATGGAAGATATCGCCATCTCTTGGTTGTTATGTTGACAATGAAAGTATACCACTCAAAATATTATTCACCTCTTTTTCAAAACCGAGCTCTGGCACCTCTACAAATCCCTGCTTCCCTCTGCGAAGGGCCTATCTATTTACTTTTATGTTGAGTCATCACCCTCTTATTAAAAGCACTAGCTGGAGAGCGCAGCTGTCATTTGCATTTATCACTGTTAATTTATATTGGGTGTGACTATTTACACTTTTGCCCTTGTTTTGGACTCTAACTTGTATGATTGGAATGGAACTAACCCGGACTGACGCTGTTTTCAGCAGAATTGCCATGATGTTGTTTTATGTGCAGAAAACAAAAGTTCTCGGAATGACCTGAAACTCCACGGAATATCTTATAATAAATAATAAAAAATCCTCGCCAAAGATGAAGACCAGGGGGCCCACACCCTTGCCACGAGGGTGGGGGCGCCCCCCTAGGGCGCGCCACCCTACCTCGTGGGCCCCTGGAGACCTCCTGTAACGCCCTCGATGCGGCTATATCTCCCACGTGTCGAAGCACGACTTAGAGGCATAACCGCATTGAAAGCAATGTCGCAAGTGAGGTAATCTTCACACAACCCATGTAATGCATAAGGGAAAGAGATACATAGTTGGCTTACAATCGCCACTTCACACAATACATGAATAAAGCATTACATCAACCAGATACAATCAAGGTCCGACTATGGAACCCAAAACAAAAGAAGACAACCCCAAAAGCGACACGGTCCCCGATCGACCCCAACTGGGCTCCACTACTAATCAACTGGAAACGAAACAACACAAAGGACAAGATCTTCATCGAGCTCCTCCTTGAGCTTGGTTGCGTCATCTGCACGGTCTCATCAGCACCTGCAAGCTGGTTTTTGAAGTATCTGTGAGCCAAACGGACTCAGCAATCTCGCACCCTCGCGATCAAGACTATTTAAGCTTATGGGTAAGGTAAAGGTATGAGGTGGAGCTGCAGCAAGCGACTAGCATATATGGTGGCTAACATACGCAAAAGAGAGCGAGAAGAGAAGGCAAAAGCACGGTCGAACAACTATGATCAAGAAGTGATCCTAGAACAACCTACGTCAAGCATTACTCCAACACCGTGTTCACTTCCCGGACTCCGCCGGAAAGAGACCATCACGGTAACACACACGGTTGATGTATTTTAATTAAGGTCAACTTCAGGTTTTCTACAATAGGACATTAACAAATTCCCATCTGCCCATAACCGCGGGCACGTCTTTTGAAAGTTCATATCCCTGCAGGGGTGTCCCAACTTAGCCCATCACAACCTCTCACGAATCCATGCAGTGGGCCTGAAACAAAGCATGGGAGCGGGGGTGATTCGCACCATGGGCTAAGCCCGGTCGGTGGAGAGGCCAAGGCAGGCCGGCAGGACTCTGGGTCTTGGCGAGGCAAGGACGAGCCCAAGCGGCGCTGTCGGCTAGTGCTCACGGGGCCTGGTCAACGGGGTCGCTCGGACGACTCCGGGCAGGTGCGGCGTCCTCCTCTTCTCGACAGGAAAAAGAGCAGCAGCGGCGTGGGACTTGGCGGCCGGTTCGGTGAAGCAAACAGCAGGCACGGCGGCGCTGAGGACTCCGGCGAGCAGCAGGATGAGGAGGGGTCGGCGCGGGAGCTCGGTGGCGTCCGGATCCAAGCGCGAGAAACCTTCGGGTCTCGTTTCCTGCCGGATCGAAGCGAAGGCAGCGGAGACCTTGGGACCTGGCGTCCATGGCGAGGTACCGCGCTGGTAACCCATGGCCGGAGCAGACGCGCTAGCGACGAGGAGCAGCGGGAACGGGCAGAGAACGGCGGAAATCGAGCGCGGAGGAGCCGGGCATGGCGGATCCAGACGCGTACGACAAGAACTTGGCGATGGCGGCTTCCTCCTTGCGGTTCCTGCACGGACGTACCTGGGAGAGAGAGAGCAATATTGAGCGAGAGAGACAGAGATACGACAGGAGGAGGAGAACGAAGGGAAGGAGAGGGACGCGGCCGGTCCTGGTGGCTTCGGTGGTGGACGACGGGATCCAGGGGAGGCACCGGTTGGTTAGGTTCGAAGGCGACTGGCCGGGGACTGAAATCGAGGAGGGATGGGTGGAAGGATCAGACAGATCCCGAGGAAGGGGGGAGACCAGTTGGAGAAATCAGTGGGTGGCGGCGCTAGGAGGATTGGACGGGCTAAGGCTAGGGTTAGGGGTTGATCTATTTAAATAGGCAGGGGGATAGATCTTGGACCCTCCGGTTAAATGGACGATCGAGAATAAAAGGTTAGAGGAGTCCAAATAAGAAAATGGTGATGTTTTGTAGATGTTAGGGGATGATCCGGACACAACAGTAACGACAGCCCGAGTCGGGTCCGGGACAGCTTTCGGGCGCGCGTGAGGAGGGTCGTGGGCTGACAAGAGAGGTTAGGTAGGGCCTAGCGGTGAGTAGTGGGCTGTGTAGACGGTCTCCAGCTGAGAGAAGAGAAGAGAGGGAGGCCCGGCAACTGTTTCCGGAGACCGAAAACGTCCGACGTTAGACCGGCTATATTGCCGCTATAGTTATCCGTTGGGGCGTCAAACGGACTCCAAACGGGATGAAACTTGGCAGGCGGCCTACCTACTCTAAAATAAGACCGCACGCCAACTCTCATCCCATTATGAGAACATTTTCCGGTCACTTATAAAATAATATTTCGGACATGCCGCGGGCGCGTGCAAGTGTGTCTGGGCTCAGAACGGACAACGGAAGGAACTGGGAAACCCGGACGGATGCAAGTTTTAAAACATGATGATGCAATGCACATGATGACATGACAAGATGCAACACGCAAGCGAATGACAAGGCAACAACAGCAAATAACTGGCGGACACCTGGCACAACGGTCTCGGGGCGTCACAACACTCCACCACTACGAGAGGATCTCGTCCCGAGATCTAGAATGGCACCGGATGGAAAAACGGAAACGAAAGAGAAGAGGTAAAACTAAGTTGCTTCTTTGACAAACGAGTGAGACCAAAGAACCTTGAGAGGTTAAACAAATTGAAGAAAAGAATGCAACGGAGATGAACGAAATTGAAAACACGCCGCTAGAAAAGAGGAACAAGGGAGAACAGATTCGGACAGCACTCCGTTTGAAAAGTGATATGAAACTTAATAAGATGAAAAGAACTAGAGCAGAGGGCACAACACTCCGGTTAAATGGATAAGCAAAGGAAAGAACATGATCTTGACAAAACAAGATGATGGGTTGAAGAGAACAACAACAAAATGCCTCCGGAACGAAAGAATAGAAGTTGTATCGACGGAACAAAAGAACGGAGAAGAAAACAACATCTTCTACCTCAAATGAGCTTGAAAAGCATCTTTAGGAGAAGTGTCGAACGGAATTGTTGGAAAACCAACAACTAAAATAGTAAGCTTATTGTGGGCTTATGGAAGACCACTCAAAATTATGAGGTGAAATTCTGCCACTCACGGAAAAGATTTGATTGGATTGATATGACAAGGAGACGAGAACTATCTCACCGGGAGGACAAAAGAAGAACGAGGATCGTTTATAAGCACCATAAATAGCAACAATCCTTAGGGAATGCTTTAGGTGAAACATAACCCAAGATAACCCCAATGACGAGCTTGATGGATTTAAAATATCTCATTCTTGATAACTCGTGAATCATGAAACACGAAGGAAAATTATCAAGAATGGCATAATACCACCTCAATTGATACGGTAGAAGGAATTGCACTTCGGAATGCAAGATGAAGAATGCTTGAGATCCTTTGAAAAAATCTCAATGAACACTTTGAGAAGGGATTAAATCCTTGGTGAACCCTCATGTAGAGCCTCCAGGAAGAACTCCGGTAAACAAAAGGATAACAAAAAGAAAGAGAAGTTGAAAACACAAGGTGAAACCTTGTAATGATTTAGATGGATATTCGTGGTGACATAATTGAAAGAGGTTGGAACTCCGGGAGAAAAGAGAAGATGAACAATTGACAACGAGAATTAGTCATTGTGAACAAACTCCGGAAGAAAGGATTAACACATGGATGAAACAAGAATAAGAATTACATTATGCTTATCCTTCACCAATTAAATTGATGACAAGCAACGGATTTGACATCCTACTTATTCTCGTAGAAAGGATTAAGATAGATATAGCGGCAACTTGGAAAGGTCTTCCATGAACCACCGGTCGGGTTGAAACAATGAATAAATTGGTATGATGAACAAAGGAAGACAAAATCTTGGAAGAACCACCGTAAGAATTGAGAATGAACGAAAATACATGAGAGAGTTTAGATACAAGAGAACAAAGAGATATGAACTGATTAGAGAATATACTTGAATGATGCACTAGTTAGATTTGGAGAATGAGAGCTGAAAGCTAGAATGTATAATCCTGAATTGATGGCCTTCAGATAAACAAACTGAAAAGACTCCTGAATTACTCCGGATAGGTGAAAAGAATTCTCATAATCAAAACAATTATGAGGGGATGGCAACAAGCTAGAATCACGAATCTTGAAGAGAATGGAGCAGGATTGAGAGAAAATCTTCTTCGGTCTTCAAATTTTGAATTACGACGAGAAATACCACCATGAATTGTTTAGACACTCCGGAAGAATCAAAACAAAGAGGTTGAGCCAATGATGAAAAGAATTCGACAGGTCTTGGGGAAAAACATAAGACTGATGATAATTCATTCTTACGTCAATTGAGGATAGCTCCGGGAAAATAAAAGAGTCAGGTAAGATCCTGGGAAAAGACCTGTGGGTTAGGGCCCACTCAAGAGAAACACCATTGAAATGATTTAAAAGAGAGGTTGCACTGGTTGAATTAAATGGCTTGTATGAGGTGACATCCTCGAAAGATCTTGAACGAAAGCAGAGTGGAAACACGAATCTTCTGAGATATCTTCGGCACTCCGAAACAAATGAATAGCGAGGAGTAGATGATTAAGAGGTGCACCGGTATGACAAGGATTGAAATGAGGAAAAGATATGATCAACAAAGCTTGTATTGGATCCGCCGGAGATGGAAAGAATGAAGAATGATGAACTAGTAGAACATCTTCTTGAGAACCACCGGGTAAGAATATTGACGGAAAAGAATGGAGAGACTTCACATGAATAAAAGGATACTTGATTAAGGCATCTGAGTCCTTGAAGAAAAAGGGTGGGTGGGCGGGAAAACAAAGGCAACTTGGGGACAGATGAAACAAACACCGTTGAGAAGAACTGATAATTGATCTTGTGAATGTTGACAAGATTGGATCCATTTGAAGAGGAGCACACCGGTTGAAAAGAAATTGGCATGACAATCTCGATTATCATGAGGGATTAGTATTCACATAGGAATATGAGAACACCGCTTGGGGAAGGTATGGAATCAACACTTGACATTGAAGCAACTCGAATACCACAACTCAAAACAAAACAAAGGATTGGCTTGCGGAATAAGCCGGAACAAACATATGATAGAGATTTCGTCCGAAGTTTTCATGGTGGGGCCTACACGGGCTCGATCGTACAGCACCATCATGTAAAAGGCAGTGCACATGACATACGAAGTGTCCCCGAGTCGGCATAGCCAAGGACTCTTTAAGACACAACGAGACCACTGTAAAACCAACCGTGAATAGGCGGACCACTAGAGGTCGAACCCCAATTTCATATCATACATCTGTCGGAAAGATATCCTAAGAGCTACTTGATTTCCCACTTATAAACTCCCGAAACTTTCCGGTTATGCAATCAGGTGTTGGGGATATAGGGGAAGCATAATATCTCACCCAAAACTAGCAAATCCTACATCCAGCTGTATCCATCCTTCAACACATAACCAACAAACCTTCAGAAATCGTCTACCTCAACCTTCGAAAAGCAACCGTTATACGAGTTTTGGTAATACTCCCGAACTCCCGCCCCAGTACTGGGTGGCATCGAGGTTATCTCACCAACAACTGCATAAAAGAGATTTTCGATGTCGGCGAAACTAAACTCAGGTATTCCAGAACTGCAACGATAAAATTGTGATGACAACACCTTGGAGCTCAACTCCCCGGGACACTGCCACAACCCCTAAATGTCAGGAGGCACCAAGAACAATGTTCTCGTCACAAAACCATCGGAACGATTCCAAGATACCCGCGTGATCCTAAAAAAATTTGTAGTGAAAAATTTGAGAAGAGAAGAGTCAAAACTCTACGTCAGGATGCCTCACCAGAGCGACGAAGGGACTGAGGAGTAAAAAGAAGTCCTAACTCTCCGATATATATAATTCCTAAATGACTCAAAACATTTCTAGACTCAATAACGCCAGCGATTCGATCAAGCAGGGGGCTCCTAAGGTCAGGGAAGGCTCTGATTACCAACTTGTAACGCCCTCGATGCGGCTATATCTCCCACGTGTTGAAGCACGACTTAGAGACATAACCGCATTGAAAGCAATGTCACAAGTGAGGTAATCTTCACACAACCCATGTAATACATAAGGGAAAGAGATACATAGTTGGCTTACAATCGCCACTTCACACAATACATGAATAAAGCATTACATCAACCAGATACAATCAAGGTCCGACTACGGAACCCAAAACAAAAGAAGACTACCCCAAAAGCGACACAATCCCCGATCGACCCCTACTGGGCTCCACTACTGATCAACTAGAAACGAAACAACACAAAGGACAAGATCTTCATCGAGCCCCTCCTTGAGCTTGGTTGCGTCATCTGCACGGTCTCATCGGCACCTGCAAGCTGCTTTTTGAAGTATCTGTGAGCCACGGGGACTCAGCAATCTCGCACCCTCGCGATCAATACTATTTAAGCTTATGGGTAAGGTAAAGGTATGAGGTGGAGCTGCAGCAAGCGACTAGCATATATGGTGGCTAACATACGCAAAACAGAGCGAGAAGAGAAGGCAAAAGCACGGTCGAACAACTATGATCAAGAAGTGATCCTAGAACAACCTACGTCAAGCATTACTCCAACACCGTGTTCACTTCCCGGACTCCGCCGGAAAGAGACCATCACGGTAACACACACGGTTGATGTATTTTAATTAAGGTCAACTTCAGGTTTTCTACAATCGGACATTAACAAATTCCCATCTGCCCATAACCGCGGGCACGACTTTCGAAAGTTCATATCCCTGCAGGGGTGTCCCAACTTAGCCCATCACAAGCTCTCACGGTCAACGAAGGATATTCCTTCTAGCGGGAAGACCCAATCAGGCTCGGAATCCCGGTTACAAGATATTTCGACAACGGTAAAACAAGACCAGCAAAGCCAACCAAATGTGCCGACAAATCCCGATAGGAGCTGCACATATCTCGTTCTCAGGGCACACCGGATGAGCAAGACGTCGGGTAAGCCAGCCCAGAGTTGCCCCTGGTAGCCTTGGACATCGCTCAGTTGGACCAACACTTAGAAAAGCACTGGCCCGGGGGGTTAAATAAAGATGACCCTTGAGCCGGCCGACTCAAGGGAAAGAAAAGGGTTAGGTGGCAAAAGGTAAAACCAATGTTGGGCCTTGCTGGAGGAGTTTTATTCAAGGCGAACTGTCAAGGGGTTCCCATTATGACCCAACCGCGTGAGGAACACAAAATCCGGCAACATAACACCGATATGACGGAAACTAGGGCGGCAAGAGTGGAACAAAACACCAGGCATAAGGCCGAGCCTTCCACCTTTTACCAAGTATATAGATGCATTAATTAAATAAGAAATATTGTGATATCCCAACAAGTAAACATGTCCCAACAAGGAACAACATCTCCATGTTCCAACAAGGAACAAACTTCAATCTTCACCTGCAACTAACAACGCTATAAGAGGGGCTGAGCAAAGCGGTAACATAGCCAAACAACGGTTTGCTAGGACAAGGTGGGTTAGAGGCTTGGTTCAACAATATGGGAGGCATGATAAGCAAGTGGTAGGTATCACAACATAGGCATAGCAAAAGAGCGAGCAACTAGCAAGCAAAGATAGAAGTGATTTCGAGGGTATGGTCATCTTGCCTGAAATCCCGCAAGGAAGAAGAACGAGTCCACGAAGAAGACAAACGAACGTAGACGAACGGGTCCTCACAAACGCGACGTTACCGGAACCAACCCGAAGGAGCCAACACCGGAAACAAGCACACAACATAGTAAACAACCACGACAAAATCATGGCATGATGCACAATCAAGTATGATGCATGTCCGGTTTAAATATGCATGGCATGGCAAAGTGCACAAACAACACTACAAGTTAAGTGGAGCTCAATATGCAACGGGTTGCATATTGATGGAACACCACATCAATTATTTAGTTCTCTCTCGTTTATGTACCCCAACAATATTAAATGTTCTTAACATGGCAAGGGTGAAGCAAAGTAAACTACCTATCTAGTCAAGTTTAAATGAGGCCGGAAGCAACGAACAACAATTCCGGAAACTCCTCATGAGCATATTATAGATTTGGTACTGTTCTGCCCTAAACATTATTTTAGAGTTGTTAAACATGCAAGATGAGTGCACCAAGTAAATCTAGGCATTTTTCTACCCCATTTACATATAAAGATTATTTAAAACCAAGCTACGGTTATTAAGTTATGAATTAATTCATTTTTAGCATGGCATAGGAGCAAATTTAAACAAACATCATTTTAAACATTTTAAACATGGATGAAAATGACATATTATGAAACTAGATGAAAAACTAAGCATATTTAATATATAATTCATTTTAATCCGATGCACGAATTGTGAGTTATTAAATGCATGAAGTGCAAGGGGTTTTCTGTAAACTGCAGTGCTCTGATTAAATAGAAAAAAACATCCTGGCACGAAAAAAACATAACAGGGCCGAATCCATGCAGTGGGCCTGAAACAAAGCATGGGAGCGGGGGGATTCGCACCATGGGCCAAGCCCGGTCGGTGGAGAGGCCAAGGCAGGCCGGCAGGACTGTGGGTCTTGGCGAGGCAAGGATGAGCCCAAGCGGTGCTGCCGGCTAGTGCTCGCGGGGGCTCGTCAACGGGGTCGCTCGGACGACTCGGGGCAGATGCGGCGTCCTCCTCTTCTCGACAGGAAAAAGAGCAGCAGCGGCGTGGGACTTGGCGGCCGATTCGGTGAAGCAAACAGCAGGCACGGCGGCGCTGAGGACTCCGGCGAGCAACAGGATGAGGAGGGGTCGGCGCGGGAGCTCGGTGGCGTCCGGATCCAAGCGCGAGAAACCTTCGGGTCTCGTTTCCTGCCGGATCGAAGCGAAGGCAACGGAGACCTTGGGACCTGGCGTCCATGGCGAGGTACCGCGCTGGTAACCCATGGCCGGAGCAGACGCGCTAGCGATGAGGAGCAGCGGGAACGGGCAGAGAACGGCGGAAATCGAGCGCGGAGGAGCCGGGCATGGCGGATCCAGACGCGTACGGCAAGAACTTGGCGATGGCGGCTTCCTCCTTGCGGTTCCTGCACGGACGTACCTGGGAGAGAGAGAGAAATATTGAGCGAGAGAGACAGAGATACGACAGGAGGAGGAGAACGAAGGGAAGGAGAGGGACGCGGCCGGTCCTGGTGGCTTCGGTGGTGGACGACGGGATCCAGGGGAGGCACCGGTTGGTTAGGTTCGAAGGCGACTGGCCGGGGACTGAAATCGAGGAGGGATGGGTGGAAGGATCAGACAGATCCCGAGGAAGGGGGGAGACCAGTTGGAGAAATCAGTGGGTGGCGGCGCTAGGAGGATTGGACGGGCTAAGGCTAGGGTTAGGGGTTGATCTATTTAAATAGGTAGGGGATAGATCTTGGACCCTCCGGTTAAATCGGACGATCGAGAATAAAAGGTTAAAGGAGTCCAAATAAGAAAACGGTGACGTTTTGTAGATGTTAGGGGATGATCCGGACACAACGGTAGTGACAGCCCGAGTCGGGTCCGGGACAGCTTTCGGGCGCGCGCGAGGAGGGTCGCGGGCTGACGAGAGAGGTTAGGTAGGGCCTGGCAGTGAGTAGTGGGCTGTGTAGACGGTCTCGAGCTGAGAGAAGAGAAGAGAGGGAGGCCTGGCGACTGTTTCCGGAGACCGAAAACGTCCGACGTTAGACCGGCTATATTGCCGCTATAGTTATCCGTTGGGGCGTCAAACGGACTCCGAACGCGATGAAACTTGGCAGGCGGCCTACCTACTCTAAAATAAGACTGCACGCCAACTCTCATCCCATTACGAGAACATTTTCCGGCCACTTATAAAATAATATTTCAGACATGCCGCGGGCGCGTGCAAGTGTGTCTGGGCTCAGAACGGACAACGGAAGGAACTGGGTAACCCGGACGGATGCAAGTTTTAAAACATGATGATGCAATGCACATGATGACATGACAAGATGCAACATGCAAGTGAATGACAAGGCAACAACAACGAATAACTGGCGGACACCTGGCACAATGGTCTCGGGGCGTCACACCTCCCGACTCCAACTCCAACTCTATATAACTGCTTTTGGGGAGAAAAATAGGAGAGAAGATTTCATCACGTTTTACGATACGGAGCCGCCGCCAACCCCTAAAACCTCTCGGGAGGGCTGATATGGAGTCCATTCGGGGCTCCAGAGAGGGGGATTCGTCACCGTCGTCATCATCAACCATCCTCCATCACCAATTTCATGATGCTCACCGCTGTGCGTGAGTAATTCCATCGTAGACTTGCTGGACGATGATGGGTTGGATGAGATTTATCATGTAATCGAGTTAGTTTGTTAGGGTTTGATCCCTAGTATCCACTATGTTCTGAGATTGATGTTGCTATGACTTTGCTATGCTTAATGCTTGTCACTAGGGCCCGAGTGCCATGATTTCAAATCTGAACCTATTAAGTTTTCATCAATATATGAGAGTTCTTGATCCTATCTTGCAAGTCTATAGTCACCTATTATGTGTTATGATCCGTTAACACCGAAGTGACAATAATCGGGATACTTACCGGTGATGACCGTAGTTTGAGGAGTTCATGTATTCACTATGTGCTAATGCTTTGTTCTGGATCTCTATTAAAAGGAGGCCTTAATATCCCTTAGTTTCCATTAGGACCCCGCTGCCACAGGAGGGTAGGACAAAAGATGGCATGCAAGTTCTTTTCCATAAGCACGTATGACTATATTCGGAATACATGCCTACATTACATTGATGAATTGAAGCTAGTTCTGTGTCACCCTATGTTATGACTGTTACATGATGAACCGCATCCAGCATAATTATCCATCATTGATCCAATGCCTACGAGCTTTCCATATATTGGTTTACTCTTATTTGCTTTTCCGTTGCTATTGTTACAATCACTACATAATACCAAAAATATTACTTTGCTTTCATTACTCTTTTGTTGCCGTTACCATCACTATCATATTACTTTGCTACTAAACACTTTGTTGCAGATACTAAGTTTCCAGGTGTGGTTGAATTGACAACTCAGCTGCTAATACTTGAGAATATTCTTTGGCTCCCCTTGTGTCGAATCAATAAATTTGGGTTGAATACTCTACCCTCGAAAGCTGTTGCGATCCCCTATACTTGTGAGTTATCATTGAACGTAGAGCTTATCACACCCGATCATCACGTGGTGTCTCGGCATGACGAACTGTAGCAACGGTGCATACTCAGGGAGAACACTTGTACCTTCAAATTTAGTGAGAGATCATCTTATAATGCTACCGCCGTACTAAGCAAAATAGGATACATAAAAAGATAAACATCACATGCAATCAAATAAGTGATATGATATGGCCATCATCATCTTGTGCCTTTGATATCCATCTCCAAAGCACCGTCATGATCACCATCGTCACCGGCTTGACACCTTGATCTCCATTGAAGCATCGTTGTCGTCTCGCCAACTATTGCTTCTACGACTATCGCTACCGCTTAGTGATAAAGTAAAGTAATTATATGGCGATTGCATTTCATACAATAAAGAGACAACCATATGGCTCCTGCCAGTTGCCGATAAGTGTTACAAAACATGATCATCTCATTCAACAATTTATATATCATCACATCTTGACCATATCACATCATAGCAAGCCCTGCAAAAACAAGTTACACGTCCTCTACTTTGTTGTTGCAAGTTTTACGTGGCTACTACGGGCTTCTAGCAAGAACTGTTCTTACCTACGCATCAAAACCACAACGATTTTTTGTCAAGTGTGTTGTTTTAACCTTCAACAAGGACCGGGCGTAGTCACACTCGATTCAACTAAAGTTGGAGAAACAGACACCCATTAGCCACTTGTGTGCGAAGCACGGCGGTAGAACCAGTCTCATGAACGCGGTCATGTAATGTCGGTCTGGGCCGCTCCATCCAACAATGCCGCCGAATCAAAGTATGACATGCTGGTAAGTAGTATGACTATTATCGCCCACAACTCTTTGTGTTCTACTCGTGCATATAACATCTACGCATAGACCTGGCTCTGATGCCACTGTTGGGGAACGTAGTATTTCAAAAAAATTCCTACGATCACGCAAGATCTATCTAGGAGAAGCATAGCAATGAGCAGTGAGAGTGTGTCCACATACCCTCGTACACCGAAAGCGGAAGTGTTTAGTAACGTGGTTGATGTAGTCGAACATCTTCACGATCCAACCGATCAAGTACCGAACGCACGGCACCTCTGCGAGCTGCACACGTTCAGCTCGGTGACGTCCCTCGAACTCTTGATCTAGCTGAGGCCGAGAGAGAGAGAGAGAGTTCCGTCAGCACGACGGCGTGGTGATGGTCATGATGAAGTTACCGGCGCAGGGCTTTGCCTAAGCACTACGACGATATGACCGAGGTGTAAAACTGTGGAGGGGGCACCGCACACGGCTAAGAGATTATCTGTTGTGCCTTTGGGTGCCCCCTCCCTATGTATATAAAAGTAGGGAGGGAGGAGGAGGCCGTCCAGGAGGAGGCGCGCCCAAGGGGGGGAGTCTTACTCCAAGTAGGATTCGCCCCCCCCCCCTTTCCTACTTCCACAAGGGGAAGGGGGGAAGGAGAGGGAGAAGAGAAGGAAAGGGGGGCCTAGTCCAATTCGGTTTGGGCTAGGGGGCACGCTGTTGGGGAACACAGAATTTCAAAAAAAATCCTATGATCACGCAAGATCTATCTCGGAGATGCATAGCAACGAGAGGGGAGAGTGTGTCAACGTACCCTGTAGACCGAGCGGAATGGTTAAGTAACGCGGTTGATGTAGTCGAACGTTTTCGTGATCCAACAGATCAAGTACCGAACACACGACACCTCCGTGATCTGCACACGTTCAGCTCAGTGACGTCCCTCGAACTCTAGATCCAGCTGGGGCCGAGGGAGAGTTTCGCCAGCACGACGACGTGTTGACGGTGATGATGAAGTTACCGACGCAGGGCTTCGCCTAAGCACTACGACAATATGACTGAGGTGGAAATCTGTGGAGGGGGGCACCGCACATGGCTAAAACAATTGTCAACTTATGCGTTCTAGGGTGCCTTGCCCCCGTATATAAAGGAGTGATATGTCTCCAATGTATCTATAATTTTTGATTGTTTCATGCTATTATATTATCTGTTTGGGATCTTTATGGGCTTTATTATGCACTTTTATATTATTTTTGGGACTAACCTATTAACCCAGAGCCCAGTGCCAGTTTCTATTTTTTCCTTGTTTTAGAGTATCGCAGAAAAGGAAAATCAAACGGAGTCCAATTAACCCGAAACTTCACGGAACTTATTTTTGGACCAGAAGAAGCCCACGGAGTATCGGAGTTGGACAAGGAGAGTCCCGGGCTGCCCACAAGGGTGGGGGCGCGCCCAGGGGGTGCGCCCCCTGCCTCGTGGACAGCCCGGAGGTCCACCGATGTACTTCTTCCTCCCATATATACCCATATACCCTAAAAACTTCGGGGAGCAGAATAGATCGGGAGTTCCGCCGCCAGAAGCCTCTGTAGCCACCGAAAACCAATCTAGACCCGTTCCGGCACCCTGCCAGAGGGGGGAATCCCTCTCCGGTGGCTATCTTCATCATCCTGGTGCTCTCCATGACGAGGAGGGAGTAGTTCTCCCTCGGGGCTGAGGGTATGTGAGGGAGTCCTGGATTAGGGGGTCTCCAAACAGCCGGACTATATCCTTTGGCCGGACTGTTGGACTATGAAGATACGAGATTGAGGACTTTGTCCCGTGTCCGGATGGGACTCTACTTGGTGTGGAAGGCAAGCTAGGCAATATGGATATGTATATCTCCTCCTTTGTAACCGACCTTGTGTAACCCTAGCCCCCTCCGGTGTCTATATAAACCGGAGGGTTTTAGTCCGTAGGACGACATACAATCATACAATAGGCTAGCTTCTAGGGTTTAGCCTCTTTGATCTCATGGTAGATCAACTCTTGTAATACTCATATCATCAAGAACAATCAAGCAGGACGTAGGGTATTACCTCCATCAAGAGGGCCCGAACCTGGGTAAACATCGTGTCCCCTGCCTCCTGTTACCATCCGCCTTAGATGCACAGTTCGGGACCCCCTACCCGAGATTCGCCGGTTTTGACACCAACATTGGTGCTTTCATTGAGAGTTCCACTCTGTCATCACCATAAGGCTTGTTGGCTCCTTCAATAATCGCTAGCGATGCGGTCCAGGGTGAGGCTTTCCTCCCCAGACAGATCTTCATATTTGGCGGCTTCGCACTGCGGGCCAATTCACTTGGCCATCTGGAGCAGATCGAGAGCTACGCCCCTGGCCATCAAGTCAGATTTGGAAACTTGAACTACACGACCGACGTCCGCGGAGACTTGATCTTCGACGGATTCGAGTCCATGCCGGACACGCCGGACCGTCGCGACGAGCAAGACGTAACTATGCCATCGATAGTATTCGGGAGATCGCATCCGCAGCTACTCCGGTCGTTAATCCGGAGCAAATTGCGCCATCCGAGAGCGGAGGGATATACCCCGCCATGGAGGCCGCACTCTCAGTGGCGATAGAGCCAGATACTGACTTCACCCCTTTTGAGAGCCGCGTCGCCAAACCACTAGATTTATCCCCGGCCACGGACTCCGAGCCGCCTACATCCGTGCTTGTCGAATCCGACTGGGTGCCAATCATGGAGTTCACCTTCGCGGATATCTTTCAGCACTCACCTTTCGGAGATGTGCTAAATTCATTAAGGTCTCTCTCCCTGTCAGGAGAACCTTGGCCGAACTATGTCCGGCTAGAATGGGATGCGGATGACGAAGAAATTCGCTGCCCACCCACCACCCACTTAGTAGCCACTGTCGACGACTTAACTGACATGCTCGACTTCGACTCCGAAGACACCGACGGTATGGACGACGATGCAGGAGAAGAACAGGAACCACGTCCCTCAGGGCACTGGACCACCACCTCATCATATGATATACACATGGTGGACACCCCCAAAGAAGGCAATGGCGACGAGACAGCGGAGGATGACCCCTCCAAGAAGCAACCCAAGCGCCAACGTCACCGGCGCCGCTCTAAGTCCCGCCACAGCAAGAGCAGTGATACTGGCACAGGAGATAATAACACTCCGGATAGCACCGAAGACAATAACAATCCCCTCCAGCACGATGTAGAGCTGGAAGACGACCAAGCTAGTCCTCCAGAGTAGGCAGCAGATGGAGAACTGGAGGAGGACAATTACATGCCTCTCTCCGAAGACGAGGCGAGCCTCGACGACGAAGAGTTTATCGTGCCTGAGGACCCCATCGAGCAAGAGTGCTTCAAGCGTCGGCTTATGGCCACGGCAAATAGCCTGAAGAAAAAGCAGCAACAACTTCAAGCTGATCAAGACTTGCTAGCAGACAGGTGGACCGAAGTCCTTGCGTCCGAGGAGCATGAACTCGAGCGCCCGTCCAAGAGTTACCCAAAACCCAGGTTGCTACCTCACCTCGAGGAGGAAGCATTGAAACCTCATTCACCAGTGTACGATGCGGCTGACCGGCCACTACGCGGCCGAGCCAGAGAGGCGTTTCAGCCTGAAGTTCAGCCCACACCCCGTCACCACTCAATCAAAAATACTAAGGCCCAGGGTTACACAGAGGACCTGCGAGACATATTGGACAGTAAGGCAAAAATCGCAAGGTCAATATACGGGACACGAGCATGCGCGCCAACACGGGACGATGATCATCGCATCGGATACACCAAGAGTAAATCCGGTCGGGCCGAATACAGCAAACAAGACTCATACGAACTGCGTCGGGATATAGCCCGGCACAGAGGCGCCGCACACCCCCTATGCTTCACTGATGAAGTCATGAATTCCCGGAGGGTTTCAAACCCGTAAATATCGAATCATATTATGGCACAACAGATCCCGCAGTATGGATTGAGGACTTCCTCCTTCACATCCACATGGCTCGCGGTGATGATCTACATGCCATCAAGTACCTCCCACTAAAACTCAAAGGACCAGCTCGGCATTGGCTAAACTGCTTGCCAGCAGATTCGGTCAGCAGTTGGGAGGATCTGGAAAATGCATTCCTTGACAACTTCCAGGGCACTTATGTGCGGCCACCGGATGCCGATGACTTGAGCCACATAATCCAGCAGCCAGGGGAATCAGCCAGACAATTCTGGACACGGTTCCTGACTAAGAAAAACCAAATTGTAGGCTGTCCGGATGTAGAGGCCCTAGAGGCATTCAAGCATAACATCCGCGATGAGTGGCTCGCCCGCCACCTCGGCCAGGAGAAGCCGAAGTCCATGACAGCCCTCACAACAATCATGACCCGCTTTTGCGCGGGCGAGGACAGCTGGCTGGCCCGCAACAACAATACATCAAGGAATCCGGATACCTCGGATACCAAAGATGTTAACGGTAGGCAGCATCGTAACAGACCAAAGCGCCGCAATAACGGCGATAACACCGAAGATACGGCAGTCAATGCTGGATTCAGAGGCTCTAGATCCGGTCAGCGGAAAAATCCATTTAAAATAAATACTCCAGCTCCGTCCAGTCTGGATCGCTCGTGTCAAATCCACGGCACCCCCGACAAACCAGCCAATCACACCAACAGAGAATGCTGGGTGTTCAAGCAGGTCGGCAAGTTAAATGCCGAAAACAAGGACAAGGGGCTGCATAGCGATGACGAGGAGGAGCCCCGGCCGCCGAACACAGGAGGACAGAAGGGGTTTCCCCCACAAGTGAAGATGGTGAACATGATATACGCAACCCACATTCTCAAGAGGGAGCGGAAGCGTGCACTAAGGGACGTCTATGCGATGGAGCCCGTCACCCCAAAGTTCAACCCATGGTCTGCTTGCCCGATCACCTTCCATCGCAGGGACCACCCCACTAGCATCCGTCATGGCGGATCCGCCGCACTGGTCCTAGACCCCATCATTGATGGATTTCACCTCACTCGAGTCCTTATGGACGGCGGCAGCAGCCTGAACCTGCTTTATCAGGATACCATGCGAAAAATGGGTATCGATCCCTCGAGGATCAAACCCAGCAAAACCACCTTTAAAGGCGTCATCCCAGGTGTAGAGGCCCATTGCACAGGCTCAATCACACTGGAAGTGGTCTTCAGATCACCGGACAACTTCCGAAGCGAAGAGTTAATCTTCAACATCGTCCCGTTTCACAGTGGCTATCATGCACTGCTCGGACGGACATCATTTGCAAAATTCAACGCAGTGCCGCATTATACATACCTTAAGCTCAAGATGCCAGGACCTCGCGGGGTCATAACAGTAAATGGAAACACAGAACGCTCGCTCCGTACGGAAGAGCACACTGCGTCCCTTGTAGCAGAAGCACAAAGCAGCCTGTTCAGGCAGACCACTCATTCGGCGTCACGGCCCCCGGACACCTTCAAGCGAGTCCGGAACAAGCTGCAACAGGATCGCCTGGCATGATCAGATCTCACCTAGCAATTTGGCCCCCGTCCCAGTCCTAGTGAAGCGACAAAATCCGTGCCGCGCGTACATAACTACGCATTGAAAATACCATGGACATAGGCGGGGGCACGATCAGGACACGCCCCACATTGTGGCTTAACCACACTAGGGGCTGTATACCTTTGACATTCCTTTTCTCTTTCAGGGCCTAGCTCTCGGGAAGCCCTTTCCGGCAGTACGATTGCCGGACACATTCCGGCAGCAACAACCAAGGCGGCAAGAAGCTAAGATGAACACGGGAACCGCCAGGTGGTCTCTAGTAATAATTGATATACCCGCTTTTCACTATTTATGTGTAGCTTGCCCTGGGATAGGACATTTTGAATTGTCCTACTTTATGCTTATTGCACTACTTGTACCAAGTACGCTTCGACGTATCATTTAAATAACAATGCATATCATTAATCTGTCATTGCATTATTTCAGTTTTTCTCTTTCTCTTATATGTCCATTTACGACAATCCGCACCCGCACGCACGGGTACGGTCAGTTTGCCAGGGGTCCTCGTTTACCCCATAATATGGCGCAAGAAGTCCGAACACTTTTTTGAAAGTGCGGAACCCCGAACTTATAGCATTATATGCATCAGCTCCGAATCATGTCTTTGGTCAAATGTTGGGTTGCCCGGCTCCCATGCTTTGGTACCTTACGTTCCGCTATATCGGCTAAGGTAGCGGTGGGAGAACTACTGCGATTGTGTCCCGGTTCTTCTGGATGAGCACCTCAGTAGAGAAAGCCAAAAACTGACTGTCATGATAAGGCGAGAGACTGGTCGCTGTTCGAGAGGTCTCAAGTCCTTAAAGACTTTTTCCACTTCGGCGAGTACTCGGCCTTGTCCGGCTTAGGCGTGTATAGCGCCCTAAATTCAGCCCTTCGAATACCAGGGGCTTCGCCAAAAATTTAAAATCATAGACTTCTATGGCTAAGTGATAGTGATAAAGCATTATAGTCCGATTGCCTGGTTCGTTGCGCTGAACACCTCCCTTGAAGGACCCAAAATTGGGGTAAAGAGTGTTCAGGTTTACCCCGAACACCCCAGTACTAGTTACATGGGGATAGAAGCCGACGACTGGCCAACTCTCAGATTTTATAAACGGCCACACATAAGGTAATATTTTAAATTAAGAAAGCGTCGCATGGCGCAAACGAACTCGTTTCATATTACAGGATCACATGAGCATGTTCATTCAAAAATTACATCCTTGGCACACTCATCTGCCACTAGGCGGGAACCCTTCAGGACACTTTCATAGTAATTCTCGGGGCAGTGATGCTCCTTGCCCTCCGGCGGCCCCTCCTTCACCGGCTTCACAGCGTCCAGCTTCGCTCAGTGCACCTTCGCCCGGGCAAAATCCCTGCATGCACCCTCGATGCAGACGGGCCGCTTGATGACTTCAAGATGTGGGCAGGCTTCCACAAGCCGCCTCACCAGACCGAAGTAGCAGCCGGACAGGGGCTCGCCAGGCCACATCCGGACTATAAGGCCCCTCATGGCCTGTTCGGCTGCCTTGTGAAGTTCAACCAACTGCTTTAGCTGGTCGCTCAAGGGCACGGGGTGTTCGGTCCCAGTATACTGAGATCAGAACAACTTCTCTGTTGAGCTCCCCTCCTCAGCCCGGTAAAACTCCGCGGTATCCAATACACTGCGGGGAAGATCTGCAAATGCTCCTGGAGAGCTCCGAACTCAGGTAAGAAAAAGGAAAGTCTCCTTCACGTGCTTGCTTTGCATAATGAATGCCTTACCCGATGCTATCTTCTTCACCGCGTCAATCTCTTGGAGGGCCTTGTGGGCTTCGGCCTTGGCGCTCCGGACGCTTTCAAGCGCCTACGCGAGCTCGGACTCTCGCGTATTAGAGTCAAGCTCCAAGGACTCGTGCTTTTTGGCGAGAGCCTCGAGCTCTTGCTGCACCTCGCCTACTCGGGCTTCTTGTTTCTCCCGTTCAATGCGTTCCATGGCCGCTTTGTCTTCGGCCTCGGACAACGCCTTTCTCAGGGTCACCACCTCGGTCGTGGCCCCTGACAAATCCATGATGATCCTATTACTTTACACCCGAACTTCTTTTTAACTATATAGACAGGGGTATTTCTTACCTTTGCTCTCTTCAAGCTGCCTCTTGGTAAGGCCGAGCTCGTCCTCGGACTGCTTCAGGTCCTGCTTCAGTGCAGAGACCTCCGCAGTACGTGCGGCAGCGGCTAGCAGTGAAGCCTGCACATACACATAGACATAATCTAATTAGACTCCTAAGTCATCATTTGATCCTCTATTCGACTTTTCTTCGCGAACGCCGAACAGAGCATCAAGGGTTACTATCTATGCGGTAATATTTTCTTATATTTTGATTGCTTACCTCAAAGCCTGTTAGGAGGCTGGCGCAAGCTTCGGTCAGTCCGTTTTTGGCGGACTGAACCTTCTCGACCACTGCACTCATGATAGTGCAGTGCTCTTCTTCGATGGAAGCGCTGTGAAGCACTTCCAGCAGGTTGTCCAGTGCCTCTGGTTGGACAGAGGACACCGGCACGGATGGTAGGCCCCCCTGGACGGGGGACCGCCTACCGGAGTCCGGAACCATCGAAGGTTCCGGCGCAGTGTCCGGCTGGGGCCCGAACTCGAAGCCCGTAGGAGCCTGGCTCCCTTGGTACCCAGGGTTCGGGAAGTCGCCGCGAGGCACCCCCAGGACCACCTCCCCTTGGCTCGGTGCCTTTTGAGACAACACCTCGGCGTTGTCCGTAGGGCGAGGGGTGGAAGTGGTCGAAAGAGAATTGCTGTTCATATCCGACGAGTCCAAAGAGATGCTCGACGAGGGTACATCGAGATGAGCTCGAGACGGACTGCATAATCATGTTCAGCATGAGGAGAGGCAGTGCAATAAAACATAACATGAAGTACTATGGTGTCCGGACACTTACGACTTCGCCAGGGGCTTGTCCCTGGGTAGCCACTCATCGCCGCTGTCGGCGGTCGTCGTGGCACAGTACGGAGGGAGGGTCCTTCCCTTCTTGGACCCTTCGGCCTCCCCGGATGGGCCGGCCTTCCTTTTCTTGTCTCCCCCGGCTGGGGGGAGAAATTTTCTCCTCCTCCTCCTTGTTTCCGTGGGAGGAGTGCGCGTTAGAGTCATCGGACGATGAGTCCGATACAACCTTGCGCCGGAGACCCTTTCGGGTCCCCGTGGCCTTCTTCTTGGCCTTCTTTGCCGGCACCTCGTAAGGTGCCGGAGTCAGCATCTTCGTTAGAAGAGCGTCTGCAGGATCTTCGGGCAGGGGGGCTGGGCAATCAAGCTGCTCTGCTATCTCTATCCAGTCCTGTTAATGACATGGAAGCTTAGATCCAGCACATAACTAAACCGGGCAAATAAATACCCTGGGAGATATAAAAGCCTACCGGATTGGCGCGGCGCTTTGAGCTGAGTCCGCGGTCCTCGGTGAGGGAGGGAGGAATCTCGGCGCTCTTGAACATCGCCCTCCAGACGTCCTCGTGCGTCGTGTCATAGAGCTCTCGCAGCGTTTGGTGCTTGGCCGAGTCGAACTCCCACAAAAAAATGCCCGTCGTTGACACGGAAGGATCTAGTGGAAGAGCATAACCTGGACCACGTTGACAAGCTTGATTTTCTTGTTCGTCATGTTCTGGATGCAGGTCTGGAGTCCGGTCAGCTCTACCAAAGAACCCCAGGACAGGCCCTTCTTTTTCCAGGAGGTGAGCCGCGTGGGGATTCCGGATCGAAATTTGGGGGCCGCCACCTAGTTGGAGTCGCGTGCTACCTCTTGAGCACTGCGTTGGATTTACCCGAAGAGGAGAGGATGATGCAGCAAAGTAGCGTAAGTATTTCCCTCAGTTTTTGAGAACCAAGGTATCAATCCAGTAGGAGGCTACGCGTGAGTCCCTCGTACCTACACAAAAACAATAGCTCAACGCAACCAACGCGCTTAGGGGTTGTCAATCCCTTCACGATCACTTACGAAAGTAAGATCTGACAGAGATGATAAATAGTATTTTTGGTATTTTTGGTATAGAGATGCAAAGTAAAAAGTAAAAGCAAAGTAAAAGCAAAGCAATAATAAAGTGATGGAGATTGATATGATAAGAAAGAGACCCGGGGGCCATAGGTGTCACTAGTGGCTTCTCTCAAGAGCATAAGTATTCTACGGTGGGTGAACAAATTACTGTTGAGCAATTGACAGAATTGAGCATGGTTATGAGAATATCTAGGTATGATCATGTATATAGGCATCACATCCGAGACAAGTAGACCGACTCCTGCCTGCATCTACTACTATTACTCCACTCATCGACCGCTATCCAGCATGCATCTAGACTATTAAGTTAAAAACAGAGTAACGCTGAGGGAGTCCTGGATTAGGGGGTCTCTGGACAGCCGGACTATATCCTTTGGCCAGACTATTGGACTATGAAGATACAAGATTGAAGACTTCATCCCGTGTCCGGATGGGACTCTACTTGGCGTGGAAGGCAAGCTAGGCAATACGGATATGCATATTTCCTCCTTTGTAACCGACCTTGTGTAACCCTAGCCCCCTCCTCGATGCACGCCAACCTCTTCATCGCATTAATGCGCGGCGCCACACCAAGGAACTGCTGCACCAAACTAAAATAGTTGTTCGGCTTTGGCCTTTCATGCCACAGATGATCCACAACAGACCTCATGGCGAGTCCGGACAACCTATTCAGCTCGGCCCATTCGGCAAGCCGATCAGTCAATGGAAGCGAACGCTCTAGAACGTTAAATTGTGACCAGAATAGCTTGTCCACTTCATGATCTGTTTGATCTCGGAAGTATTCGGCCGCATCGACAGCACTCGCCGCCAAGTCCAGATATGCGTCCGCCGAACTCCACAGCCGGTCCAGAGGGGCATACCGAGGATCTCTGAACTTCCTCCATAGCATAAAGGGATTCCCAGCCGCGATATCCCTGGCTTGACGCAGCTCCTCCTTTTTCGCTCTCATCGCAGAGCGGGTATCTTTGGTCGCCATCGTGGCCTTTTCCAGGTCCGTCGCCTTTGCCCGGTTTTCTCCTTCAAGAAGCTGGGAACGGTCGGCAGTATCTTTTAACTTTACAGCCATCTTGGCCATTTTCTCTTTGCTCTCGCAATGTGCGGCCTGTTCGGCCCTTAACTCTTCGGCCGCTTGCAAAGCAGCCGCATTGCTACTCCTTGCTTGCTCCTTGGCTCGGGCAAGCTCCGTCCGAAGGGTATCCACGGTGGCCGCTCCATATGCAGTCACAACATATTAAAGATACTGGCATCATGCTGCTCTTATTATGTGACAATCACCAGAATGGCCACTCACCCTGCGCCTCGTCAAGCCGCTTGTTGACAAGCACGATGTCGGCATCTGCCGCATCCAGCTGTCGCTTTAGTTCGGCATACCCATCAGTCCGGCTAGCCACCGGAGCCTCCATTACCTGCACATAAAGGCAGTCCGGTTATTACCTGGGACTATGATCCTCTGTTTGCCGCTGTTTTCGATGACAACCAGAGTCTCAGGGGCTACTATCTACACAGGGCACATCTAAAAATGTGCGGTACTGTCAAAAATGTGCATCATTTCATGTACCTCAAAACCCGTCAGTAGACTCATAAAGGCTTCATGCAGCCCGCTTTCGGCGGACGAAATCCTTTCAATCACCGTACCCATCAATGTGCAGTGCTCTTCTGAGATAGCCGCCTTCTCCAGCAGATCCCTCCATACATTCGACCGCGCACCAGATGATGCCGGACTCTTTTGATTGCTCTCTTCTAGAGCCGCATACTGAGGACTTCGGGTGGCCATAGGATTACCTTCTGGCCTTGCCGGATTAGGAGAAGCCCTCCGCGACGACACCTCGGGGTCGCCTGCTTCGGAAGGCGGTCTGGCAGGGGGAGGCATTTCGCTCTCCATCATCTCCGGAAGAAGATCCCCCGAAGACGAGCTCAGCTGAGAAGGGCTAAGATCCGAACTGCAAGATAAATACTTCGGTTATTTTCCTCAGAAGTAAGGTAGGATATCTTCACTATTAAACACCTTTTGATTACTTACAGCTTGTTAGAGGGCTGATCCCCGCGCGAACATTGTGCGGCAAGAACACCCTCCGAGGCAGGACCCTCTGGCGGAGATTTCTTCTCCCGTTTGGAAACCTTGATTTCCGGATCTTCGGAGGTAGTCCTCTTCCTTCCCCGGGGAGAGAGAATGTCAGATTCTTCCCCACGGTTATCCTCCCTCGCGGAGGCGCTCATTCCCTCGGTTGGAATAGGTAGTGTTGGAGGCCCGCTTTCGCCCTATTTATTCCCCCCTTCGTCTTCCTTTGAGGGCACCGGACAAGGTGCTGGCTCAAGCATCTTCTCCAGCATCGGATTGTCCAAGCCTTCAGGAAGGGGGGACGAACACCGGATCATCTTCACCTTTGTTATCCAGTCCTGGTCAAAGAGCGATTCTTCAGAATGATGTCATGATAAATAAAAGGACGGTGTGTTCGGCCATGGGATTACTTACTTGGGCAGCGGTGCGGTTGCTGCTCAGGCCCACGTCCTCGGTAGTGTCCGGACACTCTATTTGGGGTCCGAAGAACGATTTGTACATCTCCTCATGCGTCATGCCGAGGAAATTCTGAATAGTGCGCGGTCCTTCTGGGTTGAATTCCCACATACGGAGGGGCCGGCGTTTGCAAGGCTAGACTCGACGAACCAGCATGACTTGAATTACCATAACCAGACTGAAATCTCCCTTGAAGAGATCTCGGATGCGGCTCTGCAGTATTGGCACGTCCTTGGCTGGACCCCAGCTCAGTCCCCTGTTGATCCATGACATCAGTTGTGGTGGAGGGCCTGAGCGAAAGGTGGGGGCAGCTACCCACTTGGCACTTCAGGGAGCTGTGACGTAAAACCACTCCCGTTGCCACAATCCGGACACCTCTGAAAAGGAACCCTTTGACCATGGAGCATCATCAATTTTGCTTATTAAAGCACCTCCGCACGCCGCGTACTGTCCCTCGACCATCTTCGGCTTCACATCGAAGGTCTTGAGCCACAAGCCGAAGTGAGGGGTAATGCGGAGGAAGGCCTCGCAAACGACAATAAATGACGAGATGTGGAGAAGGGAGTCCAGGGCCAGATCGTGAAAATCCAGCCCGTAATAGAACATAAGACCCCTGACAAAGGGATCCAGAGTGAGGCCTAGTCCTCGGAGGAAGTGGGAAACGAACACAACGCTCTCGTTGGGTTTGGGAGTAGGGACGACCTGCCCTCGGGCGGGCAGCCTATGCGAAATTTCGGCGGTCAGATATCTGGCCTCCCTCAACTTCTTGATGTCCTCCTCTGTCGGGGATATACCCCGCGGCGTAAACCGGCCGGGAGTATAACCCGGCCAGACTTGGCGGTTTACTTGAGACCCGGCTGAGACTTGACGGTTCACTGGTGGCCCGTTTGGACCTGGCGGTTTACGATTCATTGGTAATCCGGCAGGCGGGTCAGAGGAGCGACAAGACCCGGTGGCCCAACGGGCGGTTCATGAAGGCCGGTTCATACTATGGTGGGCCGGTTTAAGAGGAAAGGCATGAGGAATATTTACCTTACAAGGAGTTAAGACCAGGACTTGTATCCGATTTGTATTAGAGATAGACTAGTCCTAATCCTAATAGGACTCCACATGTAAACTGCCCCTTCAACATATATAAGGAGGGGCAGGGCTCCCCAAAGAGGGACAAGCAAGAAGAAACAATATCTAGGGCTAGACACAAAGAGGAGAGCCGGCTTACGGCGACTACCTCATGAGCATAATGAGACCTAGCCACAAACAGCATGTAGGGCTATTCCGGATGATGTTTCCTGGGCCCGAAGCTGTCTAAATCCTCGTCTTGTGTGATGATCCGCCTTGCGTCTCTCGATTCCGACCAACCCCTTCAAGCTACCGCATAGAAGCGTTGGCCTCGCGACTAAGTCCTCACACTAAGGACATCTGCCGTGACAATTCCACGACAGTTGGCGCCCACCGTGGGGCTCGCGCACGATGGTGATGAGTTCTTGGAGGGATCTCTCTAGGGATCGAGAAGTTTGCAATTGACCGAAAAAAGAAGAGCCGAGCAGAAAGATTCACGTCGTCTCCCGGTTCATCAGTTCAGATTAAAAGGAGTTGGGGAAAGATGCGATCTGTCCGCTGCCACAGTTGGATGATCTGCCGTATTACAGTTATTTTCTCTGCAGACGTGATCCGTCAAGACCAAAAAGAAGGTCAATCTCCGTTGTTGCATCATCCTACAATGGCGAACGCTATGGATTAAATCGATGGGTCATCTTCAGCTAAGATTCATTCAAAAGTGTGTACACACGAGTCCCGGGAAGCAAAACCAAAAGTCGTTTTGTCATTGATGTTTTTCATGAGAAGGAAAAATTGCCTAGTCAGACTGGATGGAGTACTAGTCCACGTGAAAACCGACAGCAAATCATATCTATGTGAAGCGATCATTACCAAGGGAAAGAAGACCACGACTCGATTTGGTCAACTGGCTATAACTCGGAAACGGATCCGGCCGTGGTTCGGTTTCGAGCCGCCGCACGCCGGTTTCGCTTTGGCCAGAACTTCAAATCGCGGCGAGTCCGAGTCGCCTCCGCCAGAACCTCTAAGTTGAAATCAAGGGAGCAAGCCACTGCGTTATTTTCAAGTTGCCCATCTTGCACTGAACCAGCGCCTGACTGCGAGCCGATGTAGCGCGGGCTCGCGTCCGCAGCCTCGCGCACGTTTTGAGTCGCCGTTCCGAGAAACCTCTGCGAAGCTCGAGCACGAGCCGCCGACCACCGACGTCGTCCAGCCGGCTTTAATCCAGGCCTCCCAGGCTTTCGCCCTGCTAAGCTGCCGCACTGAAACTACGTGCGGGCCTGCATCGGACACCCCCGCCGTACCTCTGTCGCGGACCGCACGACCCGCCACCAAGTGCTCTGACCCGCCGCTACAAGCCGCCGGCGGCCTTCCTCCTTGAGCCGGTCGCCCGCGGGCTGCTGCGGACTGCCCTCGCCGTATTCTAAATCCACCGCTCGCCCTTCGCACCGGCTTACCTCGCAGGCCTTCTTCTGCTGCGGCCGTGACCTTGCACCGCCGGTGCCCATTGGAGTTGCTACTGCAGGTAGCCGTGACCCACCGGCCGCGTTTACTAAGTCGTCGTGGTCCGTTTTGAGCCGGATTCGCCTCGGAGTGCTGTGGCCTACCAGTCTCAAGACGTCACTGGCTCGCCGCTGCTGCTGGGTGCTGCTGATACGTCTGCGCAGATCGGCTCTGCTTCGTCACTATGCTGAAATCGGATCAAATTCAAACTCACTTCATGAGGAGCAAAGAAAAAAAATTGTGTCCCAAGCACAGTGCGCCACTACGAGACGAATCTACTACTAGACAATTCTACCATGGAGTACTAGTGCTTGCTGCCATTACTCCACGTAAAACATCAGTCAAGTGGAAGATGGTACATGTACGTACGATTTTTGGATGGCATTACTCGCCGGTCGTATTCACTCTGAGCCGCCCCCGACCTCTGCTACAAGCCGGTTACGGTTTCCGCCGATGAAGTCTCGCTTCCAAATTGCTTGTGGCCTGCCATTTCCACTGCCGCTGCACCTCTGACTGCCTCCCTGATGAACCGCCGAGGTCCCGGACTGCGTCCAAATTGCGGTGACCCGTCCCCATACAACCGAGCCGCTGCTGTTTTGGTTTCAAACCCGCCTCCACGTACGCACGGCCGAGTGGCGCGTGTACCCTTGCTTGAGGCCCCCCTACACCTTGTCGGTTGATTCTGTTAAAGCTTTGGTAGTTGTTTGCCCATCTGGATAAGGAAAAGAACAAGAAGAGCCTGGATGGATGAAAAGTCAAAGTAGTCAAGAGCTAGGAGAAGAAGGAGAAAACCTGCGGTGTGCATGAATTATCCGGCCAGAGTGCTAATCACATGCATATATCCTTCTCACAAGAGTAGATGCTACTGTGATGGTCAAATCAGCCACAAAAATTGAATAAAGAAAAGCAATATTGCATGGCATTTGTTAGGCACTGCCATCTCCCCTTTCTCGCAAGAAGACGGAGGCAAAAGCAACCAGTACTTACAGTGCTGTTGGGCCCAATTAAAATCTGGCCCCTGCACAGGATCATCTATCGTATGAACAAATCAGGTGAAACCCATCTAAATTTATTTTGACGCATATTGTTTTTATCAAAGAACAATTACTTGGTCTATGATATTTTTTCACAGGATCATTATTCCTTACAATAAAGGTGTCGCAAAGGGACGTGCGCCAATATTATTTTTTGCACTAGCGCGGACGAGAGAGTCGTCACCCCCGCTACATCAACCCACGCGGTTGACTTGTCGTCCGCGCCCGCGGCCGATTCGCACGCGTCTGCGCCGCTTCCAACGCGGCGACCGACTCGCTCGTCCGCGCCGGCTTACAGCACCGCGGTCAACTCTTCTGTCTGCACCGGCTTACAACGTCGCAGCCAACTCATTTACTGTCCGGACGAGTCAGGTGGTATCCATCTAAAATATATTTTATTGGCACATATTATTTTTGTCGGAGAGCAGTTTATTTTTGCCTTGGTCTGCAATATTGTTGATGCAGGACAATTGTCCACTACATCAAAACGACGTGGTTAACTCGCCCGCATCGGGTTACAGTGCCACGGCCGACTCATCTGTCTGTGCCGCCTCTGATGTTACGGTCGTATTTACCGTCCGTTTCTCGCGGCCTGGTCTACATCAACACACCGGGTCGCACTTGTCTGGATGAGCTGTTTATTGAATATGAGCAAGTCACAACTTGGGAAGCCCAGTTTTCTTCCAACAATTTGGAGGCAAATTATCATATATTATCAGCCGCCGTCTGCACTGGATGGTTTAATGGGCAGGCGCACAAGTCGCCGCCACTATAGTTAGGTTAACTTCAAACATCCAGTTGGAAGGAGCCATTGGCCGAGTTGCTGACATGGCTCATACGGGATCATTTATAACCCGCCGCAGTCACCTCAACCTTCTATGGATTTACATCGCGCTATTAGCGCCAATGATGTATACCTTCTGCTATGGTCAAATATGAAGAATCTTAAGCCAACTCCTTGAGTCGTCTTGAGACTCGGGGGCTACGATGACATGACTCAGCAAATCTTGCCAGTTTCAGCCGGTTTAAGAACCCCAGGACGATGGAGGGAAAGATAACCCGGTCCCGGAGGCTACTGTTATATTGATGAAAATTTAAAGGCCGTCAGGAAATTTCCGGCTTAGAAAGTATATGACAGTTACAAAATCTCAGCTCAATAAAGAAGATCCGGGTCATTAGAAAGGATTCCGGTTTAAAATCCGGCTCAAGGGAAGTCAGTCTCACTGAAGCTCTCAAATATCCGGTTTACAATCCGGTTCAAGGGAAATTTGTTTCCCACATAGCTCTGAAGCGCTCAAATCCGGTTTAAAAATGTCCGGTTCAAAAAGGAATTAACTTCTCGCAAGTTCGAGTTGAAAGACCGTCAGAAAATTTCTGGCTGAAAATGAAGATTCCGGTTTGCAATCCGGTTTAAGGGAAATTTGTTCTCTCACATAGCTTTGAAGCTCTCAATATCCGGTTCAAAATCCCGGTTCAAGAAGGATTTATCTCCTGCAAAAAGTTAAAGGGTGCCAAAGAGGACCTGCTGCCATGATGCGCGGTTCAAACATGGGTATCCTGCCTTATTGGCTTATCATATTATTGATCACTTGGGGGCTTGGTCATGTCTGAACCATAGTCACACCTCTTGATCGGCGCAATGCCACAGTATCACTTGGGGGCTTGGTCGTGTCCGAACCATAGCAACACCTTTTTGATAGGTGTAAAGCCATAGCATCACTTGGGGACTTGGTCAAGTCTGAACCATAGTCACGCCTCTTGATCGGCTCAATGCCACAGCATCACTTGGGGGCTTTGGTCGAACCCGAACCATAGCCACGCCTCTTGATCGGCGTAATGCCATAACATCACTTGGGGGCTTGGTCATGTCTGAACCATAGTCACACCTCTTGATCGGCTTAATGCCACAGCATCACTTGGGGGCTTTGGTCGAACCCGAACCATAGCCATGCCTCTTGATCGGCGTAATGCCACGATGTCATTTGGGGGCTTGGTCATGTCTGAACCATAGTCACACGTCTTGATCGGCTCAAAGCCTCGCCTATAATGGTTTTTATTTTGCCTTTGTTTGAGTTTTGTTCTCTTTTTGATAAAGATTTTTGTTGTTGCTTTTTAAATCGTCGTTAACAACCCGGTTCGACTGTCAATTACAAGTTGTTAGTACATGATCAAGTCATAATCCGGAGACTATCAGCCCGGTCTGGTTTGACTACAAGTCACCAGTATTATATACGGATAATCTGATGTCTATCACAACCCGGTACGGTTTTATCATAAACCGGCACAATATGGGAGGAGTTATCAGTACTCAAGATTTGGGTTATCACCCTTACTACAAAAGTTGGTAAACCAACAATGTGATTCAATGTCACAGGTATGATATATTTCATATTTGATTGTTCTTAAGTTTATGTTGGGCATTATGACCCGTCCGGCGGTAAACCGCCAGGACACTTAAACTTGTTGTATGCAGACACAGGTTGAATAAAGCATGATTATAAATCACCGGCGTTTATTAAACCTGCATGGCTTTCGACTATATGTCGCCAGTATGATGATAAATTATCCGGTGTTTATTAAACCGGCCTGGCTTTAAGACGATAAGTCGCTAGTATATGATGAGAAATTATCCGGTGTTTATTAAACCGGCCTGGCTTTGGACTGTAAGTCGCCAGTATATATTTGGATTGCGCCATTGGAATCATGCGCTTATAAATCATTGGGTTATATTATTCAAATAGCCAAACTTGGCTGAATTTTCATTATGATATTGAATGAATAAGGTTTTCATACCGGATTATATTATCTTGAATAGCCAACATGGCTGGATTTTTATTATGGTTATTAATAACTGGTATTATTGAGGTTTTCAAAGTCGCTTTAGCGCAATGGCTATTATTTTATCAAAGGATATGATTTATTTTATAATTGAAGGAATAGTCCCGAGTCGCTGCAGGCTTACAACCCGGCCCTTGGGGGCTGTATTATTCAAAGTTGAGATTATATCAAATAGGCAAGTGTCATGTCGCTGCAAGCATGCACCATGACACTTGGGGGCTAATGCAAAGTCATTTTTTGCTCACTTTATTGAAAACCCGACTCATCACATTGTAATGAGCCAGCCCTTGGGGGCTACCAATTGCTCCTGTCGACAATTCAAGGTACACAAGTTTTCATCCATTATATTGAAGGATCCACTGCTCAGTTGGTAAAGCACAAAGCTCTCAACCTTATGGACGTGGGTTCAAGCCCCATGGTGGAGTTACATCATATGATGTTATTTTCAATGAAGCATGATCATATTTATAAAGTCCCTGATCGTTATTGCATAATGACCCGGCCGTTTGGGGCTACACTGGTTGAAGTTTTTTGAGCATCAGTCAATTACAAGTCCCAGGTTGCTGCAAGCATGACAACCCGGCACTTGGGGGCTACATAATATGGAGTGTTCAGTTTTTACTCGTGACTGGGATGAACAACATGGATTTCTTCAAAAGTGGCAGTATTCATATTGAAGCAAGTCTTAAACCATCACTTTGTTCTGCTCAAGACTTGGGGGCTATGGGTAATATGCATATAAGGAGAAATATTTTCAAATTCTCAGTTTTGAGCAAACCAGATTGACCCGGCGTCACCAATTAATCATTACGACCCTGTGGTTGCAACCCGGCATCATCAACAATCATGAACTGGCGTTGGCAACAGTCATGACCCTGAATTATCAGTTTTTATAACCCGACAATGGTGGTAATCATAAACCGGCAAGTTCTACATCTTCAAACCGACTGAATATCAGATGAGTATTTCAAGAACAACATTTCTTAAGCCGACGCTTTGGAAGCTGACTCAAGTGGATTATTCTTCACAATATTTTTCTATGAGAAACCAACGTCAACAATTTGAGTATGAAGCTAGTTATTGACCCGGATTTTCTAGAAACAGGAAATGACAAGGACTAAAGGACGATCAGGATCCGGTCTACAAGAATTCTTAACCCGCAGCACAACCTGTCAAATTTGTTCTTGTGTTTATTTTACAGGATCAGTTTAACATGGATAAATCCAAATTAAACTGGGGGCTAATGTCGGGGATATACCCCGTGGCGTAAACCGGCCGGAAGTATAACCCGGCCGGACTTGGCGGTTTACTTGAGACCCGGCTGAGACTTGACGATTCACTCGTGACCCGTTTGGACCTGGCGGTTTACGATTCATTGGTAATCCGGCAGGCGGGTCAGAGGAGCGACAAGACCCGGTGGCCCAACGGGCGGTTCATGAAGGCCGGTTCATACTATGGTGGGCCGGTTTAAGAGGAAAGGCATGAGGAATATTTACCTTACAAGGAGTTAAGACCAGGACTTGTATCCGGTTTGTATTAGAGATAGACTAGTCCTAATCCTAATAGGACTCCACATGTAAACCGCCCCTTCAACATATATAAGGAGGGGCAGGGCTCCCCAAAGAGGGACAAGCAAGAATAAACAATATCTAGGGCTAGACACAAAGAGGAGAGCCGGCTTACGGCGACTCCATGAGCATAATGAGACCTAGCCACAAACAGCATGTAGGGCTATTCCGGATGATGTTTCCTGGGCCCGAAGCTGTCTAAATCCTCATCTTGTGTGATGATCCGCCTTGCGTCTCTCGATTCCGACCAACCCCTTCAAGCTACCGCATAGAAGCGTTGGCCTCGCAACTAAGTCCTCACACTAAGGACATTTGCCGTGATAATTCAACGACATCCTCCGTGACGGAGGAAGACATCCACCGGCCTTGAAGGCTGGATCCAGACATGATTGAAGGTCCGAAGCACCTGACCTTGGCTTTGGGTGTTAGAACTCGAGGCTGGGGAGGGATTCGATTGAGCAAGGGAGGGAAAAAAGTAACAGCCTTGTCCCTTTATAAAGAGGGTGAATATCAAGCGTCCTCCTCGTGGCCTTTTGGGACTTACCTAAAATCTAGGAGTCCTAGGCATGGTTGTGTTACCCACGTCCGTATTGATGAGAATCCCGTAATAAGGGGAACATGATCTATGCTTTGACAAGACGTGTCAAGAAACCGCCTCATGTTATGTGCGGGGCTGGTTAAAGAAAAATGGTTCAAATAATTACCGGGCCGTGGTGTGATGTCGTGCTGCCAAAACGTGTCAGCAGATTAGATTTGTGGTAATATTATTCTCTCTGCGGTGGTATGTGGAACTTATTTTGCAGGGTCGGACACTATCCTTGTATTCAAATTCTTCCGTGGTGTATTCGGAGGAGGAACCCGCCTTGCAATGACGAAGACAACACTGCACGCCGGACTCATCGTCATTGAAGCCTGGTTCAGGGGCTACTGAGGGAGTCATGGATTAGGGGGTCTCCGGACAGCCGGACTATATCCTTTGGTCGGACTGTTGGACTATGAAGATACAACATTGAAGACTTCGTCCCGTGTCCGGATGGGACTCTACTTGGCGTGGAAGGCAAGCTAGGCAATACGGATATGTATATTTCCTCCTTTGTAACCGACCTTGTGTAACCCTAGCCCCCTCTGGTGTCTATATAAACCGGAGGGTTTTAGTCCGTAAGACAACACACAATCATACCATAGGCTAGCTTCTAGGGTTTAGCCTCTCCGATCTCGTGGTAGATCAACTCTTGTAATACCCATATTATCAAGTATAATCAAGCAGGACATAGGGTTTTACCTCCATCAAGAGGGCCCAAACCTGGGTAAAACATCGTGTCCCCTGCCTCCTATTACCATCCGCCTTAGAAGCACAGTTCGGGACCCCCTACCCGAGATCCGCCGGTTTTGACACCGACAAACTCCTTAAGCAATATGACATGATGTAGAGGGATAGTTTCATGCAATATGATAAAAACCCCATCTTGTTATCCTCGATGGCAACAATACAATACGTGCCTTCTTGCCCCTTCTGTCACTGGGAAAGGACACCGCAAGATCGAACCCAAAGCTAAGCACTTCTCCCATGGCACGAACAACCAATCTAGTAGGCCAAACCAAACTGATAATTCAAAGAGACTTGCAAAGATAACCAATCATACATAAAAGAATTCAGAGAAGATTCAAATATTATTCATAGATAGACTGGATCATAAACCCACAATCCATCGGTCTCAACAAACACACCACAAAAAGAAGATTACATCGAATAGATCTCCACAAGAGAGGGGGAGAACATTGTATTGAGATCCAAAAAGAGAGAAGAAGCCATCTAGCTACTAACTATGGACCCGTAGGTCTGAAGTAAACTACTCACACTTCATCGGAGGGGCTTGGATGATGATGTAGAAGCCCTCCGTGATCGATGCCCCCTCCGGCGGAGCTCCGGAACAGGCCCCAAGATGGGATCTCGTGGATACAGAAAGTTGCGGCGGTGGGATTAGGTTTTTGGCTCCATCCCCGATTGTTTGGGGGTACGTAGGTATATATAGGAGGAAGAAGTACGTCGGTGGAGCTTCGAGGGGCCCATGAGGCAGGGGGCGCGCCCTAGGGGGGCACGCCCTCCACCCTCGTGACCGCCTCATGGCTTTCTTGGCGGAGGGTCCAAGTCTCCTGGAACTTATCTGATGAGAAAATCACGTTTCCGAAGGTTTCATTCCGTTTGGACTCCGTTTGATATTCTGTTTCTCCGAAATACTGAAATAGGCAAAAAAACATCAATTCTGGGCTGGGCCTCTGGTTAATAGGTTAGTCCCAAAAATAATATAAAAGTGGAAAATAAAGCCCAATATAGTCCAAAACAGTAGATAATATAGCATGGAGCAATCAAAAATTATAGATACGTTGGAGACGTATCAAGCATCCCCAAGCTTAATTCCTGCTCGTCCTCGAGTAGGTAAATGATAAAAAGAGAATTTTTGATGGGAGTGCTACTTGGCATAATTCTAATGTAATTCTTCTTAATTGTAGTATGAATATTCAAATCCGAAAGATTCAAGACAAAAGTTCATATTGACATAAAAATGATAATACTTCAAGCATACTAACTAAGCAATTATGTCTTCTCAAAATAACATGGCCAAAGAAAGTTCATCCCTACAAAATCATATAGTTTAGTCATGTTTCATTTTCGTCACACAAGAATGCTCTCATCATGCACAACCCCGATGACAAGCCAAGCAATTGTTTCATACTTTAGTAATCTCAAACCTATAAACTTTCACGCAATATATGAGCGCGAGCCATGGACATAGCACTATGGGTGGAATAGAATATAATGAGGGGGGTTATGTGGAGAAGACAAAAAAAGAGAAAGTCTCACATCAACGAGGCTAATCAATGGGCTATGGAGATGCCCACCGATTGATGTTAATGCAAGGAGTAGGGATTGCCATGCAACGGATGCACTAGAGCTATAAATGAATGAAAGATCAACAAAAGAAACTAGTGGGTGTGCATCCAACTTGCTTGCTCACGAAGACCTAGGGCACTTGAGGAGGCCCATTGTTGGAATATACAAGCCAAGTTCTATAATGAAAAATTCCCACTAGTATATGAAAGTGATAACATGAGAGACTCTCTACTATGAATATCATGGTGCTACTTTGAAGCACAAGTGTGGTAAAAGGATAGTAACATTGTCCCTTCTCTCTTTTTCTCTCATTTTTTGGGCCTTTTTTATGGCCTTCTCTTTTTTATGGCCTTTTTTTATTCCTCACTTGGGACAATGCTCTAATAATGATGACCATCACACTTTTATTTATTTACAACTCAATGATTACAACTCGATACTAGAACAAATATGACTCTATATGAATGCCTCCGGCGGTGTACCGGGATATGCAATGAACCAAGAGTGACATGTATGAAAGAATTATGAACGGTGGCTTTGCCACAAATACTATGTCAACTACATGATCATGCTAAGCAATATGACAATGACGAATGTGTCATGATGAACGGAATGATGGAAAGTTGCATGGCAATATATCTTGGAATGGCTATGGAAATGCCATAATAGGTAGGTATGGTGGCTGTTTTGAGGAAGATATAAGGAGGTTTATGTGTGAAAGAGCGTATCATATCACGGGGTTTGGATGCACCAGCGAAGTTTGCGCCAACTCTCAATGTGAGAAAGGGCAATGCACGGTACCGAAGAGGCTAGCAAGGATGGAAGGATGAGAGTGCGTATAATCCATGGACTCAACATTAGTCATAAAGAACTCACATACTTATTACAAAAATCTACAAGTCATCAAAAACCTCGGCACTACGCGCATGCTCCTAGGGGGATAGATTGGTAGGAAAAGACCATCGCTCGTCCCCGACCGCCACCCATAAGGAGGACAATCAAATAACACCTCATGTTTCAAATTTGTTGCATAACGTTTACCATACGTGCATGCTACGGGACTTGCAAACTTCAACACAAGTATTTCTCAATTTCACAACTACTCAACTAGCATGACTTTGATATTATTACCTCTATATCTCAAAACAATCATCAAGCATCAAACTTTTCTTAGTATTCAACACACTCATAAGAAAGTTTTATTATTAATCTTGCATAGCAAGCATATTAGGATTTTAAGCAAATTACCATGCTATTAAGACTCTCAAAATAATCTAAGTGAAGCATGAGAGGTCAATAGTTTCTATAAAACAAATCCACCACCGTTCTCTAAAAGATATAAGTGAAGCACTAGAGCAAAATTATAAAGCTCAAAAGATATAAGTGAAGCACATAGAGTATTCTATCAAATTCCAAATCATGCATGGCTCTATCAAAATGAGTGTACAGCAAGTATGATTTTGGTAGACTAACAAGCAAAGACTCAAATCATAAAAGACGCTCCAAGCAAAACACATATCATGCGGTGAATAAAAATATAGCTCCAAGTAAAATTACTGATAGAAGTAGACAAAAGAGGGGATGCCTTCCGGGGCATCCCCAAGCTTTGGCTTTTAGGTGTCCTTATATTATCTTGGGGGTGCCATGGGCATCCACAAGCTTAGGCTCTTGCCACTCCTTGTTCCATAATCCATCAAATCTTTACCCAAAACTTGAAAACTTCACAACACAAAACTTAAAGTAGAAAATATCGTGAGCTCCGTTAGCGAAAGAAAATAAAAGACCACTTAAAGTTACTGTAATTAACTCATTCTTTATTTATATTGGTGTTAAACCTACTGTATTCCAACTTCTCTATGGATTATAAACTATTTTACTAGCCATAGATTCACCAAAATAAGCAAACAACACACGAAAAACAGAATCTGTCAAAAACAGAATAGTCTGTAGTAATCTGTAGCTAGCACGAGATATGGAACCCCAAAAATTCTAAAATAAATTTATGGACGTGAGTAATTTATATATTAATCATCTGTAAAAATAATTAACTAAATATCACTTTCCAAATAAAAATTACAGCAGTTCTCGTGAGCGCTAAAGTTTCTGTTTTTTACAGCAAGTTCAACAAGATTTTCCCCAAGTCTTCCCAACGGTTCTACTTGGCACAAAAACTAATTAAAAACACAAAACACAACCAAAACAGAGGCTAGATAAATTATTTATTACTAAACGAGAGCAAAAAGTAAGGAATAAAAATAAAATTGGGTTGCCTCCCAACAAGCGCTATCGTTTAACGCCCCTAGCTAGGCATAACAAGCAAGAATAGATCTAGGTATTGTCATCTTTGGTAGGCAATCCATAAGTGGATCTCATGATAGATTCATATGGTAATTTTATTTTCTTTCTAGGTAAGTGTTCCATGCGCTTTTTTAATGGAAATTGAAATCTAATATTCCGTTCCTTCATATCAATAATTGCACCAACCGTTCTAAGGAAAGGTCTACCGAGAATAATAGGGCAAGAAGGATTGCAATCTATATCAAGAACGATAAAATCTACGGGCACATAATTCCTATTTGCAACAATAAGAACATCATTAATTCTTCCCATAGGCTTCTTAATAGTGGAATCCGCAAGATGCAAGTTTAGAGAGCAATCATCAAAATCACAGGAATCTAGCAAATCACACAAAGTTTTGGGAATAGTAGAGACACTAGCACCAAAATCACACAAAGCATAAAACTCATAATCTTTAATTTTAATTTTAAGAGTAGGTTCCCACTCATCATAAAGTTTTCTAGGGATAGAAACTTTCAACTCAAGTTTTTCTTCACAAGATTGCATCAAGGCATCAACGATATGTTCAATAAAGGCTTTATTTTGACTATAAGCATGAGGAGATTTTAGCAAGGATTGAAACAAGGAAATACAATCAATTAAAGAGAAAATTTCATAATTAAATTCCTTTAAATCCAATATAGTGGGTTTAGGATCATCTAGGGTTTTATCTCTTTTAATCCCACTTTTATCAATTTCACCATCAAGATCTAAATACTCCGAATTTTTAGAACGCCTTCTAGGTAAAGGTGGATCATATTCAGTCCCATCATTATCAAGATTAATATTGCAAAACAAAGATTTAATAGGGGACACATCAATAACTTTTAGATCTTCATCATTATTTTCATAGTAACTAGAAGAACACGCTTTAATAAAGGCATCTTTCATAGCACGCGTCCTAGCGGTTCTTTCCTTGCACTCATCAATGGAAATTCTCATGGCTTTGAGAGACTCATTGATATCATGCCTAGGAGGAATAGATCTAAGCTTTAAAGAATCAACATCATGAGAAATTCTATCAACTTTCCTAGCCAAATCATCAATCTTAAGCAATTTTTCTTCAATCATAGCATTAAAATTCTTTTGCGAAGAAATAAATTATTTAATATTAGATTCAAAATCAGAGGGCACCTTATTATAATTTCCATAAGAATTGTTATAGGAATTACCATAATTATTAGAGGTATTACTAGGATAAGGCCTAGGATTGAAATTTCCTCTAGACGCGTTGTTACCAAAATTGTTCCTACCAACAAAATTCACATCCATAGATTCATTGTTATTCTCAATCAAAGTAGACAAGGGCATATCATTAGGATCAGAAGAAACACTCTTATTAGCAAATAATTCCTTAAGTTCATCCATCTTTCCACTCAAAATATTAATTTCTTCTATCGCATGCACCTTTTTATTAGTAGATCTTTCAGTATGCTATTGAGAATAATTAACCATAATATTATCTAGGAGTTTAGTAGCATCTCCTAAAGTGATTTCCGTAAAAGTGCCTCCCGCGGCCGAATCTAAAAGATTTCTAGAAGCAAAATTCAATCCCGCATAAAAATTTTGTATAATCATCCACAAATTCAAACCATGAGTAGGGCAATTACGTATCATTAATTTCATTCTCTCCCAAGCTTGTGCAACATGTTCATGATCAAGTTGCTTAAAATTCATAATATCGTTTCTAAGAGAGATGATCTTAGCGGGAGGAAAATACTTAGAGATAAAAGTATCTTTGCACTTGTTCCGTGAATAAATACTATTTTTAGGCAAAGATGAAAACCAAGCTTTAGCATGATCTCTAAGCGAAAAAGGAAATAGCTTCAATTTAACAATATCATTATCGACATCTTTATTCTTTTGCATGTCACACAAATCAACGAAGCTATTAAGATGGGTAGCGGCATCTTCACTAGGAAGGCCGGAAAATGGATCTTTCATGACAAGATTCAGCAAAGCAGCAATAATTTCACAAGATTCGGCATCGGTAGGAGGAGCAATCGGAGTGCTAATGAAATCATTATTGTTGGTATTGGTGAAGTCACACAATTTAGTATTATCTTGAGCCATCGCGACAAACAAGCAATCCAACACACGAGCAAACAAAAAGCAAACGGGCAAAAGAGGCAAATAGAGAAAGAGAGGGATAGAGAGAGAGAGGGCGAATAAAATGGCAAGGGTGAAGTGGGGGAGAGGAAAATGAGAGGCAAATGGCAAATAATGTAATGCGGGAGATAGGGATTGTGATGGGTACTTGGTATGTTGACTTTTGCGTATACCTCCCCGGCAACGGTGCCAGAAATTCTTCTTGCTACCTCTTGAGCACTGCGTTGGATTTCCCCGAAGAGGAGAGGATGATACAGCAAAGTAGCGTAAGTATTTCCCTCAGTTTTTGAGAACCAAGGTATCAATCCAGTAGGAAGCTACGTGCGAGTCCCTCGTACCTACACAAAAACAATAGCTCAACGCAACCAACATGCTTAGGGGTTGTCAATCCCTTCACGGTCACTTACGAAAGTGAGATCTGATAGAGATGATAAATAATATTTTTTGGTATTTTTGGTATAGAGATGCAAAGTAAAAAAGCAAAGTAAAAGCAAAGCAATAATAAAGTGATGGAGATTGATATAATGAGAAAGAGACCCGGGGGCCATAGGTTTCACTAGTGGCTTCTCTCAAGAGCATAAGTATTCTACGGTGGGTGAACAAATTACTGTTGAGCAATTGACAGAATTGAGCATAGTTATGAGAATATCTAGGTATGATCATGTATATAGGCATCACGTCCAAGACAAGTAGACCGACTCCTTCCTACATCTACTACTATTACTCCACTCATCGACCGCTATACAGCATGCGTCTAGAGTATTAAGTTAAAAGTTGCGGCGGTGGAATTAGGTTTTTAGCTCCGTCCCCGGTCGTTTGGGGGTACGTAGGTATATATAGGAGGAAGAAGTACGTCGGTGGAGCTTCCAGGGGGCCACGAGGCACGGGGCGCGCCCTAGGGGGCGCCCTCCACCCTCGTGACCGCCTCGTGGCTTTCTTGATGGAGGGTCCAAGTCTCCTGGATCTTATCTGATGAGAAAATCACGTTTCCGAAGGTTTCATTCCGTTTGGACTCCGTTTGATATTCTGTTTCTCCGAAACACTGAAATAGGCAAAAACATCAATTCTGGGCTGGGCCTCCGGTTAATAGGTTAGTCCCAAAAATAATATAAAAGTGGAAAGTAAATCCCAATATAGTCCAAAACAGTAGATAATATAGCATGGAGCAATCAAAAATTATAGATACGTTGGAGACGTATCATCGCGCGGCTCGGTGATGTAGAACCACCCCGATTGCCACCCCTTTATGGTATCCACATAGGTGCCCTCGAGCCAGGTGACATTAGGCATCTTTCCCACCATGGCGCCTTCGCACTCTGCTTGCCGGCCACCCACCACCTTCGGTTTGGCATTGAAGGTTTTCATCCATAGGCCGAAGTGGGGCCTGATGCGGAGGAAGGCCTCACACACGACGATAAACGCCGAGATGTTGAGGATGAAATTGGGGGCCAGATCATGAAAATCCAGCCCATAGTAGAACATGAGCCCGCGGACAAACAGGTGGAGAGGAAATCCCAGTCCGCGGACGAAATGGGTAAGAAAAACTACCCTCTCATGGGGTTCGGGCATTGGGACGATCTGCCCCGCATTTGGCAGCCGGTGCGCGATATCCGCAGCCAGGTATCTGGCTTCCCGTAACTTTTTGATGTTCTCCTCCGTGACGGAGGAGACCATCCACTTGCCTCCTGCTCCGGACATGCTTGGAGTGGTTTGAGAAGAAGAACGCGAGCTTGGGCGCTAGAGCTCGAGTGTGCGGGAATGGGTAAGCGAGGAGGAAGAAGGCGTGGGTGAAAAAAGTAAATCTTTGTCCCTTTATAAGGGCGGAAGAGGTGATGTGTCTCCCCATTTGCCTGACAAAACCGCTTATTCCCCAGGCACCGTAATTGATGGCGCGGTTGGGTTACCCACGTCCGTATTGATGAGAATCCCGTGATAAGGGGAACACGATATCTGCTTTGACAAGACGTGTCAAGAAAACCGCCTCACGATATGTGCGGAGCTGGTTGAGAAAAGCGGTTCGAATAATAACCGGGCCATGGCGTGATGTCATGCTGTCAAAACGTGTCAACAAATTAGATTTGTGGAAATATTATTCTCTCTACGGTGGTATGTGGAACTTATTTGGAAAGGTCGGACACTATCCTTGTATTCAAAACTCTTCAATTGTGTATTCGGAGGAGGAACCCGCCTTGCAATGCCGAAGACAACACTACGCGCCGGACTCATCGTCATTGAAGCCTGGTTTAGGGGCTACTGAGGGAATCCTGGATTAGGGGGTCTCCGGACAGCCGGACTATATCCTTTGGACGAACTGTTGGACTATGAAGATACGAGATTGAAGACTTCGTCCCGTGTCCGGATGGGATTCTACTTGGCGTGGAAGGCAAGCTAGGCAATACGGATATGTATATCTCCTCCTTTGTAACCGACCTTGTGTAACCCTAGCCCCCTCTGGTGTCTATATAAACCGGAGGGTTTTAGTCCGTAGGACGACATACAATCATACCATAGGCTAGCTTCTAGGGTTTAGCCTCTTTGATCTCGTGGTAGATCAACTCTTGTAATACTCATATCATCAAGAACAATCAAGCAGGACGTAGGGTATTACCTCCATCAAGAGGGCCCGAACGTGGGTAAACATTGTGTCCCCTGCCTCCTGTTACCATCCGCCTTAGACGCACAGTTCGGGACACCCTACCCGAGATCCGCCGGTTTTGACACCGACAGTATGTACCAGTAGCTATGTGTTTGATCTCTCTCTCTCTCTCGTGTTCTCGAGGTGGTACGATCTTGATGTATCGTGAGCTTTGCTATTATAGTTTGATCTTATGATGTTTCTCCCCTCTACTCTCTTGTAATGGATTGAGTTTTCCCTTTGAAGTTATCTTATCGGATTGAGTCTTCAAGGATTTGAGAACACTTGATGTATGTCTTGTGTGGGATGCCTGTGGTGACAATGGGGTATACTATGACCCACTTGATGTATGTTTTGGTGATCAACTTGTGGGTTCCGTGACCTTGGGAATCTATGCATAGGGGTTGGCACACGTTTTCGTCTTGACTCTCCAGTAGAAACTTTGGGGCACTCTTTGAGGTTCTATGTGTTGGTTGAATAGATGAATCTGAGATTGTGTGATGCATATCGTATAATCATACCCACGGATACTTGAGGTGACATTGGAGTATCTAGGTGACATTAGGGTTTTGGTTGATTTGTGTCTTAAGGTGTTATTTTAGTACGAACTCTAGGGTTGTTTGTAACACTTATAGGAATAGCCCAACGGATTGATTGGAAAGAATAAATTTGAGGTGGTTTCGTACCCTACCATAATATCTTCGTTTGTTCTCCGCTATTAGTGACTTCGGAGTGACTCTTTGTAGCATGTTGAGGGATAGTTATATGATCCAATTATGTTATTATTGTTGAGAGGACTTGCACTAGTGAAAGTATGAACCCCAGGCGTTGTTTCCTAGCATTGCAATACCGTTTGTGCTCACTTTTATCATTAGTTACCTTGCCGTTTTTTATATTTTTAGATTACAAATACCTTTATCTACTATCCATATTGCACTTGTATCACCATCTCTTCACCGAACTAGTGCACCTATACAATTTACCATTGTATTGGGTGTGTTGGGGACACAAGAGACTCTTTATTATTTGGTTGCAGGGTTGCTTGAGAGAGACCATCTTCATCCTATGCCTCCCATGGATTGATAAACCTTAGGTCATCCACTTGAGGGAAATTTGCTACTGTCCTACAAACCTCTGCACTTGGAGGCCCAACAATGTCTACAAGAAGAAGGTTGTGTAGTAGACATCAAGCTCTTTTCTGGTGCCGTTGCCGGGGAGGTTAGCGCTTGAAGGTATATCTTTAGATCTTGCAATCGGGTCTTTTAGTTTCTTGTTTTATCACTAGTTTAGTTTATAAAAGAAAAATACAAAAAAATGGAATTAAGTTTGCCTCGTATGCTTCATCTTTTTAATATCTTTCGTGAGTATGATGGAAAGGAAAATTGTGCCAAAGTGTTAGAAGAAGAATGCATTAAAATGTTTGGCACTAAATCTTTGAATGATGAGCATGATTGCAATGTTTTTAGTATGAACTCCTTGAATATCCATAGTACTAATGATGATTGCACTAGTTATGATGAAAATGTCTCCTATAAACATGTCAATTTTTGTGGAGTGCATTGGGTTTGCAAGTACACACCAAATAGGGAAGATAGATATTGAAAGAGGCATAAGCATACAGAAACTAAATTGTTGCAAGAAAGGCTAGGTGTTTGTGCTGAAAGATTCAATATTTATCGCCAGCCTTGTAAACTTTGCAATGAACATGGTCATTTAAAGCTCCAATGCTATTTGCTTCATGATCAAGTCGTGTCCAAAAATTGTGATAACTTGATTACCCTTGAGCATCATAAAGAGCTTAGTCTTCTTTTGGGTTATGAAGAAATGAAACATACAACTGAGGGTATTCCAAAATTTAATCTCGATAAATTTCTTGATTTTGATCTAGAGGAAATTTATATGTATTGTGCGGTGAATTGCATTGAAAACCCTTATATTGCCAATTACATAAAGAAAAGAAAAGAAATAGAAGATGAAGAGAATACTAATGAAAGGGAATAGACTTCCCAATATCCTCCTATTATTTCTTATGATGAATCAGGTAACGAGGAGGAGCCTTCTATTCAACCAATCTCATTAATAAGGAGCTCCAAAAAGAGGATTGAACCCACACATGATGTGGTGAAGAAGAAGAAAAGAAAAAGGAAGAGAGGTAAAAAGATATCTCTCCCAAATAATGCTGCTCCTATTACTGTTGTGCCTCATGAAAATATAATTGTGGAAGATGATGCACTTGATGATGATCTCGTTATGCCTATTGCTTGTTGTGATGATTATGATTGGGAATATAATGATACTTCTTATGATCTTGAAAATCTTTTTGGCACTTGCTTGGAAGAATATGATAATTGCTATACTATTGGTGCTATCCATACTATTGATGATGAAAGTGATTATGCTTATGATATGAAAAGGCCCAAGCTTGGGGATGCTATGTTTGATGAAGATGATGTTTTTGAGAATATATTTGCTGCAATTAATGTTAGTCCCAAGCTTGGGGAAGCTATGATTAATGAAGATGATATTTGTAGTCTCCCAAGTTTTGATATGCAAATTTATTATGATGATAGCATGCCTCCTACTTATGATAATTATGAAAGTGGATTTGGAGAGGTCATGACTTTATTTAGTAATGATTCCACTATCTTGGAAGAGGTCTCAATCGATTATGATGAGAACAAAGTTGCTACTTATGATAATTATTGTGATGATACATATGCTATAAAAAGTAGTGATGATTACATTTATAAAACTTTTCATGATTATTATTACCCTTTTTCTGAACATTACTCTTTTAATGTGGAAACAATTTATAGTATTCGAGTCTCTTATGATACTCCCACTATTCTGATTGAGAAGAATTTTGCTTATGTAGAGAGTATTAAAAATTCTATGCTTTTAGATCATGAAAAGAATGCTTTATGTGATGGTTATATTGTTGAATTCATTCATGCTGCTACTGCAAATTATTATGAGGGAGGAATATATGCTTGTAGGAATTGCAATAATATCAAGTTTCCTCTCTATGTGCTTAAAATTTTGAAGTTATGCTTGTTTTACCTTCCTATGCAAGTTGATTCTTGTTCTCATAAGTTGTTTGCTCACAAAATCCCTATGCATAGGAAGTGGGTTAGACTTAAATGTGCTAGTCATATTCTTCTTGATGCTCTCTTTATGTTTCAATTCTTATCCTTTATGTGAGCATCATTGAAATCATCATGCCTAGCTAGGGGCGTTAAATGATAGCGCTTGTTGGGAGGCAACCCAACTTTATTCTTCTTGATGCTCTCTTTATGTTTCAATTCTTATCCTTTATGTGAGCATCATTGAAATCATCATGCCTAGCTAGGGGCGTTAAATGATAGCGCTTGTTGGGAGGCAACCCAACTTTATTCTTCTTGATGCTCTCTTTATGTTTCAATTCTTATCCTTTATGTGAGCATCATTGAAATCATCATGCCTAGCTAGGGGCGTTAAATGATAGCGCTTGTTGGGAGGCAACCCAACTTTATTCTTCTTGATGCTCTCTTTATGTTTCAATTCTTATCCTTTATGTGAGCATCATTGAAATCATCATGCCTAGCTAGGGGCGTTAAATGATAGCGCTTGTTGGGAGGCAACCCAACTTTATTCTTCTTGATGCTCTCTTTATGTTTCAATTCTTATCCTTTATGTGAGCATCATTGAAATCATCATGCCTAGCTAGGGGCGTTAAACGATAGCGCTTGTTGGGAGGCAACCCAACTTTATTTTTGTTCCTTACTTTTTGCTACTGTTTAGTAATAAATAATTTATCTAGCCTCTGTTATGATTGAGTTTCTATGTTTTACTTAGTGTTTGTGCCAAGTAGAACTGTTGGGAAGACTTGGGGAAAGTCTTGTTGATCTTGCTGTAAAAAACAGAAAATTTAGCGCTCACGAGAATTGCTGCCATTTTTATTGGAGAGTGATATTTAGTTAATTATTTTTGAAGATTATTAATAGATAAATTCTTCACGTCCAGCAATTTATTTGAGAATTTTATGAGTTCCAGAAGTATACGTTTGATCCAGATTACTACAGACTGTTCTGTTTTTGACAGATTCTGTTTTCGATGTGTTGTTTGCTTATTTTGATGAATCTATGAGTAGTATCGGAGGGTATGAACCATAGATAAGTTGGAATACAGTAGATATTACACCAATATGAATTTAGAATGAGTTCACAACAGTACCTAAGTGGTGATTTATTTTCTTATACTAACGGAGCTCACAAGTTTTCTGTTAAGTTTTGTGTTGTGAAGTTTTCAAGCTTTGGGTAAAGATTCGATGGACTATGGAATAAGGAGTGGCAAGATCCTAAGCTTGGGGATGCCCAAGGCACCTCAAGGTAATATTCAAGGACAAATAAAGACTAAGCTTGGGGATGCCCCAGAAGGCATCCCCTCTTTCGTCTTCGTTCATTGGTAACTTTACTTGGAGCTATATTTTTATTCACTACATGATATCTGTTTTGCTTGGAGCGTAAATTTATTTTATTTTGTTTTGCTTGCTGTTTGAATAAAGTATCAAGATCTGAAATTCTTAAATGTTAGAGAGTCTTCACATAGTTGCATAATTATTCGACTACTCATTGATCTTCACTTACATCTTTCTGAGTAGTTTGTCATTTGCTCTAGTGCTTCACTTATATCCTTTTAGAGCATGGTGGTGGTTTTATTTTATAGAAATAGATGAACTCCCATGCTTCACTTATATTATTTTGAGATTCCTAAACAGCATGGTAATTTGCTTTGGTTATGAAACTAGTCCTAATGTGATGGGCATCCAAGAGGGATATAATAAAAACTTTCATATAGAGTGCATTGAATACTAAGAGAAGTTTGATACTTGATGATTGTTTTGAGATATGGAGATAGTGATATCAAAGTTGTGCTAGTTGGGTAGTTGTGAATTTGAGGAATACTTGTGTCGAAGTTTGCAAGTCCCGTAGCATGCATGTATGGTAAACATTGTGTAACAAATTTGAATCATGAGGTGTTATTTGATTGTTTTCCTTATGAGTGGCGGTCGGGGACGAGCGATGGTCTTTTCCTACCAATCTATCCCCCTAGGAGCATGCGCGTAATGCTTGGTTTTTGATGACTTGTAGATTTTTGCAATAAGTATGTGAGTTCTTTATGACTAATGTTGAGTCCATGGATTATACGCACTCCTACCCTTCCATCATTGCTAGCCTCTTCGGTACCGTGCATTGCCCTTTCTCACATTGAGAGTTGGTGAAAACTTCGCCGGTGCATCCAAACCCCGTGATATGATATACTCTGTCACACATAAACCTCCTTATATCTTCCTCAAAACAGCCACCATGCCTACCTATTATGGCATTTCCATAGCCATTCCGATATATATTGCCATGCAACTTTCCACCATTCCGTTTATTATGACACACATCATCATTGTCATATTGCTTTGGATGATCATGTAGTTGACATCGTATTTGTGGCAAAGCCACCGTTCATATTCTTCATACATGTCGCTCTTGATTCATCGCAATCCCGGTACACTGCCGGAGGCATTCATATGGAGTCATATCTTGTTCTAGTATCGAGTTGTAATCTTTGAGTTGTAAATAAATAGAAGTGTGATGATCATCATTAATAGAGCATTGTCCCCCAAAAAAGGCAAAAAAAGAAAGGCAAAAAAAGGCCAAATAAAAAAAGCAAAAAAGGCCAAATAAAGAATAAAAAAATAAAAATAAAAGGGACAATGCTACTATCCTTTTTTCTACACTTGTGCTTCAAAGTAGCACCATGATCTTCATGATAGAGAGTCTCTTGTTTTGTCACTTTCATTTACTAGTGGGAAATTTTCATTATAGAACTTGGCTTGTATATTACAACAATGGGCCTCCTCAAGTGCCCTAGGTCTTCGTGAGCAAGCAAGTTGGATGCACACCCACTTAGTTTCTTTTGTTGAGTTTTCATGCATTTATAGCTCTAGTGCATCTGTTGCATGGCAATCCCTACTCCTTGCATTGACATCAATTGATGGGCATCTCCCTAGCCTGTTAATTAGCCGCGTCGATGTGAGACTTTCTCCTTTTTGTCTTCTCCACATAACCCCCTCATTATATTCTATTCCACCCATAGTGTTATATCCATGGCTCACACTCATGTATTGCGTGAAAGTTGAAAAAGGTTTGAGATTACTAAAATATGAAAGAATTGCTTGGCTTGTCATCGGAGTTGTGCATGATGAGAGCATTCTTGTGTGACAAAAATGGAGCATGACCAAACTATATGATTTTGTAGGGATGAACTTTCTTTGGCCATGTTATTTTGAGAAGACATGATTGCTTAGTTAGTATGCTTGAAGTATTATTATTTTGATGTCAATATTAAACTTTTGTCTTGAATCTTATGGATCTGAACATTTATGCCAAAATGAAGAGAATTACTTAGATAAATATGTTAGGTAGCATTCCACATCAAAAATTCTGTTTTTATCATTTACCTACTCGAGGACGAGCAGGAATTAAGCTTGGGGATGCTAATATGTCTCCAACGTATCTATAATTTTTGATTGTTTCATGCTATTATGTTATCTGTTTTGGATGTTTATGGGCTTTATTATGCATTTTTATATTATTTTTAGGACTAACCTATTAACCCAAAGCCCAGTGCCAGTTTCTATTTTTTTTCCTTGTTTTAGAGTATCGCAGAAAAGGAAAATCAAACGGAGTTCAATTGACCTGAAACTTCACGGAACTTATTTTTGGACCAGAAGAAGCCCACGGAGTATTGGAGTTGGACCAGGAGAGTCCCGGGCTGCCCACAAGGGTGGGGGGCGCGCCCACCCCCCTGGGCGCGCCCCCTGCCTCGTGGACAGCCCGGAGGTCCACCGACGTACTTCTTCCTCCCATATATACCCATATTGTCGGATGTGGGGTTCCGGCAAACCCTTAAGGTTCAAACACTGGGGGGCGCGTGAAGTATTTTCCTCCCACTGATCTACGCCCTAACTCACTAAGATCTCGTGGACGAACTCGACGAACTCGCAATACAGAAAGACACAAGATTTATACTGGTTCGGGCCACCGTTGTGGTGTAATACCCTACTCCAGTGTGGTGGTGGTGGATTGCCTCTTGGGTTGATGATGAACAATACAAAATGGGAAGAACCACCTCACGAGGTTAAGGTGTTCTTGTGCTTGGCTAACTTGTGTGGGTGAGTGATCTAAGATCTCGTCGTCCCCCTACCTATGGTGGTGGCTAGTTCTACTTATAGAGGCCCTGGTCCTCCTCCCAAATCTTGAGCGGGAAGGGAGCCAACAATGGCAGGCCAATTTGAAGGGGGACAGCTAGTACAAGCTATCCTGACAAAAGTGATCTTCGCCTGCCAAAGGCTCTGGTGGTGACGCCGTCTTGGGCTCCACGATGACCTCCGCCTTGTTGTCCCCCTGTTCTTGGTCTTGTTGCACCAAAATGGCAACCTTTGCATGGTGCCTCGGTACTCCTCGCCTGCGCTGGTTTCCTTAGCACCAAAGAGGACACAAGGACGCTGTGCGCGCTGGCGCCCTCCTAGGGCCTGCCTGGTGTTGATCGTCATGGCTCATGTCACGAGAGCCTCATGAGGTTTGCCTCGCCTTGATATCTCCGCCCCTCGCAAGCCTGCCTGGCTAGGCCGCTCCAGAGGAGGTCTTGTGTCGTCCGCCTCACGAGGCTTGGCCCCTCGCGAGGGTCTTGGATGCCTTGTTGATGAAGGTGGGCCCTATGGCCTACTGGCTTAGCCACGCAACGAGCCGCAGGCAGGCAAGCCTGGGGACCCCCGTTTCCAGGACGCCGACGGTAGCCCCCGGGCCCTAGGTGCGCTCGGGCTTGGCTTCGCGGCGAAGCCAAGGGTCAAGTACGGAGCACCGCAGGCCCTAAAAGCCTGCGGCCTCGGTTGACGCATGGCGGTTAATTGGACGTGGGCGTCTCCGCTTCCCCATGCTGCCTCGGCAACTGCACGACTTGACAAAAGGCTGGCGCAGGCAGCACTTGCCTTCATTGCTTCTTCCTCGCCTGGCTCCAGATCCCCTTACTTGCTCTCCGCCACCGCTATCTCCAGATCCGCTCCAATCTCATTCCGTAGCTGCGATCCATGGCGCCGCGCAAGGCCAAGGTTTCCTCAGTGTCGGCTTGGTACGAGCCGGCCCTTGAGACGCCCACCGTCATGGAGAAGAGCCTCTCCTTCGTGCGCCTGTTGATGGCGGGCGAGAGCAATGAGTGGGGGAAGACCAAGCTCCGGCTTGCGTCCGACGCGCCAAAGCCCGAGGAAAGCACCTTCTTCCCCTTCTTCTCGAGCAGCGTCGCCATTGGGTTGGTTCCTCCCTTCTCCTATTTCTTTTACGAAGTCCTCGACCACAACGGGATGCAGGCGTTGCATCTCCATCCCAACTCTGTCCTCCTCCTTTCCATCTTCGCCTACTACTGTGAGGCGTACCTGGGCATGATGCCGTCCGTGGCGCTCTTGCGCCATTTCTTCTTCCTCTGTGTCAGCGAGGATAACATCTCTAGATGCGCTAACTTCGTTGCATCCGGCAAGGCCAACTCGATCTCGAGCACCGAGAAGAGGGCCGACAACATTCGATCCAAATGGGTCATGATGGACTCCAAGTGCGCCGATCCACGTCTGGAGTTGCCCACGGCGGTGCCCTCTTTCCACGGGGGATGGCCCAGGGAGGAGCTTGCTGATGAGCGAGCCTCGTCAGTGTTGGGGCAGATGGTGACCGACCTGAAACCGGGCAACGCGAGGGCGGCAAAGGTGACGGGGGTCATGCTTCTGAGGGAGTTCTTGACCCTGCGAGTAGCTCCACTCCAGGCGCGTGCACGCCCTCTGTGGGAGCTTGAAGAAGAGGGGAACATGACCCGCCTGAGGCCAGGGGCCCTGCCTGACGATGAATTGGCTGCTATCCTGCGCCTCATAGTTGGGGACAACCAGGAGTACCCACCAAGCGCCTTCGTCCCCCTGTTCCAGTGCAAGGATCGGGAGGAATTCGTCGCCTCCAGGCCGAGCTTTGATGCGCATGGGTTGGTGTCGCCGGTGCTCCTGGGAGCCCCCGTGGCACCAGAACCGGTGGAGGTGTCTTGTGGCGAGCCCCGCAGGGAGGGGGAAGAGGAGGTGGACCCGGAGAAGACTCTGGAAGAGGTGGGGGAGACTTCCCCTCTGAGCAAGGCCGAGATCCTCCGCGCCCTTCCTGACGATGCTGAGGCCGACGCCCGCCAAAGGGAGAGGGAGCAGCCCCCCATCCCGACGAGGGGTAGGTCGTCGTTGGTGCCTCGCGATGCCGCCTTCGCCACGATGTTGTCAGGCTTCAAGCTTCCTAAGCGGAAGTATGTCGCGGTGGATCAGTAAGTGTCTCAAGCTTCGCCTTGTCCCTGTTTGCACTCTTCATTTCCTGATGCTGGCCCTTGGTTAGTCAGGCCGACGTCTTCCGCGAAGAAGATGAAGGAGGATGCGGCGTCCGTGCCTCCTTCCTCAGGAAAAGGTGGGAGCAGCGCCCGCATCTCCCCAGCCCGGTCGTCCTCGCGGGGCCAAGAGGAGCATCGCCACGTGGAACCAGCCCCCATGGCCCTGCTAGCTCTGGAGGTGCCGGCGCCTGGCGTGGCTAACAAGGTCCCAGCTGCTCCAGAGGTCACGGTCTCCCAGGTCTTGGTGATGATGTCGCCTCCTCCCACTGCTGCACCTCCACTTCCAGGATCTTCTGCCCCTGCTGCTACTCTAGAACGTGCTCTCTCGGAGATGACCCAGCTGCAGGCGGATCTCCTGGGCGCAGACCCACGCCTTGTGGCCGGGCGCCTGGAGTTGGCTTTAGGCTGGCTCCATTCCAACTCGGTGGTTCGTGCGGCGCTGGGCCAGGCCACTGCGGCTTTTGAGAAGGAGAAGCAGAGTGCCGCCAACGCCACAGCCGGCCATGAGATGGCGTTGAAAGACGTCGAGGTCGCCCGCGACCGCTGCCAGGCGCTAGAGGACGAATTGCAGGGCCTGCGCACCAAGCTCGCCGAAGAAGCACGCTGCCACCAAGTGAAGGAGGGGAAAATGAAGGCCCGGGAGGACGCCGTCAAGAACCATGATGCCGAGCTCGCGGAGTTGGGGCGGACGCAGGCCGCCGAGCGCAGCCGGTTGGAAGAGCTGGAGCGGGAGGTGAAGGCGAGGGAGGCTGAGCTCGACGCCAAGGCGCGAGTCCTGACCGAAGACCGTGCGGCCTTTGCCAATCTCGAGAGGAGGTCCCACAAGGCGCTGAAGATGCTTTATGAGCACGGCCTAGAGACGTCGCTGGCCACCGACGAGGACGGCCCCGCCCAGCTGCTTCCTCTCTTGGTGCAGGCGCTCGAGGAAGTCGTTGACGGCGTTGGTCCTATGGCGGAGGCGTAGGCTCGCGTCCTGTCTTCAGCTGCATTGACTCGCATCTTCAGCCACCTGCACCTTCGCGACCCCGACGCTTGCCTTGATGAGCTGCTGGAGCATGTGGCTGAAGACCAATACGAGGCTACCGCCGCAGTTGTGCAAGGTCAGGTGGAGGCCTTGTTGGAGAAGTTCTGCGGCTTTGTCTCCGCTCCTCTGTCCGGCGATGTCACCGATCCTGCAGCTGGTGGTGAAGGCGAAGACAACGTTGCTCACGAAGTGGCGCCTTCCGCAGGTGATGGCTGCGTCCAGGGGTGACCTGTGGCTACTTTCCTGTTTCGTTCCTGCAACATGCATTAGGCCTCGGGGAGGCGTTTAGACTTTTCATTTGGTATCGTGAGGACAACGTGCGAGGACAATATGTTTGTAATATTTGCTTCGAGATTTTGCAATTTCCTTCCTATTTGCTTTGCGTTCTGCGTCGGTAGAGCCCGGCCCCGCACATACCTCAACCGCCATTGGGCCGACCGGAAACCAGGACGGACCAAGGAGTGAGGGGCTACGTGACCAGTTAGGCTCCTGAGTCGCGATGCTCAGGAGTCCCCCTTAACGCGCAAACATCTTATAGGGAGAGTTCGCGAGGATAGACTGATGTTCTACGTCGGCAGGGCCCGGCCCCGCGCATACCTCAATCGCCATTGGGCTGACCGGAGACCAGGTCGGACCAAGGAGTGAGGGGCTACGTGACCAGTTAGACTCATGAGTCGCGATGCTCAGGAGTCCCCCTTGACGTGCAAACAATTTCCATACCTGCCCTCGCCGAGGCCTCGGGAGGGGCGCACGACGCCCAGGTCCGGGAGACCTGGTTGGGTGGCGTGCACTTGGGTGTGGCCCGAGCGCAGCCCCCGTGCCCAGCCCCCTCGCGCGGCTTTCCCAAAGGGAGGCGTTGCGGTGAGGCCGGGCGCTGAGCTCTGGGCTCCCTGAGGTTGGCACGACCGTAGGGCCGCCCTCAGTTGTTTATCACCAGCACGGAGCATAGTGCTTCCGCTTGTGCACGGGCATGGCCGCTCCTCGGTAGTGTCGATGGCCAACGCGGAGCATGGTGCTTCCACTTGTGCGTGGGATGGGGGGGCCCTCCGGGAGGAGCCCCCGGGGTGTGTACAGCCCCGCCCTGACACGTGGCTTGCACGACAGGGCTGCGAGGTGTATCTGGGCACTCGTGAGCCAGCGCGGGACTCACGAGGCCCTACCTCAAGGCGGGTTGCGCCTGGTCTTGAGTCTTGGTGACTGTGTGTTCCTACAAGGCGGTCAGGTGCAAGCACTCTACATCCTCAGGTCCCAGCCCTCGAGCGAGCTCAGCCGCTGCTGGTATGCCAGGTCGCGATGTCGTGATCAAGGCCAAGGGGTGAGGGCTGAAGAGCCAGTAAGAGCTCCGGAGTTGTGATGCTCAGGAGCCCCCCTTTTAACGCGCAAGCGAATTGCACGGAGTGAATGTATCCGCGGCGGGTAGCAATCGAGCAGGTGATAATCGTAGGCAGGTTAAGCAGGGAAGGCAAATCAGCTTGGGTAAATGCAGGAAGATACATGCCACTGGGTCTGGCCCGAGCGGCTTGGGGATGATGCAGCCCGAGGGGCGCCCCCAGCAGGGTAAGCTAAAGACATAAGCAAATGGGATACATGCCGTAGGGACAGACCCACACGGCCTGGGAATAACGCAACCCAAGGGGCGCTTGATGTGTACTACACAACCTTCTTCTTGTAGACGTTGTTGGGCCTCCAACTGCAGAGGTTTGTAGGACAGTAGCAAATTTCCCTCAAGTGGATGACCTAAGGTTTATCAATCCGTAGGAGGCGTAGGATGAAGATGGTCTCTCTCAAGCAACCTTGCAACCAAATAACAAAGAGTCTATTGTGTCCCCAACACACCCAATACAATGGTAAATTGTATAGGTGCACTAGTTCGGCGAAGAGATGGTGATACAAGTGCAATATGGATGGTAGATAAAGGTATTTGTAATCTGAAATTATAAAAACAGCAAGGTAACAAGTGGTAAAAGTGAGCGTAAACGGTATTGCAATGCTAGGAAACAAGGCCTAGGGTTCATACTTTCGCTAGTGTAAGTTCCCTCAACAATACTAACATAATTGGATCACATAACTATCCCTCAACATGCAACAAAGAGTCACTCCAAAGTCACTAATAGCGGAGAACAAACGAAGAGACTATGGTAGGGTACGAAACCACCTCAAAGTTATTCTTTCCAATCAATCCGTTGGGCTATTCCTATAAGTGTCACAAACAGCCCTAGAGTTCGTACTAGAATAACACCTTAAGACACAAATCAACCAAAACCCTAATGTCACCTAGATACTCCAATGTCACCTCAAGTATCCGTGGGTATATATGATTATACGATATGCATCACACAATCTCAGATTCATCTATTCAACCAACACATAGAACCTCATAGAGTGCCCCAAAGTTTCTACCGGAGAATCACGATGAAAACGTGTGCCAACCCCTATGCATAGGTTCCCAATGTCACGAAACCCGCAAGTTGATCACCTTAACATACATCAAGTGGCACGTGGTATCCCATTGTCACCACAGATATCCACGGCAAGACATACATCAAGTGTTCTCAAGTCTTTAAAGACTCAATCCGATAAGATTACTTCAAAGGGGGAACTCAATTCATTACAAGAGAGAAGAGGGGGAGGAGAAACATAAGATCCAACTATAATAGCAAAGCTCGAGATACATCAAGATCGTGCCAAATCAAGAACACGAGAGAGAGAGAGAGAGATCAAACACATAGCTACTGGTACATGCCCTCAGCCCCGAGGGAGAGCTACTTCCTCCTCGTCAAGGAGAGCACCGGGATGATGAAGATGGCCACCGGAGAGAGATTGCCCCCTCTGGCAGGGTGCCGGAACGGGTCAAGATTGGTTTTTGGTGGCTACGGAGGCTTCTGGCGGCGGAACTCCCGATCTAATCTCTGTTCTGGAAGTTTTACGATACGTAGGTATATATGGGTGAAAGGAGTATGTCGGTGGACCGAAGGGGGGGGCCACGAGGCAGGGGGTGCGCCCCAGGGGGGTGGGCGCGCCCCCTACCCTCGTGAGCTCCTCCTTCATCTTCTAACGTAGGGTCCAAGTCTATCCGGTAGGTTTCCTTAAAAAAATAACCTCTCCAGTTGATTTCGTTCCATTTTGACTCCGTTTGATATTCCTTTTCCTCGAAGCACTGAAATAGGCATAAAACAGCAAATCTAGGCTGGGCCTCCGGTTAATAGGTTAGTCCCAAAAGTAATATAAAAGTGGAAAATAAAGCCCAATATTGCCCAAAACTGTAGATAATATAGCATGGAGCAATCAAAAATTATAGATACGTTGGAGACGTATCAAGCATCCCCAAGCTTAATTCCTGCTCGTCCTCGAGTAGGTAAATGATAAAAAGATAATTTTTGATGTGGAATGCTAGTTGGCATAATTTCAATATAATTCTTCTTACTTTTAATATGAATATTCAGATCCGAAAGATTCAAGACAAAAGTTCATTTTGACATAAAAATAATAATACTTCAAGCATACTAACTAAGCAATCATGTCTTCTCAAAATAACATGGCCAAAGAAAGTTATCCCTACAAAATCATATAGTCTGGCTATGCTCTATCTTCACCACACAAAATATTTAAATCATGCACAACCCCGATGACAAGCTAAGCAATTGTTTCATACTTTTAATGTTCTCAAACTTTTTCAGTCTTCACGCAATACATGAGCGTGAGCCATGGACATAGCACTATAGGTGGAATAGAATGGTGGTTGTGGAGAAGACAAAAAGGGAGAAGATAGTCTCACATCGACTAGGCGTATCAACGGGCTATGGAGATGCCCCATCAATAGATATCAATGTGAGTGAGTAGGGATTGCCATGCAACGGATGCACTAGTGCTATAAGTATATGAAAGCTCAACAAAAGAAACTAGTGGGTGTGCATCCAACTCGCTTGCTCACGAAGACCTAGGGCATTTTGAGGAAGCCCATCATTGGAATATACAAGACAAGTTATATAATGAAAGATTTCCACTAGTATATGAAAGTGACAACATAGGAGACTCTCTATCATGAAGATCATGGTGCTACTTTGAAGCACACGTGTGGTAGAAGGATAGTAGCATTGCCCCTTCTCTCCTTCTCTCTCATTTTTTTTATTTTTTATTTTTTTATTTGGGCCTTCTCTTTTTTTATGGCCTCTTTTTTTTATTTGGGCTTCTTTGGCCTCTTTTTTTTCGTCCGGAGTCTCATCCCGACTTGTGGGGGAATCATAGTCTCCATCATCCTTTCCTCACTGGGACAATGCTCTAATAATGATGATCATCACACTTTTATTTACTTACAACTCGATACTTAGAGCAAGATATGACTCTATATGAATGCCTCGGCGGTGTACCGGGATGTGCAATGATGCATGAGTGACATGTATGAAAGAATTATGAATGGTGGCTTTGCCACAAATACGATGTCAACTACATGATCATGCAAAGCAATATGACAATGATGGAGTGTGTCATAATAAACGGAACGGTGGAAAGTTGCATGGCAATATATCTCAGAATGGCTATGGAAATGCCATAATAGGTAGGTATGGTGGCTGTTTTGAGGAAGGTATATGGTAGGTGTATGATACCGGCGAAAGGTGCGCGGTATTAGAGAGGCTAGCAAAGGTGGAAGGGTGAGAGTACGTATAATCCATGGACTCAACATTAGTCATAAAGAACTCATATACTTATTGCAAAAATCTACAAGTTATCAAAGCAAAGTATTACGCGCATGCTCCTAGGGGGATAGATTGGTAGGAAAATACCATCGCTCGTCCCCGACCGCCACTCATAAGGAAGACAATCAATAAATAAATCATGCTCCGACTTCATCACATAACGGTTCACCATACGTGCATGCTACGGGAATCACAAACTTCAACACAAGTATTTCTCAAATTCATAACCACTCAACTAGCATGACTCTAATATCACCATCTCCATATCTCAAAACAATTATCAAGTATCAAACTTCTCATAGTATTCAACACACTCATAAGAGAATTTTATTATTCTTGAATACCTAGCATATTAGGATTTTAAGCAAATTACCATGCTATTTAAGACTCTCAAAATAATCTAAGTGAAGCATGAGAGTTCATCTATTTCTATAAAATAAAACCACCACCGTGCTCTAAAAGGATATAAGTGAAGCACTAGAGCAAATGACAAACTACTCCGAAAGATATAAGTGAAGATCAATGAGTAGTCGAATAATTATGCAACTATGTGAAGACTCTCTAACATTTAATAATTTCAATATTGGTACTCTATTCAAACAGCAAGCAAAGCAAAATAAAATGACATCTAAGAATAGCAAACATCATGTGAATAAGCAAAAACTTAGGATCAACCGATACTAACCGATAGTTGTTGAAGAAGAAAGGTGGGATGCCAACCGGGGCATCCCCAAGCTTAGATGCTTGAGACTTCTTGAAATATTATCTTGGGATGCCTTGGGCATCCCCAATCTTGAGCTTTTGTGTCTCCTTAATTCCTCTCATATCACGGTCTCCCTAAATCTCAAAAGCTTCATCCACACAAAACTCAACAAGGACTCGTGAGATAAGTTAGCATAAACCATTGCAAAAACCTTATCATACTCTACTGTAGCAAATCACTAAAATTATTATTCAACATTGCATACTAAATTCCTCTGCATATTTAATAGTCCTATCCTCAAATAGAATCATTAAAGAAGCAAACATATGCAAACAATTCAAACATAACAGCAATCTGCCTAAACAGGATAGTCTGTAAAGAATGCTGCAACATCCATACTTCCCTAGCTCCAAAAATTATGAAAGAAAATTCCCACTGTAGTAAATTTATCATATCTTAATATGCAAAAGGTTTCAACATTTTATCACATTCTTACTTTTCAAGGGAATTATTGCAACAGCGGTAAACTTTCTGTTTTCAAACACCAACATGTATACTTGTAACATAGGCATAGTAGAGGCTATCAATGCCACTTTTATTGAAATAAAAGATGAAAAACATTGTTCTAAATAAAAGCAAGCAAATCCTAACAAAATAAATTGACGCTCCAAGCAAAACACATATCATGTGGTAAATAAAAATATAGCTCCAAGTAAAGTTACCGATGAACGAAGACGAAAGAGGGGATGCCTTACGGGGCATCCCCAAGCTTAGGCTCTTGGATATCCTTGAATATTAACTTGGGGTGACTTGGGCATTCCCAATCTTAGGCTCTTGCCACTCCTTATTCCATAGTCCATCGAATCCTTACCCAAAACTTGAAAACTTCACAACACAAAACTTAACAGAAAACTCGTAAGCTCCATTAGTATAAGAAAATAAATCACCACTTCAAGGTACTGTAATGAACTCATTCTTTATTTATATTGGTGTTTAACCTACTGTATTCCAACTTCTCTATGGTTTATAAACTCTTTTACTAGCCATAGATTCATCAAAATAAGTAAACAACACATGAAAAACAGAATCTGTCAAAAACAGAACAGTCTGTAGTAATCTGGATCAAACGTATACTTATGGAACTCATAAAATTCTCAAATAAATTGCTGGACCTGAGTAATTTATCTATTAATCATATTCAAAAATAATTAACTAAATATAACTCTCCAAATAAAAATGGCAGAAATTCTCGTGAGCGCTAAAGTTTCTGTTTTTTACAGCATGATCAACAAGACTTTCCCCATGTCTTCCCAAAGGTTCTACTTGGCACAAACACTAATTAAAAGCATAAAACCACATGTAAACAGAGTCTAGATGAATTATTTATTACTAAATAGGAACAAAAATCAAGTAACAAAAATAAAGTTGGGTTGCCTCCCAACAAGCGCTATCGTTTAACGCCCCTAGCTAGGCATGATGATTTCAATGATGCTCACATAAAAGATAGGAATTGTAACATAAAGAGAGCATCATGAAGAATATGACTAGCACATTTAAGCCTAACCCACTTCCTATGCATAGGGATTTTGTGAGCAAACAACTTACGGGAACAATAATCAACTTGCATAGGAAGGTAAAACAAGCATAACTTCAAAATTTTAAGCACATAGAGAGGAAACTTGATATTATTGCAATTCCTACAAGCATATGTTCCTCCCTCATAATAATTTTCAGTAGCATCATGAATGAATTCAACAATATAACCAGCACCTAAAGCATTCTTTTCATGATCTACAATCATAGAAATTTTACTACTCTCCACACAAGCAAAATTCTTCTCATGAATAATAGTGGGAGCAAACTCAACAAAATAATTATCATGTGAGGTATAATCCAATTGAAAACTAAAATCATGATGACAAGTTTCATGGATATCAATATTCGTTATAGCATACAAGTCATCACAATAATCATCATAGATACCAACTTTGTTCTCATAATCAATTGGAACCTCTTCCGGAATAGTGGATTCATCACAAAATAAAGTCATGACCTTTCCAAATCCACTTTCATCAATATAATCATCATAAATAGGAGGCATTCTTTCATCATAATAAATTTGCTCATCAAAACTTGGGGGAAAAATATCATCTTCATCAAACATAGCTTCCCCAAGCTTGTGGCTTTGCATATCATTAGCATCATGGATATTCAAAGAATTCGTACTAACAACATTGCAATCATGCTCATCATTCAAAGATTTAGTGCCAAACATTTTATAGACTTCTTCCTCTAGCACTTGAGCACAATTATCCTTTCCATCATACTCACGAAAGATATTAAAAAGGTGAAGCGTATGAGACAAACTCAATTCCATTTTTTATAGTTTTCTTTTATAAACTAGATTAGTGATAAAACAAGAAACTAAAAGACTCGATTGCAAGATCTAAAGATATACCTTCAAGCACTCACCTCCCCGGCAACGGCGCCAGAAAAGAGCTTGATGTCTACTACACAACCTTCTTCTTGTAGACGTTGTTGGGCCTCCAAGTGCAGAGGTTTGTAGGACAGTAGCAAATTTCCCTCAAGTGGATGACCTAAGGTTTATCAATCCGTAGGAGGCGTAGGATGAAGATGGTCTCTCTGAAGCAACCCTGCAACCAAATAACAAAGAGTCTCTTGTGTCCCCAACACACCCAATACAATGGTAAATTGTATAGGTGCACTAGTTCGGCGAAGAGATGGTGATACAAGTGCAATATGGATGGTAGATAAAGGTATTTGTAATCTGAAACTATAAAAACAGCAAGGTAACAAGTGATAAAAGTGAGCATAAACGGTATTGCAATGCTAGGAAACAAGGCCTGGGGTTCATACTTTCGCTAGTGTAAGTTCCCTCAACAATACTAACATAATTGGATCACATAACTATCCCTCAACATGCAACAAAGAGTCACTCCAAAGTCACTAATAGTGGAGAACAAACGAAGAGACTATGGTAGGGTACGAAACTACCTCAAAGTTATTCTTTCCAATCAATCTGTTGGGATATTCCTATAAGTGTCACAAACAGCCCTAGAGTTCGTACTAGAATAACACCTTAAGACACAAATCAACCAAAACCCTGTCACCTAGATACTCCAATGTCACCTCAAGTATCCGTGGGTATATATGATTATACGATATGCATCACACAATCTCAGATTCATCTATTCAACCAACACATAGAACCTCATAGAGTGCCCCAAAGTTTCTACCGGAGAATCACGACGAAAACGTGTGCCAAACCCTATGCATAGGTTCCCAATGTCACGAAACCCGCAAGTTGATCACCTTAACATACATCAAGTGGCACGTGGTATCCCATTGTCACCACAGATATCCACGCCAAGACATACATCAAGTGTTCTCAAGTTTTTAAAGACTCAATCCGATAAGATTACTTCAAAGGGGGAAGTCAATTCATTACAAGAGAGAAGAGGGGGAGGAGAAACATAAGATCCAACTATAATAGCAAAGCTCGCGATACATCAAGATCGTGCCAAATCAAGAACACAAGAGAGAGAGAGATCAAACACATAGCTACTGGTACATACCCTCAGCCTCGAGGGAGAACTACTCCCTCCTCGTCATGGAGAGCACCGGGATGATGAAGATGGCCACCGGAGAGGGATTGCCCCCTCCGGCAGGGTGCCGGAACGGGTCTAGATTGGTTTTTGGTGGCTACGGAGGCTTCTGGCGGCGGAACTCCCGATCTAATCTCTGTTCTGGAAGTTTTACGATACGTAGGTATATATGGGTGAAAGGAGTACGTCGGTGGACCGAAGGGGGTCCACGAGGCAGGGGGCGCGCCCCCTACCCTCGTGAGCTCCTCCTTCATCTTCTGATGTAGGGTCCAAGTCTATCCGGTAGGTTTCCTTCCAAAAATAACTTCTCCAGTTGATGTCGTTCCGTTTTGACTCCGTTTGATATTCCTTTTCCTCGAAACACTGAAATAGGCATAAAACAGCAAATCTGGGTTGGGCCTCCGGTTAATAGGTTAGTCCCAAAAGTAATATAAAAGTGGAAAATAAAGCCCAATATTGCCCAAAACTGTAGATAATATAGCATGGAGCAATCAAAAATTATAGATACGTTGGAGACGTATCAGCGCTCACAGCTTAACGAGCTTGGAAGATGTCACCTGGTTCTGTAGACGAAGCAGAGTTGGTGCAGCTGAAGGCGTGCGTGAAAGAAAGGACTCCTCATGAGCCACCGGAGCCCTGAGCCTTGAGAGGATCTGGGGGCTCAGGAGGCTTCCTGAAGACCGTCTCCATTCCCTCCAGGACAACGCGGTACCTGGCCTCTTGAGCCGCTAGGTCACGCCGCACGGCACGCTGATAGGCTGACGCCAGGCTCGGCAAGCCGAGGGGCATGCGAACGTAGCTGTGTGGTGGGCCCTCGCAACGGTCCACACGCGAAGGCCAGAAGCGCTCCTGAGACGCGGCCCTGTTGAGCCCTGGGACGTCGATGCAGACACGCAGCTCACCACCCTCACCTGGGTGGTGAGCCGCGCCCTGTGAGCGGCTTTTGCCGTGCATGGCTCTTGCGTCTTGCAGTTCCTGTGTGGTCTTGGCGATGAACTCCTGAGCGGTGGGCACCCCTTGCCCTGCGTCCTCCTGAGGAAAGTGTGTCGCGCGACACGCCTCCAAGTGGTTCCCAAGCGCCTCCCTCGTGAGGTTGGCAAGGCCTGAGGCCCTCCAGAAGAGAGCCCCCGATCCCTGCTCGAGGAGGGTGCTAGGCACGCCTTCCTATGCGATGGAGGGAGGCGCCCCTGGGACGGACACTGATCCTGACGAGGCTCCCACCGCGACGCCATCCTCCTGAGGTCCTGCGCGGCGCAGCTGCTTCTTCTTGGGGATGGCCTCCGGAGGGCCCTCACTTCTGCTGTCGGGGTCATCGATTGCTGCATCTTGGAAGGCGTGCTCGTGGGAGCACACTGCATCCCTTTCTTCACACGGGACCGTGATGACCCCACCACTTCCAGGCATCTTGAGGACGTTGTAGCCGTGGTGGGTGACCGCCATGAACTTTGCCAGGTCCGGATACCCGAGGATGGCGTTGTATGGCAGGCGGATGTGCATGACGTCAAAGTCGACGAGCTCGGTGCGATAGTTGTTGCGTGTGCTGAAGATGAGAGGCAGGCGGACCTGCCCTATCGGTGTGGTGGAGCCGTCGTTTACTCCTGAGAAAGGTTTGGTAGGCTGGAGCTGCTCATATGGCACTTGAAGGTTGTCGAAGGTGTCGACGGACAGGATGTTGAGCCCTGCACTGCCGTCGATGAGGGTCTTGGTAACCTACACATTGCTGATGACTGGGGAACACAACATCGGGAGGACGGCAGCGGTGGCCGCGCATTTGAGCTGATCTGCCGAGTCGAAAGTGATGGCGCACTGGGACCACTTGAGCGGGCGCACGGCCTCAAGCTTGGGGAGCGCTGCGTTCACCTCGCGAGCGAACCGTTTGAAGATGCGCTGAGAGGCTGGGGCCTGGGCGCCGCCCAAGATGCAGGCGATTGCACGCGGCTCCTGGAAGCCCCCAGCCCCCTCGTCCTGATGATGGTCGTCGTTCCTTCTTGGCGGCAGTGGAGGAAGACCGGTGTTGCCTTGGGGGTGATCCTCACGAGGTTGGTCCCTCCAGGGCCCCTCACGAGGATGGTCCTGCCAGCGGTCCTCACGAGGCCTGTTGCGCCATTCCTGGCGTGGGCCATGGTTGTCCCAGCGTCCGCCTCCTCGTCCTCCTCCACGGTCGTAGCCCCGGTCGCTGCGCTCGGGTCATCGACCGTAGCGTCCCTCGCGTAGGGCTCGGAGCTCTTGGCAATCGTTGGTGTTGTGGGTGTTCAGGTTATGGAAGGCGCAGAACGGTTGGCTATTCTTGGATGACTCGGGCTGATCTCTGCCCCGTTTGGTGTCGGGCTCCGCAGCTAGCACTATCGCTTCCTTGCGCTTCACGTCCTTGGCCTTGGCTTTCTTCTCCTCTGTGCCTGCGGCTGGCAGCTCAAGGAGGGAAAGGCGCCCCTCCTCAGCTCTCGCACACTTGGTCGCCAGGTTGAACAGCTCCTGAGACGTGTAGAGCTCCTCGTGGATGGTGAGATCTTCCTTCATCTTGACGTCATGGACGCCGTCGAAGAATGCAGAGATGATGGCCTCATCCGTGACCTTGGGGATCTTGAAGCGGGTGTTGTTGAAGCGCTGGATGTACTTCTGGAGGGTCTCCCCTGGTTGTTGCTTGATGCGGCGCAGGTCGGTCACGGCCGGCGGGCGGTCGTGAGTGCCCTGGAAGTTGGCGACGAAGCGTTCGCGCATCTCGTCCCAGGAGGAGATCGAGCCGTGCTGCAGGTTCAGGAGACAGGTGCGGGGCCCATCCTTGAGAGCCATGGGAAACCAGTTCACCATGACTTTCTCGTCGCCGTTGGCTGCTTTGATGCTCAGCTCGTAGATCTGCGGGAACTCTGCGGGGTCGGCGGTGCCGTCGTAGCGAGGAGGCAGATCCGACTTGAACTTGCCTGACCAGGCGACGCTGCGCAGCTCGGGGGTGAAGGTGCGGCAGCCGGCCGTGGTTACTGGGGCCCGCCTTGGAGGTGGAGCTTGGTCTTATTGAGGTCCGCGCGGCGCCGCCGCAAGCAGCACACGGTCTTGATGAGGCGGTGTGGGAAGTGCGGGTGCAGCTTCTCGCGGCCGTGGGGCAGCTTCTCTCTTCGCGCGCGGGCACCGGTCGTGGCGGATCGCACCGTGGGGCCGCACGCCTTGGTGCCAAGGCACCGTCTTTGGACTGGGGTGGTGGAGGCGCGCCTCGGGCCTCGTCGCCCGTGGCTGGCTGAGTGTGAGGCCGAGAGAGGGACGGCGCCGGGGAGCCCCCTGCGGCGCGGACGAGCTCGGCGATGCGGTCAAGCCACTCCTCGTAAAGGTCGTCAACTGGGCGGTAGCGCAGGAGCTCGTTTGCGGCGATGAGTGTGGCCCATGCCTCCATGGGAGCGCGGTGTGCATGAGACGAAGAGCCGGCTTGGGCCAGCGATGGAGTGGCAGTGCGGCCGTCCTGCCGCACCGAAGGATGCAGCGAAGACGCTTGTTGCTCGTTCCCCATCGGGCCGGTGGCAGCGTTGGCGGCGGGAGACGGAGAACGACATGGTGGCCCGCCGATGGGAACTGTTTGAGCGACACGGGCGGTGTGGGCAGCCCGACGCTCAGCTCGAGCACGGCGAGCGTCCGCCATGGAGACGATGGAGCGACGAACTGATGGAAGGAAAGCTACGGCGCACCCCTACCTGGCGCGCCAAATGTCGGATGTGGGGTTCCAGCAAACCCTTAAGGTTCGAACACTGGAGGCCGCGTGAAGTCTTTTCCTCCCACCGATCTACGCCCTAACTCGCTAAGATCTCGCGGATGAACTCGATGAACTCGCAATACGGAAAGACACAAGATTCATACTGGTTCGGGCCACCGTTGTGGTGTAATACCCTACTCCAGTGTGGTGGTGGTGGATTGCCTCTTGGGCTGATGATGAACAATACAAAACGGGAAGAACCGCCTCCCGAGGTTGAGGTGTTCTTGTGCTTGGCTAACTTGTGTGGGTGAGTGACCTAAGATCTCGTCATCCCCCCTGCCTATGGTGGTGACTAGTTCTACTTATAGAGGCCCTGGTCCCCCACCCAAATCTTGAGCAGGAAGGGAGCCAACTGTAACACCCACGATGCGGCTATATCTCCCACGTGTTGGAGCACGACTTAGAGGCATACCCGCATAGTAGGCATGTCGCAAGAGGGGTAATCTTTACACATCCCATGTACTGAATAAGAAAGAGATAAAGAGTTGGCTTACAATCGCCACTTCACATAATACATAAATATAGCATTACATCATCCAGATACAATCACGGTCCGACTACGGAACCAAAATAAAGACAACCCCAAATGCATAGGTCCCCGATCGCCCCAACTGGGCTCCACTACTGATCGTCCGGAAAGGAAACATAGTAACGTCCTGAATCCTCGTTGAACTCCCACTTGAGTTCAGTAGCGTCCCATGCACTGGCATCATCGGCACCTACATCTGGTTTTGGAAGTAATTTGTGAGTCACGGGGACTCAGCAATCTCACACCCTCGTGATCAAGACTATTTAAGCTTATGGGTAGGAAAAGGTAGTGAGGTGGAGCTGCAGCAAGCACTAGCATATATGGTGGCTAACTTACGCAAATGAGAGCGAGAAGAGAAGCAAATCACGGTCAAGAAGCTACAAAGATCAAGAAGTGATCTTGAAACTACTTACATTCAAGCATAACACGAGACCATGTTCTCTTCCCGGACTCCGCCGAAAAGAGACCATCACGGCTACACACGCGGTTGATTATTTTAATTAAGTTAAGTTTCAAGTTCTCTACAACCGGACATTAACAAATTCCCATCTGCCCATAACCGCGGGCACGGCTTTCGAAAGTTCAAAACCCTGTAGGGGTGTCCCAACTTAGCCCATCACAAGCTCTCACGGTCAACGAAGGATATTCCTTCTCCCAGGACGACCCGATCAGACTCGAAATCCTGGTTACAAGACATTTCGATAATGGAAAAACAAGACCAGCAAAGTCGCCCGATGTGCCCAAAAATCCCGATAGGAGCTGCACATATCTCGTTCTCAGGGCACACCGGATGAACACCACGCACAAATAAAACCAACCCACAAGTTTCCCCGAGGTGGCGCTGCAAGTGGCTCTGTTTTGGACCAACACTCAGAGGAGCACTGGCCCGGGGGTTTAAAATAAAGATGACCCCTGAGTCCACGGAACCCAAGGGAAAAAGGCTTAGGTGGCAAATGGTAAAACCAAGGTTGGGCCTTGCTGGAGGAGTTTTATTCAAGGCAAACTGTCAAGGGGTTCCCATTATAACCCAACCGTGTAAGGAACGCAAAATCAAGGAACATAACACCGGTATGATGGAAACTAGGGCGGCAAGAGTGGAACAAAACACCAGGCATAAGGCCGAGCCTTCCGCCCTTTACCAAGTATATAGGTTCATTAAAGTAAATGAGATATAATAATGATATCCCAACAATAATCATGTTCCAACAATGAACAAACTCCATCTTCACCTGCCACTAGCAACGCTATAAGAGGGGCTGAGCAAAGTGGTAACATAGCCAAACAATGGTTTGCTAGGACAAGGTGGGTTAGAGGCTTGACATGGCAATATGGGAGACATGATATAGCAAGTGTTGGGTATCACGGCATAGCAATATAGCGAGCAACTAGCAAGCAAAGATAGAAGTGATTTCGAGGGTATGGTCATCTTGCCTGCAAAGTTCTCCGAGTTGACGTAAGCTTGATCCTCGTAAGCGTACTCAACGGGTTCCTCGATCACGAACTCGTCTCCCAGCTCTACCCAAGGCAAGAACACAAGCAAAGGAAAACCACAATCAACCATGGTGCAATGCGCAAGCAACATGATGCAAAATATGGCATGATATGCGGGATGTGATATGCAATGCATATGCGTGCTCCAAAAGGAAAAGATTGAACCAGGCCTCCACTTGACAAAACAAGTGTGCCGCTGGAAAGATGAGTTGATTTCGGTCGAAATCGATATAAAGATCACCGGAATCGGATGCACGGTTTGCAAATGGCAAGCAAAACGATAATGGCACAATTCTGCGATTAACAGGACGATGCCATCTAGAATGCAACAAGAAACTAAGCTATTGCACTCTAACATAGCAACAAAGCATAAGGCAGTGATCTACTCAAGATTCTCGACCAAAGATGAACACTGAGCTATGGCTAAATCACAAAATAACAGGTTCAAACAATCATGGCAAAAAGGGAAAAAGATATCAGCTTCACAGACTTCGTGAAAATAACATGTCAGGAATTAACATCAGGAAGCAATGTTTAGAGCAAGATAACAACATGCTACAGGAACAGGACATATCAAAACAAGGCATGTCATGAATCTACTCAAAACATATAACAAAAGTCAATTACTGACCATAAGCCAAAAAGGATCAGAAGATATGATGGCACCCATGTAAACATAGCAAGTTTCGTTAACAGATTTAAACTTAGCAGAAAACTGGACATGGCAAAAATAGAATTATGAAGGCCTCTTTGCGAGCTCGATGCACTCAACACAAGGCATTGCATGACAAGATAAGCATAGAAATAGTAAGAAGACATGTTCATGAAGCTAACCATGGCAAGAACAATCTCATAGCATGCATGGATCAACTACAACAACCTTGGCAAAATTGATTAACACGTAAACAAACTGCCAGGAACATTTTATAGTGAAAGTAGAGCAAGCTTGAGTCATGCTAGGGCACTCCATAAATGCAAACAGGGGCATGGATGGATAGAGCACAACCAGTTGCCCAAATCATCATTACTGAATATACTCAAAATAAGCATGGATCTCTCTGTAGCAACATGAATACATGGCATAAAAATAACAGCAGGGAAATGACTTAGTGAAATTCTAAGTCCCTGAATCAGCAATATTACGAGAGCTACTTTGCATGCTTGTACTAGTCACCACATTGATCACAAAAATACATGGCATACACCCCTGTAAAGATGGCATGGCATAGCCCAAAACACATGTAGAGCTCAAATCCATATGCAGCACACAATAATCATGGCAAAAATGACAAATGCTCAAGATCTGTTAAGAATCAGCACCTAACATTTTATAGCACTCTTGCATCAACAATTTGGGCATCAAGATGGACTCAAACAAGCAGGTCACAATGGAACAAAATAAAGAGCACATCATGATGAACATTTTGATATATCATGCATGTAAAATGGATCTACGGATGAGGAGTTATGGCATGTTGAATACAGCTTGAAAATGTTTGGAACTGGGGACTTAGAAAATTGGAGAGTCAACCTCTCTCAGATCTAGGGTTCCAGCACGCTTCCCGGGGTTCGTCGGAGATGACGGGGACGGCGTCCGGAGTGGGAGACGGGGTCGCCGGAGCTCGCGCTCACTGGATCCGGCCCTCCCGTGGCCGGATCTGGCCAGAGGTGAGGGAGAGGGAGGCGGCGGAGCTTGGGGGCGGCGAGGAGCAGCGCGCGGCGGCGGCTGATGCGGTGGCCGGCGAGCGGTGAGGGGCGGCGGCCGGCGGCGAGAGAGCGAGGCGGCGGGGAGCGGGCGTGGCGGCGGATCTGGCCCGCGGGGGCCGGCGATGGGCCTCGGCGGGCCGCGGTGGCTGGCGCGGCGGGGACGCCACGTGGCGGCGGCTGGTTCGCTGCGGGCGGCGGCGCGGATGCGTCCGGCTCCTCCGGACGTGTCCGGCGGCGAAGGGGAGCAATTTTTAGGGTTTGGAGTGCGAATTTCGGAGGGGGTGTTTACATAGGTAGAGGGAGCTAGGAGTGTCCAAATGGAGAGCAGTTTTCGGCCACGCGATCGTGATCGAAATGCCAAGAGGATGGAGGGGGTTTGGATGGGTTATTGGGCCACTTTGGAGGGGTGTTGGGTTGTAACACACACGAGGCCTTTACGGTCCCCCGGTTAACCGTTGGAGTATCAAACGGACTCCAAATGGCATGAAACTTGACAGGCGGTCTACCAGTGGTGTACCAAGGCCGCTTGGCAAATCCCGGTCCATTCTGAGAATGTTTAACACATGCTCACGAAAAGAGGCAAAAGGGGGCGTCGGAGGACGTAGGAGTGCCGGAATGCAAAACGGACAACGGGGAAAATGCTTGGATGCATGAGACGAACACGTATGCAAATGCGATGCACATGATGACATGATATGACATGCATGACATGGACAAAAGCAAAACAAAGACAAGAACCCAACCACGAATATCATAACTTGGTGCCGAAAATGGCAAGAGTTGGAATACAAATATGGTAGGTTACATCCGGGACGTTACACCAACAATGGCGGGCCAATTTGAAGGAGGACAGCTAGTACAAGCTATCCTGACAAAAGTGGTCTTCGCCTGCCAAAGGCTCTGGTGGTGACGTTGTCTTGGGCTCCATGATGACCTCTGCCTTGTCGTCCCTCTGGTCTTGGTCTTGTTGCACCAAAATGGCAACCTTTGCCTGGTGCCTCGGTACTCCTCGCCTGCGCTGGTTTCCTTAGCACCAAAGAGGAAACACGGACGATGTGCGCGCTGGCGCCCGCCTGGTGTTGATCGTCATGGCTCACGTCACGAGAGCCTCGTGAGGTTCGCCTCGCCTTGATATCTCTGCCCCTCGCATGCCTGCCTGACTAGGCCGCTCCGGAGGCGGTCTTGTGTCATCCGCCTCGCGAGGCTTGGCCCCTTGCAAGGGTCTTGGATGCCTTGTTGATGAAGGTGGGCTGTACGGCCTGCTGGCTTAGCCACGCTGTGACATCCCAAATTTTCAATTTGGAATGTTATACATAGATCATCCATGCATATCACGTTTTATTGCTTTTCCGTTCCGTAACCCTTGAAATCCTAAGCAGCTCAAGGACCCTCGGAGAGAGTTGGGGATTTCCCGGTCTTCATATTTAATTCTTTTATCAAATAATGAAAAGAGGATTTGATTTATATTATTTCTCTCCAAAAAATATTTCACATTAAAAATTAAAGAGAGGAGATAATATGAATTCTCCAAAATACACGAAATATTGGATGAAAAATATTAAAATCATTAAATTGATTTTTATTGGATTTTATTCAGATTTTATCTGCATTAGAAAAATTGCATGTTTTTCAAAATTGCATTTTAGGGCCAAGAAAATGTTCATCTTGTTCTAAATATTTTATTTAGACGGTGAAAAATTGTTTTGGCATTTTTTGGTTTTTATTTTTTTTTTCTGGCATTTTATTTCGGTCGGTGAAGTTTTTTTAAAAAAAGGTTCCGCGCCGACTGGGCCTAAGGCCCAGCCGCGCCAGGCCGCCGCCGCCTCCTACGCGCGCGCTGCCGCCGCCGCCGCCACTCGGACCGGAGTCCGAGTTAGACTCCGCCTCCGCCGCGCCTTGCCCCCTCCTCCAAGTCGCCGCCCCCGCCCCTTTATATACGTCACCATCCCGCCCCCAACACCACCGCCGCCGCCTAGCCCCGCCGCCCCTGCCGCGCGCAGCCGCCGCCAAGCCCCGCCGCCCCGTACCCGCCCCGCCGGAGCCCCTCGCCGGAGGTAGCCACCGCGCCCCGCTGCCGCCGTTCGGTTTTTTTTTGAAAACCCTAGATCCGTTTTTTTTGGATTCGTCGGTTTTTCTCGGTTCTTCTAGTTAGCGGACGTTTGTCCGTACGTTCGTTTTAACGAACGGTTCCTCGCCCGTTAGAAACAACAACTAACGAACGCTCATTCGTTAGTCTGTTCGTGGGTTTTCTTTTATCAGAATTATTCCGCGATTTTTCTCATCGTGATTTCTGATCCGATCTTAGTTTCTGTTTATCTTTTCGCTCGTTTAACGGAATTAGGCGATTCAAGTGCCTGGAGTTTCGTCTCGAAACCCTCTTTCCGTTTAACCAACTCAAACAAGTTTTTGCTACTGTAAAATTTGACCTAGTTTCAGATTAGTAAACGAAGCTTCTTTCTTTCGCCGTTTGAGTTTCATTGCTCTGTTTGTCTTGATTCTTTTTGAGAACCGGAGTTCTTAATTTGAACTTTCTGGTCAACCTCTCTTATTTGAGTTTTGCTTGTGCATCGTTGCTTGTTACTTATGTATGTTATTGTTTGCTTGTGATAGAATTCCCGGAGTGCGAAGTGTGTTACTACGAGTCTCTAGGATTCGCGGATCGTCAGCAAGGCAAGTAACACTTTGATCATATCACATTATTACCCAGTTTTTATGCATTAGTTCCAATCCTCAAACATTGCATAATTAGGATGTCTTTAACTTGTGGGTTGGGAAGTAGTTGCTGAGGTAGAACCTATTGCCCTGTTATATTCAAACCCTTGGGAGTTACTTCTACGTATTGCTTATATTGCTATGCTATGCTCGTAGACGTGGTTTGGGTTTGAGTGAAATTCATGTCAGATGTGAGATTGTTAATTAATGGTTCAACTTAAGGTGGCAACTTAATCAAACAACTGGGTGGACTGAGGCACGTGGGGAACCCAGTGTTGTCTGTTTTTTTGGAAATCCCGGGGTACCCGTGTGATCTTCCTATGGACCGCCACCCAGGCTCAAAGGGAACTGAGATGATTCATGATAGAAACTTCCGTGTGCAGCCACAAGCTATTATGGGCTCTAGCATAGTTGAGTAAGTTACGTGAAGCTCTTGAAGAGGTAGATCAACAGGTAGTGGGTTTTGTAGGTTTGGTATGGTCTACCCGGAGTAGAGAGTTAATGTTTCTGAAAGACTGTGTCTCGGTCATCCGTTTCTCAAACACCATGTCATGCGAGAAATCCAACGGAGGCGATCGAGTCTTGTGGGGAAAAGTGCGCAAACCTCTGCAGAGTGTACAATCTAATCATGGTTAGCCGTGTCCCCGGTTATGGACAATTCTTGAGTATCTAGTACTTGGGTTATCACATGTATCTCACCATGCTTAATTAATACTGTTGGGATGTTAATTCACTTTAATTGGGATTGAGTTGGGGATACCTTCTCAATGATGTTTCAACCACCATGATAGCAAAATTAAAATCTATTCCGTTGTTGTAGGGAAAAATTGGCTTTTCGCAAAACTACAACCATACAGCTTTCCACCAGCCATATATGCATGTAGTGATAGCATTATTCTGTTTCTGCTCCACTGTGTTATATTGCCAGCATATTCCATGTGCTAACCCATTTTCGGGCTTCAACGTATTATGTTGCAGACTTTTCAGATGAGGAGTAAGGTTCGTTAGGTCATTGCCGTGCAGCTCAGCTATGCCGTTGGAGTTGATGGATTCACCTTATCTTCCAAGCCTTCCGCTGTTATCGCATTAGATGGCCTTAAGCCATATTATTGTAATAAGTTCTCTTTGGAGACATTCGATGTAATAGTGTGTGATTGCTACTCTGTTATAAATCCTTCGAGTATTGTGTGTGTCAGCATTACCGATCCAGGGATGACACTGAAGCACAGAGACTTGACCATCTGAGGTCGGGTCGCTACACACGCAACAGGCCGCAGGCAGGCAAGCCTAGGGACCCCCGTTCCCAGGACACCGACACATATACCCTAAAAACTCCGGGGAGCAGAATAAATCGGGAGTTCCACCGCCAGAAGCCTCCGTAGCCATCGAAAACCAATCTAGACACTTTCTGGCACCCTGCCGGAGGGGGGAATCCCTCTCCGGTGGCTATCTTCATCATCCCGGTGCTCTCCGTAACGGGGCTGAGGGTATGTACCAGTAGCTATGTGTTTGATCTCTCTCTCTCTCTCGTGTTCTTGAGGTGGTACGATCTTGATGTATCGTGAGCTTTGCTATTATTGTTGGATCTTATGATGTTTCTCCCCCTCTTCTCTCTTGTAATGGATTGAGTTTTCCCTTTGAAGTTATCTTATCGGATTGAGTCTTTAATAATTTGAGAACACTTGATGTATGTCTTGCGTGGGATGCCTGTGGTGACAATGGGGTATTCTATGATCCACTTGATGTATGTTTTGGTGATCAACTTGTGGGTTCTGTGACCTTGGGAATCTATGCATAGGGGTTGGCACACGTTTTCGTCTTGACTCTCCGGTAGAAACTTTGGGGCACTCTTTGAGGTTCTATGTGTTGGTTGAATAGATGAATCTGAGATTGTGTGATGCATGTCGTATAATCATACCCACGGATACTTGAGGTGACATTGGAGTATCTAGGTGACATTAGGGTTTTGGTTGATTTGTGTCTTAAGGTGTTATTCTAGTACGAACTCTAGGGCTGTTTGTGACACTTATAGGAATAGCCCAACGGATTGATTGGAAAGAATAACTTTGAGGTGGTTTCGTACCCTACCATAATCTCTTCATTTGTTCTCCGCTATTAGTGACTTTGGAGTGACTCTTTGTTACATGTTGAGGGATAGTTATATGATCCAATTATGTTATTATTGTTGAGAGGACTTGCACTAGTGAAAGTATGAACCCTAGGCCTTGTTTCCTAGCATTGCAATACCGTTTGTGCTCACTTTTATCATTAGTTACCTTGCTGTTTTTATATTTTCAGATTACAAATACCTTTGTCTACTATCCATACTGCACTTGTATCACCATCTCTTCGCCGAACTAGTGCACCTATACAATTTACCATTGTATTGGGTGTGTTGGGGACACAAGAGACTCTTTGTTATTTGGTTGCAGAGTTGCTTGAGAGAGACCATCTTCATCCTACGCCTCCCACGGATTGATAAACCTTAGGTCATCCACTTGAGGGAAATTTGCTACTGTCCTACAAACCTCTGCACTTGGAGGCCCAACAACATCTACAAGAAGAAGATTGTGTAGTAGACATCAAGGAGCAAGGGGGAGGCCGGATGGCCCTATAGGGCGCGCCCAAGGGGGGCAATCCTACTCCTAGTAGGAGTTGGATTCCCCCCTTTCCTAGTCCTACTAGGAGAAGAAGGAAGGAGAGGGGAAGGAGAAGGAAGGAGGGGGCGCCGCCCCTCCCCCTAGTCCAATTCGGACTAGGCCCATGGGAGGGGGGCGCGCGGCCAGCCCTTGGCTGCTCCCTCTCTCTCCCTTAAGGCCCGATAAGGCCCATAACTACCCCGGTGGTTCCGATAACCCTTCCGGCACTCCGATATTTATCTGGTGACCCTCGGAACTATTCCGGTGTCCGAATATAGTCATCCAATATATCAATCTTTATGTCTTGACCATTTCGAGACTCCTCGTCATGTCCGTGATCTCATCTAGGACTCTGAAGTACGTTCGGTACATCAAAACACATAAACTCATAATATCGATCGTCATTGAACGTTAAGCGTGCTGACCCTACAGGTTTGAGAACTATGTAGACATGACCGAGACACATCTCCGGTTAATAACCAATAGTGGAACCTGGATGCTCATATTGGCTCCTACATATTCTACGAAGACCTTTATTGGTAAAACCGCATAACAACATACGTTGTTCCCTTTGTCATCGGTATGTTACTTGCCCGAGATTCGATCGTCGGTATCATCATACCTAGTTCACTCTCGTTACCGGCAAGTCTCTTTACTCGTTCCGTAATGCATCATCCCATAAATAACTCATTAGTCACATTGCTTGCAAGGCTTATAGTGATGTGCATTACCGAGAGGGCCCAGAGATACCTCTCCAACAATCGGAGTGACAAATCCTAATCTCGATCTATGCCAACTCAACAAATACCATCGGAGACACCTGTAGAGCATCTTTATAATCACCCAATTACGTTGTGACGTTTGATAGCACACTAAGTGTTCCTCTGGTATTCGGGAGTTGCATAATCTCATAGTCATAGGAACATGTATAAGTCATGAAGAAAGCAATAGCAATAAACTAAACGATCATAGTGCTAAGCTAATGGATGGGTCGTGTCCATCACATCATTCTCTAATGATGTGATCCGATTCATCAGATGACAACACATGTCTATGGCTAGGAAACATAACCATCTTTGATTAACGAGCTAATCTAGTAGAGGCATACTAGGGACACTCTGTTTGTCTATGTATTCACACATGTACTAAGTTTCCGGTTAATACAATTCTAGCATGAATAATAAACATTTATCATGATATAAGGAAATATAAATAACAACTTTATTATTGCCTCTAGGGCATATTTCCTTCACGTGTGCCACACCTTGGCCTGCCTCCTCTCTTTCACCACTAGGCCCATGAGGCCCAATAACTTACCGGGGGGGTCTTGTAACCCCCGGTACTCTGAAACTTATCCAAAATGATCCGAACCATTCTGGTGTCCGAATGTAGTCTTCCAATATATGAATCTTTATGTATTGACTATTTCAAGACTCCTCGTCATGTCCGTGATCTCATCCGGGACTCCGAACAACCTTCGGTACATCAAATCACATAAACTCATAATACAAATCGTCATCGAACATTAAGCGTGCGGACCCTACGGGTTCGAGAACTATGTAGACATGACCGAGACACATCTCCGGTCAATAACCAATAGCGGAACCTGGATGCTCATACTGGCTCCTACATATTCTACGAAGATCTTTATCGGTCAAACCGCATAACAACATACGTTGTTCCCTTTGTCATCGGTATGTTACTTGCCCGAGATTCAATCGTCGGTATCATCATACCTAGTTCAATCTCATTACCGGCAAGTCTCTTTACTCGTTCCGTAATGCATCATCCCGCAACTAACTCATTAGTCACATTGCTTGCAAGGCTTATAGTAATGTGCATTACCGAGAGGGCTCAGAGATACCTCTCCGACAATCGGAGTGACAAATCCTAATCTCGATCTACGCCAACTCAACAAACACCATTGGACACACCTATAGAGCATCTTTATAATCACCCAGTTACATTGTGACGTTTGATAGCACACTAAGTGTTCCTCCAGTATTCGGGAGTTGCATAATCTCATAGTCATAGGAACATGTATAAGTCATGAAGAAAGCAATAGCAATAAACTAAACGATCATAGTGCTAAGCTAACGGATGGGTCTTGTCCATCACATCATTCTCTAATGATGTGATCCCGTTCATCAAATGACAACACATGTCTATGGCTAGGAATCTTAACCATCTTTGATTAACGAGCTAGTCTAGTAGAGGCATACTAGGGACACTCAGTTTGTCTATGTATTCACACATGTACTAAGTTTCCAGTTAATACAATTCTAGCATGAATAATAAACATTTGTCATGATATAAGGAAATATAAATAACAACTTTATTATTGCCTCTAGGGCATATTTCCTTCAACCCCAACGGTCCAGGGAAGAGTCCATCAACACACGCTTCTCGCCAAGTTATGGCATTGGATTAATGGGGTTGTGATTAGAGGAAGTAGCGCGGCCTACGCCCCATGGAAAAGTAAATTTCAGTCAACCGTCACTAGAACATGATCGATTCATACCAGTGTGAACGTTTTTCCCGCAACTTTACTCAAAGTTCAACTTGTGCCATAGGAACCATATACCGATTCCCCACACTATGATGATCACCGTGACTAAGTACTTCATTGAAATCGCCCAAACAACGCCAAGTTATGTCATTGTTAGCCTTGATACCCTTGAGTGTGTCCCGGGTCTTATACCTCTCTTGTTTTAGGGCTTCCTTGTAAACACATGTGATATGAAACTTATCGACAAGTGGCAACGTGACACGAGAGTCAGTGTGATACTCTGAGAAATGAAACACTTATAGCTTAATATCATAGTTCTAAAACATAGCCAGGCCTTCGCTCATTCCACTAGTGTTAACAAAAAAACAATTACTGAAACCTAAAGGAAAACTTAAACTATCTACCCGTGACTTATGCACTGACACCTCCATGATGCATAAGGGGACAAGGCAAATCGCCACGCGAGATCGCGAAGCTCTCGGACTGTTGTAGATTTGGCCGCCCCATGACAATTCCGGATAAGGCAACTCATTGCTGCCGGCGGTGCCCCTCGAGGGAGCCCGTTTACTTCAGGTAGTAGTGTTATGTTTTGTAGTAGTCTTGGACCTCTTAGGAGCCTGTTTCGGGCACTGCTAGGCAAGGTCGTCAAACTCTTCGCGGGAAGTGCGCATTGCACCATCGAAGTATCCTTGTTAAGGGATATGCAGAAATCCATCTTGACTTGCCCAACAAAACAAATCTCCCGCCTCCGATCCAACATAAAGCCAACATTGCCTAATCTTGTCAATAGCACGAATCAACCATGGAGGAAACTCGTGCATTGATAATAATCCCAAGAAGTACACTATGAGTTCACAAATATAAGATGTGTTGGATAACTTCCTACATTATCTAATATCCCGATAAAATATCTAAAGGGGTTGATCCAGACCATCTCCATCATCTATCTACGAGCCCACCCATCCTACCATCGATCAGTAATCCCTATGTAACCCTCGACCCCCGCAATGTTCTCTTCTCTTGTTGCGTGCGCTCGCAGATAAGCTCCGTTGCAGACTAAACATGATCAAGTATGGTAACTCAAAAAGGGCATGTAGGGGGGAGAGGTATTGATTGACACAAATGATTCGCCTTTTTTCTAATCTCAAAATTTTTTGAGGGTGAGAAGCTTGAATAGGGGCTCGTAATTTCAAAAATGCACTCTGCATGAATAGTAAAATATAAAAAATACTAGGGAAAATATAAAAAAAATCAAAATTTCAGGGTATCAAGCCTGGTCGTTCACTCTACTCACCGACAAAGTTTCGCGAAGAAGTGGCATCTGTGGAACTGCAGCGCTAGAATTTTTGGTCTGAACTACAGTGCTAGAATTTTGTGTCTTCACAAAGATTCAACATGGTGGTGTTGAAGAACATGATGGTTTTGAGGGTCGGGGCGGAGATGGGTTGGGGATCTCTTCCATCTTCTTCTTTTCTTATGCGGGGGATAAGAGCATCTACAACCGGACTTAGTAAATTTGACCTTCTAAACACTCGTGGGACCGGGCGTGTCCGTTTTGAGCCTCTATTTTTTCCTTCATGCATCCACACTTCTTATTTTCTCCCTTATAAGTCCGGTCACTTGCATGTGATTGGTGGAGGGAAGAAAGAGAAAGAAAAGAAAGAATAAAAAGAGAAAAAGATGGTCCGGGGTGGGCCGTGTCCTACATGGCGGACTGCATGAGCGCACGCGGGCGCCCTCACATCCTCCCTACATTTATCCTCAATATGAGAGTTCGCGGACAGCCTGAACGTATAGGGATGATATGTGGGGTCCTGCTGGGTCACTTTTTTCCTTCTCTCTCCTGTCCGGTCACTGATCGGGTGCATCTGCGGGCATATGAGAGAGGGTTTGAGAGGTTCGGTTGTAGATGCTCTAAGAGTTAGGGATGGGTGGGAGTGGCGTGGGGGTCACGTGGTCCAATTTTGTAACTTGTCGCGTCTTGGCCTCGCGCGCTTGCGCGTGCTCGTGAAAGCTCATTCGTGCTAGCGGGACGACTCTTTTGTATCTGTCGCGATATACACAACAATCGCCGGGTGTCTTTATATGTATCCTTGGTATAGTATAGTGTGGTTACATGTGTTTTTATAGACTGTTCACCCTTTGATAGGATCAAGAAGAGGTGTCTAGAAGGGGGTGATTAGACACTCAACAAGCAGAAGTAGCAGTTTTTAAGTTCTTCAAGTTGATGTGGAGTTTTAGTACAAGTTGAAGTATTCACAATACATTTCAAGCAAGCATGGCAAGAGTATATGAGCAGCAGAAAGTAAAGCATGCAAATTGCAAGAAAGTAAAGGGATGGGATTGGAGTGTGCAAACGCAATTGGAGACATGGAGATTTTTGGCGTGATTCCGATAGGTGGTGCTATCGTACGTCCACGTTGGTGGAGACTTCAACCCACGAAGGGTAACGGTTGTGCGAGTCCACGGAGGGCTCCACCCGCGAAGGGTCCACGAAAAAGCAACCTTGTCTATCCCACCATGGCCATCGCCCAGGAAGGACTTGCCTCACTTGGGTAGATTTTCACGAATTAGGCGATCTCCTTGCCCTTACAAACTCCTTGGTTCAACTCCACAATCTTGTCGGAGGCTTCCAAGTGACACCTAACCAATCTAGGAGACACCACTCTCCAAAAGGTAATAGGTGGTGTGATAATGATGAACTCCTTGCTCTTGTGTTTCAAATGATAGTCTCCCCAACACTCAACTCTCTCATAGATTTGACTATAGTGGAAAGATGATTTGAGTGGAAAGCAACTTGGGGAAGACTAGAGATCAAGATTCTTGTGGTTGGATTGGAATTTCTTGGTCTCAACACATGAGTAGGTGGTTCTCTCTCAGAAAATGAGTAGTGAAAGTGTAGCGACATTCTGATGGCTCTCTCTAAGGGAGTGGAGGGGTATATATAGCCTCCACACAAAATCTAACCGTTACACACATTTGACCCAACTCGGCCAGACCGAATAGGTGAACTCGGTGAGACCGATTTAGTTTAAAATGTGAACGTTAGGATTCTCAACGGGGCCGACATGATCAAGTCAATGGAACCGATGTGCTAGGGTTAGGGCAAAACCTCATCTCGGTGTGACTAATTGCATGAACTCGGTGGGACCGATTTCAGCAATGAGCAAACAGAGAGTTGATCAGGCAAACTGTGACGCCCCCGATTTGACCGTACACTAATCATACACGCAAACGTTTACGACCAATATCAGGGACTCACGGGAAGATATCACAACACAATTCTACAAATAAAAATAAGTCATACAAGCATCATATTACAAGCCAGGGGCCTCGAGGGCTCGAATACAAGAGCTTGATCATAGACGAGACAGCGGAAGCAACAATATCTGAGTACAGACATAAGTTAAACAAGTTTTCCTTAACAAGGCTAGCACAAACTGGGATACAGATCGAAAGAGGCGCAGGCCTCCTGCCTGGGATCCTCCTAATCTACTCCTGGTCGTTGCCAGTGGCCTGCACGTAGTAGTAGGCACCTCTCGAGTAGTAGGAGTCGTCGTCGACGATGGCGTCTGGCTCCTGGGCTCCATCGTTTGGTTGTAGCAATCGGGTATAGGAAAAGGGGGAAAGGGGGGAGCAAAGCAACCGTGAGTACTCATCCAAAGTACTCGCAAGTAAGGAACTACACTACATATGTATGCATTGGTATCAATTGGAAAAGGGGGTAACATATGTGGACTGAACTGCAGAATGCCAGAATAAGATGGGGATAGCTAGTCCTTTCGAAGACTACGCTTCTGGCCACCTCCATCTTGCAGCATGTAGAAGAGAGTAGAAGGTAAGTTCACCAAGTAGCATCGCATAGCATAATCCTAACCGATGATCCTCCCCTCGACGCCCTGTGAGAGAGCGACCATCGGGTGTATCTGGCACTTGGAAGGATGTGTTTTGTTAAGTATCCGGTTCTAGTTGTCATAAGGTCAAGGTACAACTCCAAGTCGTCCTGTTACCGAAGATCACGGCTATTCGAATAGATTAACTTCCCTCCAGGGGTGCACCACATTTCTCAACACGCTCGATCCCCTTTGTCCGGACACACTTTCCTGGGTCATGCCCGGCCTCGAAAGATCAACACGTCGCAGCCCTACCTAGGCACAACAGAGAGTTCAGCACGCCGGTCTAAATCCTATGGCGCAGGGGTCTGGGCCCATCGCCCATTGCACACCTGCACATTGCGTACGCAGCCGGAAGCAGACCTAGCCCCCTTAATACAAGCACGAGCTTACAGTCCAATGCGGCGCGCGCCGCTCAGTCGCTCACGTCACGAAGGCTTCGGCTGATACCATGACGTCGAGTGCCCATAACTGTTCGCGCGTGGTTGGTTAGTGCCTATAGGCCAGTAGCCAGACTCAGATCAAATACCCAGATCTTGTTAAGCGTGTTATTTTGAAGTAACCGCGAACGCCGACCAGGGCCAGGCCCACCTCTCACCTAGGTGGTCTCCGCCTGCCCTGTCGCTCCGCCTCAAGTAACAGTCGAGGGCCGTCGGGAACCTAGGCCCACCACTACCTGGGTGGAACCACCTGCCCCTTCAGCCCCCAACATCAGAATCACTTACGGGTACTCAACGAGCCGACCCAACTTTAGTCACCACCTGTATAGCATCTATATATGTATGTATATACCCGTGATCACCTCCCGAGTGATCACGACCCGATAGTATAGCATGGCAGACGGACAAGAATGTAGGGCCACTGATGAAGTACTAGCAACCTATACTAAGCATGTAGGATTGCAGGTAAGGTATCAACAGTTGTAGCAACAATGACAGGCTATGCATCAGGATAGGAGTAACGGAAAGCAGTAACATGCTACACTACTCTAATGCAAGCAGTAGAAAGAGAGTAGACGATATCTGGTGATCAAGGGGGGGCTTGCATGGTTACTCTGGCAAGAAAGAGGGGTCATCAACAGCGTAGTCGATCGGGGCACCAGCAGCGGTCTCGGGGTCTACCGGAAAGAAGTAACGGAGGGGGGACACAATAAATAACAGAGCAAACAAAGCAACAGAAAGCATAACATGGTAATGCGCGGTGCTAGGGGTGACCTAACGCAGTATGAGGTGATACCGATGAAGGGGGAAACATCCGGGAAAATATCCCCGGTGTTTCGCATTTTCGGACAGATGAATCGGAGGGGGAAAGTTGCGTGTTTGCTATGCTAGGGATGTGTGGTGGACGAACGGGCTGCGCATCCAGATCCGTCTCATCGTTCTGAGCAACTTTCATGTACAAAGTTTTCCCATCCGAGCTACGGTTTATTTTATATTAATTTTCAAAGTTTTAAACATTTTCTAAAATTATTATTTATTCGGAATTAAAAGAATAAAATGCTACGGGTACCCAGAAATGTACCCAGCAGAATGCATGTGAGGCTGACAGTGGGGGTCCAGTCAACCGCCTAGTCAGCAGTTGACTGGTCAACTTTGTCTGGTCAAAGGTCCAGTGGGACCCAGGTGCCATAGGTAGTAGTTCAATTGATTTTGACTATTTAGCTTAATTGGTGGTGGGACCTATCTGTCAGCGAGACATTTAACTTCAGAGTTATTTTGAACTAATCTAAATTAGTGTGTGGGGGTCCACTTGTGAGTGGGAGTTAGGGGTGGCTGTTAGTGGGTGATTAGTACCCTAACTAAACAGGGGGGTTGGCCTCATTAGCAGGCACAACCGGCAGAGGCCACGACCGGCACGCGTGCCCGCGAGCATGGCTGGGGCTGGGCGCGACGCGGCCAGCCGGCAGGGGCCGCGGCGGTCGGGCGCACGCTGTGCACGGCCGGAGCGGAGTGCGGGCGGTGCAGTCGGGGCCCCCGCCGCCGCAGGCGCCAGCGGCTCACAGGGATGGCGCCAGGGCCGTCGAGGAGCGGCTGTGGCCTGCGCGGGCGTTGTCGGGGCAAGGGCAGGCCCGGGCGAGCAGGGGGCGAGGCGTCGCGCGCGAGCGAGAGCAGCCGGTGGCTTGCGGTGCGGGCAGAGGACGGGGTGAGCGCAACAGGTAGCGGCGGACGCGAATGTCCAGCCATGGCGGAGCTACGGCGCATGGGGGCACAAATCAAGGGGGAAAGAGAGAGGATCGAGGGAGGAGCTCACCGCGGAGCTAATGTTGAGCTCGAGGAGGTCGGGAGCGGACCGGAGGGGCGGTGGCAATGGCGAGATGACGACGGCCGGAGGAAGAAGAAGACCTCAATCCGCACGACGTATCGGCTTCGGGCTTGAGTTCATGGATGAGGAAGAAGCGGAGGCCTCCGGTGGCGCTCCTAGCGCAGGCCTAGGCGATGGGGACGGCGGTGGGCGCGCGGATAGCGGCGGCCATGGCAACGAGTTGCTCGGGCACGACAGGAAGGGCGAGGGGAGAGCGTGGGGAGAGAGTGGGTAGGGCTAGGGTTTCGCAGAGGGGCGCGGGGAAGGCCTTGTAGGCGTCGAGGAGGGTTGGATGGCCGACGTGTGGACATCGGCGGCGTCGACGCACGCGCTCTGTCCATGGCGTTTGTATGAACAGAAGAACGAAGAAGAGTGCTAAATGGGCTGGGCCATGCTACTGTAGCCATTGGGCTAGAGTGAACAGTGAGGTTTTGACCTTTTCTCTTTCTCCCTTTCTGATTTCTTTAATCTTTTGGATTTGCAAAAATGTTAAGCCACCAAAAGACTTTTGTAAAATATGGAATTGTACTACATAAATACTTTGCAATATTTGGCACTGCCATAAAAAGGTTTTGCGGCAAGATAATTTCATTTAAATTTTATATAAATGAAAATAGATTAACGGGGTTGTTTTGGGCACTATTTTAAATCCTAAGGGCATTTTGAGAATGTAGGTGATGTTGTTTTCCCCAAAATAAATAATTAGGAATTATTTAAAAAATTATGAACTATTTTGTTTGCATTTTGGAAGACGTAAACCTTGACTTCAAATTTAACTTGAATCTGAGTTTGGATTGAAACAAAGTGAGGATTAGACTCTTAATTGTGATGACATGGCATCATTAGGCATGAGCTTACTGTAGCATGATTCTCGGAGTGTTACACAAACTCGATGGGACCGATTGCTTATTTCGGTGAGACCGAAATAATTGCAATAAGCAACACAGAGTTTGCAAGGCCATCTTGGTGGGACCGAGATACCCATCGGTGAGAGCGAACTGATTAGGGTTTCTGGCAGTGGCTATGTTAAGTGAACGCGGTGGCGCCGGATAGATCAAATCGGTGGGGCCGAGTTTGACTTTAGGTTTTGGACATATTTGGATTTGAGAAAGTGGTTGAGGGCTTTGGACCATATCACTAAGCACTTTGAGCAAGTAGATCATTAAGCAACACCTCATCCTTTTTAATAATATTGGCTTTTCCTATAGACTCAATGTGATCTTGGATCACTAAAATAGAAATGAAGAGTCTTGAGCTTTTGCCAAGCTTTGTCCTTAGCATCTTGAAGGGGTTCCACATCCTGTTGTCCATGCCACGCCATTGTTGAACTTTCTGAAATATACTAGATGGAAATACTAGTCCAACAAGAGATATGTTGACATTAATTACCAAAATCACCCAGGAAGCACTTGTGCTCTCACCCTTTTGTGTCGTCACTGTAAGAGCATGTTGCTTTCTTAGGGCATCTCCAACGCCGGCTCTCAAACTGCACGCATATGTTTGGATCGTGCAGTCCAGACGTGTTGTGCCATCCAATGCGGATCAATATCGGTCCATCGAGTGATCCGAACGCACTTTCTCTTGCAAAGTGGAAGCAAAGTTGGGGAGGGGCATTGAGGGAGTCGGACATCGGCCATGTAGGACTTTGACACCCCGGCCCACTAACCCCCCTGGTCCTATTTTCTTCCAATCGGCCCCTTCTTCCACCTTGCTTTGCATCCGCACTCTCCTCCTCCGACGCCGTCACTGTACCTCTCCAGCCGACACACACACATTGTTGGACCTCTGCAACCAGCACCGACACGCCTGTGCCCCTTTTACAACGGTGTCGTCCATCCAGGACCCGTCCATAAGCAGGTACACTCCGCTCCCCTATCAACGTCGTCCATGACGGATACCACGCCCCGTAGGTGTTCGGTCAAATTCCATTGAGCTTATTTTCAAATGTCGTATCATTTTTAGAGTACGAAGGATGGCGGGGGTACTCGATCATGGAGGATGAGTTGTTGTGCGATGCGTGGTTGACCTTATCCGTTGATTTCGTAGGCAGGAGCAGGGGGCTCTTCTGGCAGCGCGTGCATGAATCGTTTCAAGCGTGAAAGCACATTGCGCCCTACGACATGCACATCATCCATGATCGCAATGTGAGATCGTTATCGTATCGATGGTATGCCATCCAGACCACCATCACCAAGTTTTGTGCAGCGGTTGATATGCTGGAGACAAGGTAGCCATTGCGCGCGCGAGCCGAGGAGATCGTAAGTTTTGCTTCTTCTTACTCAACGTGTTGATTGATTGATTCATTCATTCAATGTTGTTGTACACATTGTTTAGCCAGTATACGCTAACATGTTGTACCGCAGGATAAAGGGACAACCATTTACGCACACACACACGGGTGGATGAAGTTAAAGGGGCAGTATGTATAGGACAACATAATTTGTTCATGAAAACTTGTTGAACATCCGGTTAATCTCGTTAAATTTGAACTAATGTTGTACTAGATTTTCTTGCATGTTATGTATGAATGATTTATGTTATTTCTATCCGAACTTTGATGATTTTTTTTGCATGTTATGTATGAATGATTTATGCTATTTTTATCCGAACTTTGATGAGATCCGCTGTGATTGCATGAATTTCGTCCGATTAGTTGAAACTCGACTTCAAATGTATGCACGCAGAGTTGGATGGTCGCCTCCAGCATCCGTGTGCGTGGACTGGTACTTTCCTATCCACAAACGAATGTCGGAGTAAATTTATGGATCAATGTTGAAGATGTCCTTAGTAAAACAAGTGAGAATCTCTTTCTACTTTTCTTTTTTGCAAAATGAATCTCTTTCTACATTAATACTACAAGGAACTGATGAAAATTACTTCCCCAAACGGAAATCAAATTTTCTGATGCAAACAGGCATCAAATCTGGAGAGGTTACAGTCTGACAGAGGTATATACTCTGAAATGGCATGGATCTTCTCACTTAACACTACTCCGAAAATACGGTGACCGGCTGTTAGCTGTGATTGGGAGGGGGACGACGCATGATCCCAGCGGCTGGCTTTATGGACGATTCTTTTAATCAAATCTTGGCTACAGAAACAGATGGCAGCTTTTTCTTTGTTCGTTCGCGTCCCGTGCTTGCTCTGCGCTGGTAGGACGTCTTTCTGGTGCGGCCGACCCAACCAAAACGGAAGAAGAAAATGAACAAATCAAAGCAAGACAAAACAGCAGCTTTTCATTCCCATCCAGCCTAAGATCCCATCTGCGCGTTTTTTTTTCTTCAATAATTTACCGTTTTCTCATTGCTTCTATTCGAAGATTGTACTGCAGGCCATCTGTAACCCGGAATTTTTACAGCATACCGAGTCTACATGTCTAATCTGGATCCTGGCAGTTCGGATCCGCCGACGTCCATGTGAGACTAGACCGTATGCCCTGCCTGTACCAGCACCAGCAACAATGGATCGATCTAGCATTTGATGTGCAGCTGTGTGCAGCCACATGCCGCAGTGACCTTTGCCCATTGTGCAAGCATGTCTTCTTTCCAAAAACAAAAGCAAATTTGTAACCCGACGACGGAGACACGAGGATACGCCTCAAGGAATCCAATACATACATGTAGCCAAATCGTGGCACCAAGATAGACACACATTCAGAGCGATAGGAGAAGGAATTGAATTCGGGATTTGATTTGTTTCGGCAGCAGTATGTCAGTATCTCCAGGATTAATCCGGTCTGTTTCTGGCCTTGATGAGACCACATAACATAAACCTCTTGATGGTCAAATCTTTATAAAACAGCAAAGTGGAGTATCCCACACGCACAGCCAATAAATAAATAAACAATTTCCCCCGAGTTTTCCCCTCCGTCCTCAAGATGCGTTCGACAGCCGATCCTCCGCTCCTTAATTCTCTGCTAAAAGCGAGGCCAAACGTACGGGATCGTGACGGCCGTAACTCCCGCCAGCAATACACATGCTCGTATGGCGCATGACCAAATTGAATTGAAGATCTTCCAAAAAGCCGACGATCTTCTCGATCTTGCCAGTTTTACAGCCCAAATTTTCGCTTCGGTTTCGTGGCGCTTCCAGGTGGGCCGTTTTGCTCGAGCAGTTAATTCCCCGATCCTTCGATTTTGCGACGTGAAATGAAATGCCATAAAATTCTGCCTTGTTTTCGATTGCCCGGCCATTTGCGTTGCTGCGTATTTAAGTGTGGGGTGTGCCGAAGCAACTTTCTCACCGCCTCCCCACTTGTTTCTTCCTCCTCCTTGGCGGAGGTGGAGGGATGCTTGCTTGTCACCTACTACTCTGCCTTTTAAGCTCCCCACTCTCTCCTCCTCTTCCACCTCTCACGCTTCTTCTGCTTGGATCTTCCCCGTTGGACTATCAGCTGTCCCACGGCTGAGCAAGCAAGCAAAGCCCGCAAGCTGCTCGTGATTTCAAGCATTGCGGTATCTGATCTCTGCTGCTCCATTGCCTTGTGTGTGGGAGTTTGTCTTGCTCGTTCGGCGATGGACAGGCACACCTGCAAGCTCTGCTTCCGGCGGTTCCAGAATGGCCGTGCGCTGGGCGGCCACATGCGATCCCATGTCATGGCGGCCGCCGCAGCTGCTGCGTACTCGACGCCTCCGACGCAGCAGCAGTCGCCGCCACTGTCCTTGGCGTCCACCTCGTCGACGGACACGGATGGTAAGCCGGCTCAGCCGAAACGGCTGTCCTGGGTCCTGCGTGAGGATCCCGCGAGAAGCTGTAAGGTAGGCGCGCCTGAATTCTCAGGCGGATGCTTCGGAGGGGTCACCGCGGCGGCCGGCGAGTCGTCGGTCGTGCAGGACGGCGAGAGCGACACGGAGTCCCCGCGCGGTGGCGCGGGGTTCGCCGTGAGCCGACGGCGCTCCAAGCGGGCACGGCGGCGTGCGCCGCCGCCTGTGCCGGATCCCGAGCCGGCGAGCACCGTCTCCGATTCGACGCAGGAGGAGGACGTGGCCATGTCGCTCGTGATGCTGTCTCGGGACTCGTGGACGCGGTCCAGATCCGAGCCGGAGCCCCGCTGGGCCTCGGAGGCCGAGCAAAACAACGACGGCACCAAGGTGTTCGACGAGGACGAGGACGGCCCCGACGTGGCCGGCGAGGCTTACTACGCCGAGGCGACGCCGGTGCACGTGCACCCGCGCGCCAGGCACCAGTGCGGCGCATGCAAGAAGGTGTTCCGGTCGTACCAGGCCCTCGGCGGCCACCGCGCCAGCGTCAAGAAAGGCAAGGGCGGCTGCGTGCCACCGCCCGCTGGCAAGGCCTGCCGCGCCGACGCCCCGATCGTCCACGAGTGCCCGTTCTGCTTCCGCGTGTTCAGCTCCGGGCAGGCCCTGGGCGGCCACAAGCGCGCGCACATGCCGTCGCCGTCTCCGGCGAAATGCGGGGACAGCTTCGGGTCCTTCGATCTCAACGTGCCGGCCGCGTTCGACGACGACTTCGAGCTCTCCGCCGTGTACGACGCCGAGTTCGGCAGCGTCAGACAGTGAGGTCAGCTGTTGTGACATGTGACCAGCCGTCGTCCAGATCGGTCGCCAGATGTGCTCAGATGAGCTCAGGGATTGGAAGCCCAGCTTCAGCAATCGGCATGCATGGATGGATTGTAGGCAAGGGCTCTTCATCCATGCAAGATCCAGGTGGAGAACAGTTGAGCAATAAAAAAACATATCGTTTTTTTGCCTTTTCTTTTCAGTTACAATTACAATACATTATTGTGATTGGTAGGCCTGAATTAGCTGAACAGCCCGAATCATTTTTGTCCACTGTACACTTACATGTTACTCTGTTTTTTTGTGTGTGTGTGTGTGTGTGCCATATCTCTCACTGGGATTTGACCCGTGCCATTAAGCTACGCTTTGCTGAACTTTACAGTAGTAGAAACAGCTCACCACTTAAGCTCGCGAAACTGCCAATGCTCTAGCTCCTATAATGCTGAACAGTTGAATAGTCGAATAGTTGCAAAACCTAAACTGTTGTTGGCCACGGTGTCATTTGCCTATTGGCACTGCACCAACGGTTCAGCTCAGCGGCCGTCGGTTGTGTGCAGTGCAGTATACAGTCAGCAACTCTCTCGATTTCTTTTTCGGTCGTACAGTAGTAGGGTCCCGCCGCGACAGAGTGTGTGTGTCAGTTTTAGGTGTGCCGAGCTACGCTTCTTGGACGCAACAGCTGATGCTGCTGCTGCTTCTGTTTGCTTCCCCGTGAAAAGGCCCTTGTCCGTGTCTTCTAGTACGAGTACGAGCATTTATTCGCCTACTCCTGTATCTGCCACCACACGGCACGGGCAGTCTCGGCGGTTGGCGTGAGGCTGCAGGTGGGACCGTGGAAGCCGGGGCCAGCGGCAGTGTAGCTGGTGCTCGCCGCTCGGCAGGTACGGACGGACGGCGCTAAATTGCTCGCCGCCGTCGCTTCTCGTGCTGGCCTCGCTCTGCCTGCGACTTGTGTGTCTCCTCGCCGCTTCTGGAGCCTAGCGCGATTCGCAATCGGCTTCTTTTCCTGCCCATTTTACCTGCCTGAATGTTATTCACCACGTGACCCCGAACGAACGTCCGTCTTAACCAGATTCGGTTCATTTGGTTAGAACAATAAGATCGTGTCCGGACCTATTTTGGGATGCGGTAAACGTACGGCCAACGCGCTGCCGCATCTATTGGCTCCATCCTGTCCGCCAGAGCCAAAAATGCCCATATTTTTCATATCAAAATAAGTTTGCTAATATTAATTATTTAAAAATAAAAATAATTTTACAACCAATCGAAATTGTCTTTAATAAAATAGTTTTACAACCAAATTAAAATTGTCTTGAATAAACATAATGAACCAATACATCTATTGGTTATCAATGTGATCCCACACGTACTCAACCAAGTCATTTAAAGATCCAAATAAGTGTGTCAATCACGCGGCTCATGATGGAATTAGATAAACTGTTCAAACATGGCCGGTTCTTGGTGCAGGGTTCAACATTTTCACCTTGATAATCAAATCCTTGGTCAAAGATCATGTCATCACGCTCGTCCTTGACGATCATATTGTGCATGATCACACAAGCAGTCATCACCTTCCAAAACTTTCTTTCATCCCATGACAGTACAAAGGTTTCGAACGATACCCTATTGGTATTGAAGCACACCAAAAGCACGTTCCACATCCTTTCTAGCACTCTTTTGTATTTGGACAAATCTCTTTCTCTTCTCACCTTGGGGGTTCGAGGTTGTCTTCACAAAAGTTGATAATTGAGGATATATACCATCAGCTAGATAGTATCTCTTGTTGTATTGATGGCCGTTGATCTCAAAGTTGACAGATGGGGAGTGGCCTTCTGCAGGCCTTGCGAAGACTGGAGAGCGCTGCAGCGCGTTGATATCATTGTGAGAACCTGCCATGCCGAAGAAAGAATGCCATATCCAAAGATCCTGCGAAGCCACCGCTTCTAATATGACAGTGCACGCTTTGACATGCCCCTTGTACTGTCCCTGCCAAGCAAATGGACAGTCCTTTCACTCTCAGTGCATACAATCTATGCTGCCAGGCATGCCTGGAAAGTCTCTAGCTGCGTTGGTCGCCAACAATCTCTCTGTATCAGCGGCGGTTGGCTGCCTCAAGTACTCATGGCCAAACACCTCGATCACAGCCTGGCAGAACTTGTACATTGACATTAGACATGTTGTCTCATTCATACACACATACTCATTCACCAGATCGCCTGGAATTCCATATGCAAGCATGTGGATGGCCGCGGTGCATTTCTGGTAAGAGGAGAATCCAAGCTTGCCAAGGGCATCCGTCTTGCACTCGAAGTATGGGTCAGGAGCAACCACTCCCTCTCAGATACGATTGAACACATGCCTTGCCATACGAAAACGGCAACGAAATTTATCCGGCTTAAAGAGCGGGGTGTTCGTAAAGTAATCGGCATAGAGCAGGGTGTGGCCTCTCTCCATGTTGTGGTTCAGGTTGGGAGCACGGTCAGGGACTGACCCCCTGTACCGAGGAAGCTGCCGTTGAATGTGGTCGTGAACGACCAGTGCAGCCACCACAAGATCATCATCCAACGACGAATGATACGATGAACAAATGAAGTGATGGAAGAAAAAATCATCTCCACTGTCCATACCTTTGTGGGTAAAGTGTCGAACATCTTGCGGTCGTGGTGGCAAAGAGGCCGCGATGATCACCTCGATGCAGCACGGGTGGTTGGCGGCCGGCTACTGGTCGCTCTGGAGCACTCGTCGGAAGCTGTCGTGACCGCCGTGGTACGTCGCCGGCGGTCGTATCCCCTCTGCCACCGGCTACGACGACGCCGGCCAAACCTTCTCCGATCGACAACCAAAACTACGGCGAAAGCGCGGGCGATGTGGTGGCCATGTCGAGACGTGGTTTGGTATGGACGGCCGGGGGCTGCGCAGTGAGGAGGCGGCCGGAGAATAGCGGCGGCGCCGCCGGCGGGGCGGGACGGGGAGAGGGGGTGGAGACGTTAAAAGCGAAGGGATTGCTAGTGTCTCCGACAGACGGGCCACGTGGGGACAAAAACTGCGGCGAGCCCGTCCGCGCGATGTCCATTTCATCCTAAACTCGACGCATGTTAGGCCGAAGATGGGTCAAAAACGGACGAAATCCAAACATTTATTTGTTTGAGGCCACGTATTGAACCGCGCTATTCGTCCGTTCTATTCTAAACAAACGCACCCGAACAAGATAGAATGGCGTGAGGAAGTTGGCCTAAATCTCATCCGACCCGATCGATCGGCATTTCTTCCTCCCGTCCATGGTTTCATCAAGAGTCGGATTCGCGGCCACATATGCGTACAGAGTGAGACATGTCGCGCGCAGCGGTCAACGTCGTATCTGACGCGCGACGTGTGACGGGATGCGTGCTGGTGGTGGCGTCGCGCCTACCCTCGTTGTGCTAGCTGCTGGTGAAGTAGCTAGCAGTCAGTACTACTAGTACTCCCTTCGGTCCTTTTTATTCTGCATATTAAGTTTGTCCAAAGTCAATCTCATTCAACTTTGACCAAGTTTATATGAAAAATTATAGACATTCACATAACAACACCAATATTATTAGATTCATCTTGGAATATATTTTCATATTATATTTATTAAATATTATAGATGCTAATAATTTCTAATATAAATTTGATCAAACTTAGTAAAGTTTGACTTTTGGCAAATCCAATGTGCAGAGTAAAAATGACCGGAGGGAGTACCTCGGCTGAATCGACTCAAGTCCTCGAAAACTTAACTCAAGTCGTGAGCTGATCATGAGATTCGAGTGTCGTACTACCTTGCATCTTTTTTTTTTTAGCAACCTACCTTGCATCTTGTATCTAGTGAAGCGAATGGGAGAGCGAAGTCCTTCCTGCCGTGCCTTGTCGCTTGCACAGACTGGAATCCCTTACCGCCGGAGATTATCTACTACTCCATTCGGTTCAAAATACAGTGCTTCTTCTATTTTCATGCTTTAATTTTAACACTTTTGTTAAAGCACATCTAGATGTGCCATAAGTATTGCATTAATTTTAAACATAAATTTTACAAACGAGACCGACTGCGGCGAGAACAAAAGCTATATCAGTGAATTCGTATTCAAAATAAATTTTTAATTATATATTTATTTTTCGTCGCAGTCGGTCTCGTCGGTTAAATTTATGATTAAAGTTAGATCTCGGAAAGACTATATTTTGGAATGGAGGGGTAGTATCAGTGGTATACTAGTAAGCTTATAATTATAAAATTGCTAGTGGTGTGTGGTCTAAATATTGCTGGCTGATGATGAGATTTAGGCATGTTAATGGGGTAATCATTAGTTAGGGACCCGGTCCAACAAATTAGTCTGGCATCTTGGTGTGCGTAGGACGGGGAAAGGACCGGGCTTTGAGTTTTTTTGTTAAGCAAAGAGAGGGCTTTGATTGGTCATGTAAGCAGCCGGTTTGAAGGTGGATCAGTGAAAGACGGAAGACAACACTAGCGTGCCCGCACGCACACGTACTATTTGACCAACTTCATAAAGGCCTGGCTGGCTAGCTACCATGCCGGTGTGAAATACATAGCGTTAGTTCGTGTCTATGTCCCAGAACAAACGGGAGAAACGTCACCAGAAATATAACGATGACTGTGACAGTGCACTGGGCATACGTCTCCTGATAACTCTGGACGTGCCAAGTAGGCCAGAGGTTTCGTAGAAGCTTGATTGGTATAGCATCTAATCACTTAGTACATTTGCTCACAGGAGACTGATTTTTGTACGCAAGCATGCAACTTTTTCTTTTCTTTTTGCGGATGAAGCATGGAACTTAATTAATTAACTAAAGATCATTCTTACTAAAGATAATTTTATTCAGAGGAATTGGCATGAAAGTACGCAATGTGTATTTTGTCACCATGATGAGACAATAAAATATTTGTTCTTTTAATGTAAATTGGCTTATTCTATATGGTCAGTCATCCAAATAGCTTATAGCTTGTATCCTCTTTGTAGTGTTGCTAATACATTTGCAACTGGTTACATGGGATTGATCACAGGTTTAGAACTCTTCTCAGGATCGGAGCGTTGTACGCAGACTAACACGTCACCGTGTACCTCCAACGCCGAGGGTGATGCACCGCAGTGCACGTCGAAGGAGACCTGTCCGGAAGCGCGGTACGCAAACAATCCGTCGGGTGCTTTTGAGGACCCGAAACCCCGCACGCCCGGGAGGGACCCCGTAAGGGCTTGCGGCGGCTATGGGCTGCCCTAGGTCAACCTGATCGCCCCTAGGGCCTCGAGGTTCGCCACCCTGCAAACGAAGAACGAGGAAGAAAAAGAACAACGGAGAGAGATAAAGGTAAAGGTAAAAAGATGATATATTGATAGATCGATTGTGTGTTGTTCAATCGGCCGTCACCCCTTACATATATATGAGGCGGCTGGACTTTCCATACAAGAAAAGGACTCAAATCACGTCCAAATCATCAAAAGTTACCCTAACTTGGACTACGAGGGCCGGAACTTCCGGGCTGAAATTATATCAAGTAGCCCTCTTGCACTGAATCTGCAGGCCGCATACTACTTCGGATGACGATGGTCCCAAAAGCAAAGTTGTAGATCTTGCAATGAAGAAAAACTCTTCAGTTGGTCCCTTTTTCATTCGAGGTCATCTTGATGTCGAAATCGGCCCCGCAATTCTGCAAACAATGTTAAAATTCCAGTTTTCGGGGCGCACCGCGTGCAAACTTTCGGTTTAGCCCGGAACCTCCCCGGAAGTTTTGCTCGGAACTTCCGGGGCAAACTTATGCAGCACACTGTTTTGGCTCTAACTTTTGCATAAGAACTCCGATTTAGACGTTGTTTATATCGAAATCGATCGCCTCGACGAGACGAAGACAATCCGTGTAGAAACATTTTTCATATGAGGCCATCTTGGGGGCGTAATCAGCTGAATAGTGTTCTGAATATAAAATCTAAGTACTTCAAACACAATTTCGGCCTTAGAGATGAGACCGGATGGCTATGGCCCAAATATGAAAGTTTCTCCTTTTGACGATACAGAACTTTCTCACTTTGAGCACTTCTCCATTTGAGACCATCTTAATTAAGTTCTTGGCCGTGTCAAAATCTGGTGTCAACACATGCCCCCCTGTTTTTCGGCAAACTTGTGTGCCGAAAAATAACTTGCACGATGGTTTTTCTAAGGACGATGTCAACACTCCATCGGCCATTTTGCATGTTCTTAGGACGATAAGTATATATCGAACATTGCTTGTTTGAACCTCTTGAGGCAAACTTGGGTGAAAACTTCTCAGCTTCTATAACAATCCAGTGATAAGGTTCCATAGACCAAAACCATCCTACGAAACATATTGTTCTCCCTTTCGCTAGGATTTTGCAGATAATCAAGAATGAACTTCCTTCAATCCTTACTTCGTCTACATAAAAAGTTTCATTAGTGGCCGAAGCGATGGGCTTCGATTCGGCCTTACCTATGTTGACAAGACCTAGCATCGGCTATTGATAGAAATGCAATACACCATGGTTAACATAGCAGCCGGATGCTTGTTGTGCCAACTCTTTCGAATTAACCCAAGGTAAATCTTGCATCTAGACATACCAAAAGATAAACTATAAGTGATTCGTCAAAACATTGATAACCCTTGGATAATTGTTGCACTACTAATAACGAATCATCGGAAGCCTCAATATGTATAGCACCTATAGCAAGGCAAAGCTCCAATCCGAATGACAATGCATATTCGGCTTTGATCATTGTGCAAAAATATTTTAAGCGGCATGAGGCTTCACAAAATAGCACCATAAGGAGATATATAAACAACACCAACACCTTGGCCATTGCTACAAATTTAATCATCAATATATAATCTCCATGGTACTAGAGAGATCAAACTAAAATCAATATTATGCATGATGTCAATATGATGCTCAATAATAAAATCAACCATGATTTGGCCTTACGTAAGTTCTGAAAACTAACAAGCCAAAGCACACCCAATCAAAACATAAGTTCACTTTGTAATTTTGGTGAATTGGTCTATGCATAATATCCTCAATGGCATCAATTTGACAAATTCCTTTGCAAGCACTTATCTCAATCTCTACTCAAACTTTGGACAGTGTTAGAGCACCACACTGGCCATTCTTACATATATTGTTAGGGCGATAGATAAGTATCGACCATTACCATGAGGTCCATGTAGAATTCATTCACCAAATCATGTATATCTAAAATAAACAAATGAAATAGCAATCAAATATTTCGGCCCTTTGGATTAGCAAGAAAAAATGTAGCTAATAAATTGTATAGGGATTTGGTAATACCCTCTCATGATGCAGAAAATTATGTCGCTTCCATGGATCAAAATAAATCCAGGGAGGGTAATTTATCATACCTGATGATGAATTCCATGGCAAAGGCATCAATGGTATGGTTGAAAAACATGGATGATGTGCTAACCGAAGATTTTGATGGGGTGATGCAAACCTTCAGCTTAATTGTTTCTGGTTTCCATCCTTCTCTTTCTTCATTTTTATAACACTTGTTGCAATAGAAGGTTGCACATCATTTTTATTTTGACTGCTCCTCTTGGGAACCCATGCCATGTTCTTCTTTTTCGGCTCTTGTGGACTAAGTTTTTGTAGTTCCTTCTTTTGCCAATACGATAAGCCGAGTGGGCACCCCAGCTGTGATTTTGTTTGAAGCAATGGTAATTCTTGTTTTACCTTATGCACTTTCAACTTCTTTTCTTCAGATTTGACACTTTGACTCTTGATAATTGGTTGCTTCGTCTCATTGCCTTTAGTAGCCAATGTCAACACGTTAATTGGCTCTTTTTCATTTGAGATCAAATCTGAAGTTGCACTCTTACGACCATCTCTTTTAACACGGTACACTTGTTTGACCACCTCTTTCTTCTTCTTTGAGCTCCGGACCGATTCCTTATGATTGAAACGGTCTTTAACATATGGTTGTTCAAATGTTGATCTTCTCGGAGATGCATAATATTGGTTAGATGGTCTAAAATAAGATGGAGAGTGTGCCCTTGTATCATACCTGTCCCATGATGGATATGGATCTACATGAGCATAGGGATGCATCCACGGCATTGGCACTGGCGGCCCAAAATAAGGATATGAATATGTTGCATTAAAATGCTCACTTTGCCAATACCGATCCTCATATTTGCGCCTTGGGGGTGATCTTGGTTTCTTTGCATGATTTGGCCGATAAGCATTCTTCTCTTCACTCTTCTTTTGATATTTATCCAATAGTTCAGCGAAGGTGATTTTTGATCTCTTACACTTGCGCTTATTTCGTCCTTTGTTTTCTTTTGATTTGCTTTCATTGATCATTGGATTTCCTTGTTGCCCCCCAGTCCTTAGCATCTTCATTGTAGCTTCGATGGAATTCTCACCCTCAAGTTCATGTTCATTGTGATCTTCAATTACTTCTTTACTTGAAAGCTTGATCCCATCACATGTAGTTTTTACCTTCTCTTTAGATGGATCGGCTTGAAGTAGCCGATGCAAAAACTTTTTGCCATCAAGATCAATCGGAATAGACTGGTCATCCTTTGGTGTTTCAACAAATTTCAATCGTCCTTTTTCAATTGTCGATTTAACTATTTGATGGAACATGTGGCAGTCCTCAAAATTATGCTTGGACGAATCATGCAACTTACAATACATTCGTCCTTGGATAGATGGCTTGACATGGTGATCAAGAATTCTAATGTAATTATTTTTCAACAAGAAAGCAAAGATTTGATCACACATGTCTGAATTGAAGGTATACATTTTGTTTTCTAGCCGATCTTGTTGTGAGAACGGCTTTGGAGTTAAGCAAATGAATGGTTCAGATTTGGCATCTTCCCATTTGGCTATGAATTCTCTTTCACATTCTTTTTCCGATGTCCTTAAATAAGAAACTATACTAGCATCGATTTTCCCAAAAGATTTTAGCCTTGGCTTTAAATTTCTGAAATCAAAGTAGTTAGAACATACACGTCTCAATTGAGACCATGCGTAAGCCAAGTATGAAGCAAGCAAAGCTACCCAATTAGATATGAACTTTAAATAAAGCAATGGGAAAAGTTTTGGTTACAGTAATAAGTCACTATCGGTCTCTTTGAATGGTACAATATATTGACCGATATGCTTAGTAACAATTTTATTGCTAACAAGTAAATTGCCCTTCTTCATTGGTCTTTGAAAATTACTTATGAGAATATTTCTTATAGATGCATCAACAATAAAGTTGTGACCAAATCTAAAAATAGGTAAATTACTTGCTAGACATACCTCTTCAAATATGTTGGGAGAGCATGATGATTGCATGTCATGAATAATATCGTGCTTTGCTTTTGGATGGCTTCCCAACACCGCGTCACAATTTTCTTCTTGATTCCGTGCATCATAAATTTGAAGATCTTTTTCAACCGAACTTTGTTCGGCTACTTGTTCTTGTCCTTGAAGCTCGTCAATTTTTATGGCACGAAACTCATAGGGCAGGAAGTAGGTTCCATTAATTTCAGAAAAATCAAGCATGGTTGTTTTGCTATGCTTTCCATGCTCTTTCTCAATAATGCTTGCCTCTTTGGATTTGATGGACTCAGAATATATACTACTTGATTCAGTTTTCCAATAATTGAATTTTCTTTGTTACCTGAATCAATGACTTTATCTTTTTTAATTTGGAAGGCTTCTCGCTCTTGTCTAATTTTAGCCCACATCTCAGCTTGGCGAGCTTTAAACTTTTTCATCTCAATTTCCATCCACTCCTCATGAGATTGCCCCCCAATACTTTCAGACTTTTCCGACAATGAGGTGCCGAAACTTTGCAATTGTTTAGGGGGTACACTGGATGGTACAACACTGTGCGACCGCATCATTTGCACAACTCTAGCTTTTACTGCAGCAAAATCATGAGGCTTCCCGCCTTCTATTAGTTCCTGTCGAATGGAGTTGCACAAATCCTAAGAGAATGTAAGCTTGTTCTCAACCACCCAGTATGGATATGGTTGCCCCCCGATGCTTTTAGACTCTTTCGGCAATGAGATGTTGCCGAAATTCTGTAATTGTGTAGGGGGTACATGATATGCCACGGTAGTAGGTGAAGGCATTTGTGCTCCTGCAGAAGTTTCACTTATTTGGCCATGACCACGAAGGTGCGGAGCCGAATTATGAACATCAACAGTTGCGTATGGTGCCAAAAAATTAGTAGCACTAGGTGTAGCATATGATGTTTGAGGGTAATTGGCCAAATAACTAGTAGTAACATGGCCAATTCCCCTATCCACCGGCACGTTTGGATTAACATACTGCAAGTTATTTGCCGATGAATAAAAACTTGAAACACTTTGTTGCATAACATTGGAAGTTCCTACATAGGGTGCCTCAACTTGATTAACCGAACTCATCATGTTATTCATCGGCATATAAATTTGTGGGGTTGCCGATGCATGCGAGTTGGGATACATATGCTGCATGTTGCTAAACTTATATGAAGTAGAATCATGGAGATTTTGTTGCATCAGCCCTTGCACATAATTTGGTGCATGATTGATAAAGCTAGGGCTAGCCGATACATTATGCTCATTAGGTGATCCAGCAACAACATATCGATTATTTGCATCTACAAAGGGTAATTGGGTATTCATATTACCTTTGTAGATTGCAGCAACTTGATGACGATCTCTTCGTAGCAAGAACGGGCTGGAGACCGTTCAAAGCTTCGTGCCCAGCGGAGTCGCCAAAAAGTGTGTTCGCACACGAACACGTCACCGTGTACCTCCAACACCGAGGGTGATGCACCGTAGCTCACGTCGAAGGAGACCCGTCCGGAAGCGCGGTACGCAAACAATCCGGCGGGTGCTTTTGAGGACCTGAAACCCCACACGCCCGGGAGGGACCCCGTAAGGGCTTGCGGCGGCTATGGGCTGCCCTAGGTTGACCTGATCGCCCCTAGGGCCTCGAGGTTCGCCGCCCTGCAAACGAAGAATGAACGAAGAATGAGGAAGAAGAAGAACAAGCGAGAGAGATAAAGGTAAAGGTAAAAAGATGATATATTGATAGATCGATTGTGTGTTGTTCAATCGGCCGTCACCCCTTACATATATATGAGGCGGCTGGACTTCCCGTACAAGAAAATGACTCAAATCACGTCCAAATCATCAAAAGTTACCCTAACTCGGACTACGAGGGCCGGAACTTTTGGTCTGGCCCGGAACTTTCGGGCTGAAATTATATCAAGTAGCCCTCTTGCACTGAATCTGCAGGCCGCATACTACTTCGGATGACGATAGTCCCAAAAGCAAAGTTGTAGATCTTGCAATGGAAAAAAACTCTTCAGTTGATCACTTTTTTATTCGAGGTCATCTTGATGTTGAAATCGGCCCCGCAAATCTGTAAACAATGTTAAAATTCCAGTTTTCGGGGCGCACCGCGTGCAAACTTTCGGTTTAGCCCGGAAGTTTTGCCCGGAACTTCCGGGGCAAACTTATGCAGCACACTGTTTTAACTCTAATTTTTGCATACGAACTCCGATTTAGACGTTTTTTATATCGAAATCAATCGTCTCGACGAGACGAAGACAATCCATGTAGAAACAGTTTTCATATGAGGCCATCTTAGGGGCGTAATCAGCTGAATAGTGTTCTGAATATAAAATCTGAGTACTTCAAACACAACTTCGGCCTTAGAGATGAGACCGGATGGCTATGGCCCAAATATGAAAGTTTCTCATTTTGACGATACAAAACTTTCTCACTTTGAGCACTTCTCTATTTGAGGCCATCTTAATTAAGTTCTTGGCCGTGTCAAAATCTGGTGTCAACAAGCGCTTGTCGTTATTTGGTCGTTTTGACTATTTAGAAATGATAAGATTTTTAATGATAAAAGTATTTCTCTTATGCAAGTTATCTACATATGTACCAGGACTCTTCGTTTATGGCCCTCTCTGCAACATGTGCAGAATCAAGACATGTTTACGGAGGTGTGTACATGATTGGAGGCGACATCGAGGGATACTTTTACAAACATGGGTGACAACATGATCTTAGGATTGGTCCCCTTCCGGTTTAGGCATTATACGTACTCACTAGTAGAAAAAGTGTCTAATGTGAAACTCATTAGTCCCGGTTTATAATTAAACCGGCACTAATGTGACCATTAGTACCGGTCCCAACGGCTAGGCGGGCGGCGCTCATTAGTACCGGTTCGTGGCGGATCTTTAGTATCAGTTCGTGTCACGAACCGGTACTAAAGAGGTGGTGGCCTTTAGTACGGGTTTGTGGCTCCAACCGGTACTAAAGGGGGGTCTTTAGTACCGGTTGGAGCCACCAACCGGTACTACCCCTTTAGTACCGGTTGGAGCTACCAACCGGTACTAAAGGTGATGCGCTGCCACCCGCAATGCACAATGTTTAGTCCCACCTCGCTAGTTGAGAGGAGCTCGCACCGGTTTATAAGTCCGGCCGCGGCTACCGTGTCGAGCTCCTCCCTAAGCAGGCCTTTGTGGGCCTATTGCAAGTCTTTTGCCCTGTGAGGCCTACTGGGCCATACAGGTCTGCATCCTTTCTCAACTAGAGATTGGGTTTCTAGTTATATGTAGGCCGTGCCGGCCCAGTAAGTGGGCTGTTTTTGCTTTATTTCAAAAATAAAAATAAAAAAATCCTTACCAACCGGGACTAAAGGTCCCCCAGACCACGGCGCTCCTCGTGCCACGTGGTGGGCCTTTGGTCCTGGTTCGTGTTGAACCGGGACTAAAGGGGGGGGCTTTAGTCCCCACTCTTTAGTGCCGGTTCCAGAACCGGTACTAAAGGTCCTTACGAACCAGTACTAAAAGTCGTTTTTCTACTAGTGACCTACATGTTTCTTTGTAGTTCGCATATTTTTTTTGTAAGAGGACATTGTTTGGTTGTATGCATCATAGTTATGCAGAGTCTGGACGAATGCTTAAACCTTTTGATTAATAAACCGTTGCTTGTGAAAAAAGTTGGAACTCCACAATCCCATAGGGCGAAGATTGACAAGCTCCACAAGACATGCTTGTAATCATTTCCAAAGAAAGATGGCAAATCTCGAAATTGATGAAGTCATATACTACGTATCATATTATTAATGAGCACGTCACGTACCAATAAAAGAATAACACTACAAAATTCTAATATAAATTCAGAAAAATACGAGCACCGGTACCAATGACATGAATCTGAGTGGGCACATACCAACACAAGGAACACTCGTTGGAAACACGACATTGAAGTTGGCTCCAACTTTTGCTTATTAACGCGGTGTGCAAAGTCGGGCTGAGAGGCATGAATCACCCTAATCGGTAGGAGGCAATGCGAAACACTGAATCATGTGAAGCAATACAAGGAAGGCAATATTTGGTGTCGAGGATGAAACTGAGGGGGGGGGGGAGACGACATGCCTAATTGTTCCGGTAGCAAATCCAAATAAGAGGACCCGTTACCAAGGCGGCGAGATAGCTATCGGCCACTAGCACTGCCTCGCTTCCACATGCTTTTGCATCGGACTCAAGGTTAGTTGCGTCGTCCTTGATGTGGCGGCGTCAATAATGTCTACTACAAAATTTGTTATATTGCCGAGTATTGTTGGGCTAACATACACTAGGATGTCCCGATCTTTCAATGAGAGCACGAGATCTATTTCTTGCGGAGGAGACTTTGACGATCCGAGTACACGTGACACTACAAGATGCATCTTAGCAATCGATAAATCAACCTCCAACATGGTTACAAACTGTGGTGTGATGAGCGTTACTTTTGCGCTTATTCAGCCATTTTTAACCAGATAATTCTAGAATTTTTGAGAGAATCACTCAGATATCAATACTAATGACTAATGAATGCAGGAAATTACGAAATTCTTTGCTTAATGTGTTTCCACAAGAAATGGGCCTAAACATGGAAGAATGTCATCACATAGAAGAAAATAGAAAGTGTCGTGAACAAGGCATGTCAACAGGAGGTGCCAGGATCAATCCAGAGCGCAAGACGAGACATGGTGCAAGCGCATGCGCTAATACCAGTGGTTATATCGCACACCATTGACACCGGGGCGTTCACCTAAACAACTTTTACAAAGGGAGCCATGTCAGAAGCTCAATAGGAGAGCAACCATTTGCGGAACACAGAACTAGAAGCCATCTTCCAACCTTAGCTGCCGTCATTTCTCGTCTCATCTCCATAGCCGCTACCACCTTCATCACCACAACCATTCTCTCCAAGTTAGTCATACTTGCAATCGATGCATCACAATCAAGACTATTGTAAGACATATTATCAATCAATCAATCATTCATCTTAATAGTATCTTTAATGAGTTCATTTTGCGATTTGATCGCCATGTGTGAAGAATTCGCTAAGGCAATGGTTGATGCAAGGCCTTGCAACACTATGTATTTGTGCACGCGATTGTTGGAATCACTTTGCGTATTATTTGTATGTGTGTGATTGCAATGGAGTTGTCTTTTGTCTTCTTCTCGTTCTAAGGCTTTGTGGGTACCTAGTATCCCATAGATCAATCAAGGAGGAGATAAGAAGCAAGATGCGTGGGACGCTATTCTGAACAACAGTGAGAGAAACGATTAGTACGATAGCGAAACCAATTCCTTGAGAATAAATGAGGTGTGGTCATTAAATGTCGAATGCTTTTGTCCAAAGTAATTCTTAATAACCGAGGTAACCCCGGGTGATGGTAAGGACATTAGTTGGACAACCGCCTCTCGATGCAGGTCCTGACTGGTCGTGACGTACTTTGAACATATCCCCACTTCACCGCGTTGTGACCACATTGTAAAGGTTGTCTTCTAGGGCCATGTTTATTAGCAAGATGAGTTCCCAAGCACAAGTATAAGGTTGTGAGCGTAAGACCTACACATGCCTATTTCAATATTGTTGTTTGCTTCCAAAAAGGTTGTTAAAGGCCCGGTTAAAAATCTGGAATTTAATTCGAGACCAATAGCTTGTTTGACTTTTATCCTAATGCACATCCTCTCGTGGTTTTGATACCTAGGATCGCTCCATTGGTAAAAGGTATAGGAACTTTCTGCTATTCAAACCGGATCTCAAAGAGCATCGACCACATTTTCTGACGTCATTGTCAGGGAAGCATCTTGTCATCTACTTACCTGCGGATGGGATCACTGACATAGACGTCTCGCCACCAGAAACCCTCGGTCCGGCCTGGAACATCTCCTGCACAATTATACCCTCTGCCTCAAGTCATCACCCGTAGACCGCATCCCACCGTCGAAGGCTATCGAAGCAAAGATCTACCAGCCGTCTCTATCATTGACCGGTGTCGAGACTTGGCCTGACTACTAATCTCTAGCAGCGGGGAGGTGGGAGGTGGCGGTTGTAGGGGAGAGGGAGGGAGGCTGTTAGGTTTCCTCCGTGTCAGCCTAATTAGTGTTGTTAGCTATCCCCATTATACGAGCAACTATAAATAATGACTCTACATGACGAGACAACCATCGGTTAGCTATAGTATTAACCATGCTCGCCTGGATAAGTTCTAAAAGAAAAAAAGTCCATTTTACTACCTTGAATAAATTTGATGGTTCACATAACCCCTTGATCATTTTTTCTGCTCTTTTAACCCCCTATCTATCCAATACAGTTCAAAAATGGTGTGGGTTTGCTTAGGTGGTTTGCAGATGTGCACAAGGTCAAAGTGGTATTTGACCAATGGACCCCTTGTCAAGCAAACCTATCACCAGGGCGTCGCTCCCGCCGCCGCACCGTCGCCGGCGCTCCCCTGCCCAAGCTCGGCCCCGCCGCCACTCAACCTTGCCAGCCCGTTGCTGCCGTCGTGCCCACCTGCTGGAGCAGTCCCGAATCTTCTCGCCACCTTGCTCCTGAGAACAAAGGAGGCGGAGGCGGAGGCGTTGCAGCGGCGACACATGCCAGTGGACGGTGGCCTCCCCGTCGCTGTTGACCACACGGGGCTCATTCGGATTTCCACAACGCACACGAGCGCACGGTCGGCAAGTGACAGCAGCAGCGCTGCATCTTCCATGGACGAAGGACAACCGTGGGCTCGTGAGGTCGATGGCGACGCCACGGCTCGCAAAGCCTTGCTCCGAGGACGGTTGTGGTCTCGCGTGCTTCAGGGGAGCACCATGGTGCTTGGTAAGCAGGGAAGGAGATGGGGGGTTCACTTTAGTAAGAGATCGAGGGGGCGGCGGCTGATAACGGAGTTGGGGAAGAAGACATGGGCCACGACGATTCACAGCAGCCTGGACAAATTCCTTTAGCAGGAATGTATAGCAGAGCAAGTCGAGGCTCTAGGACAAGGCTTCACGGCGAGGAAGACGTGTTGGCCACCCTGACGAAGAACTACAACGGGCACCAGAGTTTGGCCACGCCGGGAGAGGTCCTCGGGACGCACGACTCCAAATGGAGGAGCCTGTCACCTTCAGGGAGCACCATGGTGCTCGGGAAGTAGAGAAAGGGAAGCGGGGGTCGCCGGAGGAAGAGATCGAGGCTGTAGAGGTCGGAGGCAGAGAAGAAGACATGCTGACGGCGTTTCACGGTGACTCGGACAAGTTCCTTTTCTTGTGGTGTATAGCGGAGCGAGGTGAAGCCCTCGGACAGAGTAGCAAGTGGAATAGGAGGCATTGGCCGTGCGGGCGACGAACGACAGTGCCGTCGGCGTGAACTGAGCGCCGACTACGCTCTTCATCAGGGCACGAAGTTGAGAAGGGGGCCCCATCTGCTGGTCAAATACTGCTTTTGACTTTGTCCACATCAGCACTTAATCAGGGCAAAACCACTCAGGGACGGTTTTTGACCGGTATAAGATTGTTGAAGGGGTTAAGGGAACTGAAATAAAGATCGGGATGTTATGTGAACCACAAGGTTTGTTCATGGCAGTAAAATGAACTTTTTTCTTCTAAAAAAGGTAAAAAAGTTTAAGCACCAGCTAATTAAGTGGGAGTTTTACAGTATTATGCACAGATGCTTTAGTTGGTGATGAGCGAGGCACGGTGCCGGTCGGGATCGCTGTGCCCCAAGAAATTGGGAAGAGCCTGCTATGGTTATGCGAGCAGAAAATAGAATCCATTCAAAGCAACCGAGCGGCTGGCGCTGCCAACTATAAAAGGTAAGCTGGTGCACAGAGTTGAGATACTTTTACACCTCCTAAAACTGTAGAGTCTCGGTCCCATGGGGCCGAAAACATTACTCTACTGCGCGCCGAGATGCAGCTCGTGCGTGCAATTAGCTGGAGTGAGGTGGAGGTAACCACACGTTGTTAAAGAATGCCACATTAACATGGGAAGTGGTGTGACTGCAGGGTAGCAGGTGGGCTCTGCCTCTGCAGTGTATACCGATGGGCAGGGGTTGCGGACGATCGCAAGTTAGTTAGAGCATCTCCAACAGACGCGCTAAACAGGCGCCGCGTCATAAATATATTTAGTTTAGCGCGCACGTAACCCGGCGGATGGCTTCAGCCGGCGCGTAATGACCGCGCACGCGATATAAGGAGTTGAACGCGCGGCAGGAAACGCTATCTTGCGCGGTGTATTTACGGCGCCCGCTTCCGCGCACGGCATAGTCGAGCGCTCGCGCTGCGCTCTGTCTTTTCCCCCTCCAAAGCCCCACGCGCGCCGGCACCGGCGACCCACACGCCATGGATGCATGCGCCGGCACCCCGCTCACCCTGTCCTATAGCCGCGACCGCCGCCGCCGCAAACCCTAGCCCGGGTGGCGTTGGCCTCGCCTCCGCCGGAGCTCCTCCGACCATCGGCCTCGCGCGCGGCCTCTTCATGCCGCCGCGGATGACCTCGGCGGCGGGTGGCGTCGCGCCGGCGCCGGCCCGAGCCGCCGCCCCCTCCTCCTCAAAGCTACCCAATGCGGCGCAGCGAAAGAAAGGCAAGACATCGGCGGCGGAATGTCTATAGTAGATAAATTTGGTGGTGTCGCGCCGGCGCCGGCGCCGGCCCGAGCCGCCGCCCCCCTCCCCCCGACGCTATCGCCACCATGGGAGGCATGAGTTTTGCTTCTCTCATGGGAGGCATGGGTGCACCTCCGGCCGTTATGGGCGGAATGTCTTTCGATGTGCCTCCTCGCACACATTCCCATAAAGATGCCGTTGAAGATCTTGCCAACACCGTCGGAACTTCACGTGATGCGGTGCGCGATGATGAAGATTCATCTTCGGAGGCGGAAGAATCGTCTTCCGAAAATGAGGACGAGGATGAAGACAAGGACGAGGAATGATGTGTTTTTCATTTATGTATTGAACTTGATTTACATTTTGAATTTGGTTGGATGAACTTGTGGGCATGAAATTTTCTTCATCAACTTGTTTGTGTGAAATTTTATATGTCATGTTTATTGCATTTTAAAAGTTTTATCAAATTTTGTGTTCAAAATGCAATATGCAATGCATTGGCGAGTCGCGTGCGCTGCATTTTTGCGCGCTGCATTTTAACGCGGCCGCTGGAGCCAGCGCTGCGCGCCGCGCCAAACCAGACGAAGGACACGCGCCAAATCAGTTTTTTGCGTGCGGCGGCTGTTGGAGATGCTCTTAGCTGTCGGTTGAGTGAAGTGAACACGGTCAAGAGGGCCAAGCGCAACCGTTGGAGATCGAGTGCAGCCGGCGTGCATGATGTCACCTTTATTTGCTTCCGCATCTTATTATGCCAACCTCGTGCGTCATTAGCGTAGAGATCTTCTTATTGCTGCCACTGCCAGCTCGCAAAGTGTCACAGCAAAAAGGCCGTCCAATGGGACAAAGAATAGTGCATCGTACACTCAGGTCTTGTACAATGCAAGTGCTTAGAAGAGGTGCCTGGAAAATTTTTTTTTTTTAATTCAGTTTATTTTTCTAAGCACATCCATAAGCATCTAGCCTTGTACCAGGCCTCACAAAACCACGGCATACAGTGCCGTGTGCACATCACTCGGGTAGGCTCGTTTGCTTCAAACTCCATAGTAACCATAATCAAGGGAAGCATCATGCGCAGACTGATTTTGAGCGGGAAAGGTTGCATGTTGCTGTCAAACTGAAGTGGTCTTTCACGCGGAGAAGAAGAGAAGACGAGATCGATGGGGAAAGCAGGTCAAACAGTGTCAATGGGGTTGTCTGAGATGCGTGTGCGCAAGATCCACTGCTGTTAGCAAAAGCGATCTGGCCAAAGGACAAACTAAAAATGCATAAGGAAATGAGGGGCGGCTCTCTGGCGCCAACCCGCTAGCTAGCAGGCTAGCGGTCACTTTCTACCTAGAGCATACTAATTTCAAAATTTGCCATCGGTTTCTTCTTCTAGTTCTCCTGTTCCTTTTAAGAAAAAAAAAAGCAAAGGCACAAGCTTTACCTCATCGATTAATTAAATAAGATAGTTGACCAGATAATAAACAGGAAATCAGTCGAAAACTGATACAATCCGACCACATGCGAACTACTCTAAAAAAAATGAAACCTCGTGACCGCACGATCAGCCGGCAAATACATGTGACATGCAACATCCACAATCCCACACACTTCTACATTGCAAGCAAATCCTCAATGAAAGCACCTTGACCAAGACAACGAAGACCAACAAATCAACTGAGGCAAGTCAAACTATAGTGTTAGAAGGAAAAGAGGGATTGGTGCAGTAATTATTGTATTGCTTGAGCCTCGTGGGCATATATATAGGAGTACAATCATCTACTTGGAGTACAAGACAAGCCAGAACAAATTCTAGTCTATCTCGTCTTTCCAATTATACTCAACATCCCCCGCAGTCACAATGGTAGCGATGCAGACAGTGAGACTAGAGAAGAATCCGAAGGCAAGCCGACGGATACCCCCCCCCCCCCACAGTCGTAACGGTCGACGCATCGCGGAGTCGTGGCTGGAGTGAAAGCCGACGAGGTTGCTCAAGCAAGGTGGTAGCCCTTTGTGTCGTTTGTCGATGGAGCCGAGAGCCAAGGGTGGTGTAGCCGTGGTCGAGGTAGCCGCACGAAGAATGTCGTGGTCGATGTCGAGTCGGGGAGCCGGTGTTGAGGATGTCGTCGTGGAGCCGCGGGCGCAAGGAGGCGCCGAGTTAGCATGGGCGCATTGGTGTCGAAGTAGTGGTGCGCCGGAAGAAGATGTTGTTGACGACGCGTCGCGGCGGGTTTGCCAAACCCGGGGGCACATCGTAGACGAAGGCACGCACGGGTGTTGCCAGCACCGGACATGCGTAGACGGACGAAGACGAAGTTGACGAAGCGCTGCACCAGACTTGCCAGGCCCGGGGACACGTCGTGGATGAAGGCACGCATCGGTGTTGCCAGCACCGGGCATGCATAGACGAAGACCTGCATAAGCTGTACGCCATGTCGGAGGAGTCGGAGAGGCCAGCAGAGAAGGACTCGACGACGGTTGCGGCGTCAATCAGCGCGGGGCCAATGTCGCCTGGGGTTGTCGGAGTAGACGAAGTGGTCGGGGTAGATGACGGCGACGCTGGCGACGGGCCGGTGCTAGACGAAGATGAAGGAGGTGGACGGGCGGCGGCGACTACGTGGGTAGCGGCGGCGGTGGCCAAAGAAGAGCGGCGGCGGCGGCCTGACGGCGACGGCGGCGGCTAGGTTAGGAGCGCGACGGCGGTGTTCGAAGTAGGCTAACAACCCGACAACACGACGAAGACCGGCGTGGACGGTGGCGTTCCCGCGCCAAGGGGGGCGGCGCGACGCATACCACAGAAAGTCAACGCGCGTGGATGACGAAGTGGACCATGGGCCGCCGCGCTACAGCCCGAAGGGGCGACACAGCGGCGGCGGGCAGGTCGGGGTGACGGCGGGAAGACCTCAGGGCGACGGCAGGGACCGCGGGCCGCGGCGCGACAGCCCGAAGGGGCGGCGCGTCGGAGGAGCGCGGGTCGGTGCAACCACGGGGACGGCCTCTGGACGGTGGCGTGGACCGCGTGCCACGCTCGCTACGGCCCGACCGGGCGACGCAGTGGCGGCGCGAGGTCGGTGCTGCCACGGGGACGAACTGGAGCGGACAACCTCTGGGCGGCGGTGGACCGCGGGCCGCGGTCCTACGGCCCGAAGGGGCGACGCAGCGGTGACGCGGGTCAGCGCAACTGGGAGAAGAACCGTGGGGCGGCGGCACGGCGGCCCGACGGGGCGACGTAGCGGCAGCCCATTGCTCGATCGGTAGAGGGGCGCGCTGAACTCGGGACGGTTTTCATGGGGCCTGCGGAGGCGCGCGCAACCGACGGGCCAGGTCGGTCGCACGGTGTAGATGAGGCGGATTGCGGCGGCGGGCGGGTGATCAATCCGATCGCACGCGAGGTCGGGGATGCCGCTCGGCGGAGGCGCGGTGATGGCGGAGTCCAAGATGAAGCCGGCGGCGGCGGGCGGCAGGGCGGCTATGATTGGCCGCAGCATGGCGCGAGGCCGCCGGGTCAGGGTGATGCAGGAGTCCCGGTCGGAGCAGGGCGGTGACAGCCGACGTAGATCGACGGGCGGGCCATTGCACGAACGGCGGCGGTGAAGGGCCACCGCATGACGCAGGCCGCCGGGTCGGGGCGACCGACGGGCAGACGCGCAGACGACGTGCGAGGCCGTTGGGTTGGGGAAGAAGCAGGCCGATTACGCCGGTGTTGGAGTAGAGGCGCACGAGGTCGACGACGGTGGTGGGCGACACAAACCGAATCACATAGACCGGAAAACCAAAAAGGAGATGCCGATCAAACCGACCGGCGAGAGAGAGAAAATCCGGATCAAAGAATCAGGAAAAAGGATTTTCTAGGGCAACCAGTCAACACGGCCGGCAGACGAACCCTAGGTACGGGCGGCGCGGCCCCGGCGGCGGTCATGGAGGCCGACCGCCCCGGGGGCGGTACGCAAGTGCGGAAGCGGCGGCGGCTAGAATTTAAGATTGACTTGTAATAGATACCATATTAGAAGAAAAAGAGGGATTGATGGAATAATTATTGTATTGATTGAGCCTCGTGAACATATATATAAGAGTACTATCATTTATTTGAAGTACAAAATAAACCAGAACAAAATCTAGTTTGTCTCATCTTTTTTAATAAACATTATACTTAACATATAGGGACGGTTCAAAAGACTGAGTATTATCTATTAAACAGCCCTGAACGCCTTTCTATGATGTCACCCTTTTTGTCTTTGTTTCAGAGAGCCTTCGTCACATTCTTGTTATTGCCTTAGTAACCTTATCCACATCCAAAAAAATAATCATCTTGCCAGATCCAGAGCTAGCCGTCTTCCTGCATACGAGCAACTCGCAAAACTCTTTCGTCAAGAGCGCCTCGCAATTAGGAGAATCGTCTGGCGATCAAAACACCAGATCGACTACCAGTGAGTCGTTAGATCCCACTTAAAACCAAACTCCGGTTGTACAAGCATTGTAGCAAAAGCTTCCGCTTGCAAGAATTTTGTGTGCGTTTGCAATGTTCTTGTAAAAAAGTAATTAGACACAGAGAAATATCACAACCTTCGAAACAATATGTTGAGTATATATTTTATATCGTACGTGTATTGAAGTTGTGGTCCATCTTTTAATTTTGTATAGTTAAGATAGAGGCCTTCTCTTGTAATATATATACGTACACCAGTATCCTATCAATGCATCATCATTGTATTGCAAATTATCACTCTGTATGGTATTATCCTCTCCGGTCTCACCCTAGGGCCAGCCGCCGCCGATGCGCCTCCACGCGCCGCCGCCGTGCCCCTCTCTCCTTTCCCGCGCCGCCGCCGCTGTGCTTGCTTCCGCTCGTTTCCCGGTCGATCCCGCCACCCGCCAAGTCGCGCGCCCCATCGATCCAGCCGCCCGCCAAGTCGCGCGCGTGCCTCCCTGCTGCTCGCTCTCCTGTCGCGCGTCTCGCTCCACGCCAACCACGCCACCCCGCGCGCGTGCCTCCCTGCCGCTCGCTTTCCTGCTGCGCGCCTAGCTCCACGCCAGCCGAGCCGCCCTTCGATTCCCAGGTCCCAGCCGAGCCGCCTGCAAGTCGTCCTGCCCGACTGCTGCCTCCCTGCATCGCTGTCCTGCAGCCGCACCACCTGCTGCTGCCGCCTCCTCTCTACTCCACAAACCCTAACCCTAGCCGTCCCTTCGCACCCGCACGTCGCCGCCATGTCGTGGCCCTTTTCTCCCGGCTCCTCCACGATTCACTCGTCCAATCCCTTCGCTGGCCCTGAGCCCTCCGCCGCCGCCATCCGTGACCTCAATATTGATGCCCGGATCCCTATCCGTCTCAACAGCTCCAGCTCGTTGTACTACGCTTGAAAGACCTACTTCAACCTCGTCTTCCGCGAGTACTATCTCACCGAGCACATCGACGGTTCCGTGGACAATGCGTACATGCGCGGCAACCCGGAGTGGTCCGCCATCGAGGCTACGATCATCCGTTGGTTTTACCAGACGGCCTCGGAGGACATCTTCCACACTGTCGTCGTCGAGGACGATGACGCCTGCATCGTGTGGGGCAAGATCAACGCGCTCTTCACCGACAACAAACTTCAGCGCCTTGTTTTCTTGCAGCAGGAGTTCTTCGGCTGTTACCAGGACAACTCCACCATCTACGAGTACTGCATGAGGCTCAAGATGCTCGCTAACGAGCTTCACGACATCAGCGCTAAGGTCTCTGATGACCTCATGCTGAGCACCCTCACCGCCGGTCTCAATGAGGACTTCGGCAATGCAGCGTCCAACCTCACCATGCTGCCGCAACCCATCTTCCAGCGCGTTGTCGCATACCTCAAACTTGAGGAGCGCTGGATGACGAAGCTGAAGCAGCGGGTCCAGCACCTCGCCACTGGTACCACCCGCGGCGGCCCCGCTCCTCCGCCCGCCCGCGCCACCCGCCGCCGCCCGCGCCCCCCGCGCCCCCCGCGCCTTCCCAGCAGCCGCAAGGTGGCGGGGGCCGGCGCAACCGGCGGGTTGGCGGAGGCCGCCGTCAGCAGCAGCCGCAGCAGCAGCAGGCGCCAGGTACAGGGGGGCGCCCCCGCCGTGGGCCGCCGGGCAGAACCCGTGGACGGGCGTCGTCCACGCCTATCATATGACCGTCCCGCGGGCTCCTGCACCGGGTCTCCATGGCCCTCGTTCCGCGGGCCACCAGGCGTTCGTCGGTGCCACTTACCAGCCCTACGGTGCCCCGCTCGCGCTGCCACCCCTCGGTGGCTACGGCGCACCCGCCCAGGCGCCGCCCTATGGAGGTCAGCTACCACCGCCGGCACCTGCACCATGAGACCCCACCCTCCTGGCCGCCCTACACTCGGCGCCGTCACCGAGCACCTATGGCGGTGGAGGCGACTGGTACATGGACTCGGGTGCTACTGCGCACATGACAGCTCATCCTGGTAACCTTTCCTCCTCCACTCCTGTTCACACTCCCACTCGCATCACTATTGGTAACGGTTCCTCTTTACCCATCACCCTTGTCAGTAGCACTAGTTTTCCTTCTAGTTCCACACCTATCACTATGTCTAACGTTCTTGTTTCACCTGACTTAGTCACTAGCTTAGTCTCTGTTCGTCGTGTTACTCGCGAGAATCCTCTTACTGTTGAATTTGACGGTGTTGGCTTTTCTGTGAAGGATGCTTGTACCCGGATGGTGCTTCACCGATGTGATAGCCCTGACGGGCTCTATCCTGTGCACGCCGGCGCCTCCACTTCCACACCCGTCGCTCTCTCCGCTGGCGTCGACCTTTGGCATGCTCGCTTGGGCCACCCCAACCCGGCCGTTTTGCGTCAGATTCTTAGGAGTTTTTCTTTCTCATGTAATAAGCTCGACGAGCATACTTGTGAGGCTTGTCGTTTGGGCAAGCACGTGCGTCTTCCCTTTAGTGCATCTACTTCAGTGTCCACTTTTCCGTTTCAGTTGATTCATAGTGATGTTTGGACGTCTCCCGTTGTGAGTAACACGGGCTATCTATACTATTTGGTGATTTTAGATGATTATTCTCATTATGTGTGGACTTTTCCTCTTCGTCGTAAATCCGATGCTTTAGCCACACTCACCACCTTTTATTCCTACGTCATCATTCAGTTCGGTCGCCCCATACTTGCACTCCAAACTGATAACGAAAAAGAGTTTGATATCGTCCCTCTTCGCTCACTTCTCGCCTCTCACAGCACCACCTTCCGTCTGACTTGCCCCTACACTTCCCAGCAGAACGGCCGTGCCAAGCGCATTCTCCGCACTCTTAATGACTGCGTTTGCACGTTGCTCTTTCACGCTAACGTGCCCGCTCGCTTCTGCCCGATGCTCTCGCCACCGCCTCTCTCTTAGTCAACATTCGTCCGTGTAGTACCCGGTGGAACTACGCCCCTCACCACCTTCTTTTCGGTACACCACCGTCCTATGATGGTCTTCGCATATTTGGGTGTCTCTGTTATCCTAGCACCGCGTCCACCACGCCACACAAGCTTGCACCCCGTTCCTTCCCATGCATCTTTCTTGGCTACCCTCCCAACACCAAAGGTTACCGGTGCTATGATCCTGTCACTCATCGTGTGTACACCTCGAGGCACGTGTACTTCGTCCAGACGGTGTTCCCTTTTTTCAGATTCCTCCGGCCGCGGCTCCCCCGGCCCCCTATTTGGGGCGATGCGCGGCGGCACCCCCCGGCGGCTCCCCCGGCCCGGCGCCTTCTCCCGCCCCCTCCCGGGATCTCGACTCCCTCACCTGAGGTTGAGTCCAACCGTGTCCCCGGGAACCCGGATCCCTCGCCCGAGGTTGAGCCAGCGGGCACCACACCCGCCACCCCCGACGTCGCTACTCCTGTGACGGGCTCGACCTCGACCTCGCTCGTCGCCTCCTCCACGGCTGGCTCGGTTGGCGCCGTCGCAGCCTGTGACGCCGCGGCCCCCGCTGCCGCGGGCCCCATCCCTGCCGCCGCGGGCGCCCCTGTTGTGGCCGCGACCCCCGCCGCCACGGTGGCCCCCGCTGCCGCGGCACCCGCCGCCCTCGCCGGCCCAATCACCCGTGCACGTGCAGGCGTGCATCGGCCGAGCATGTGCTACTCCTCCGACGAGTATGCGTGCGCTGCCTCGACATCGACGCCATCACCCATCCCCACCTCCGCTCGTGCCGCCCCTCGAGATCCCCATTGGCTGGCTATGATGCAGGAGGAGTTTGACGCCCTTCAGCGCAACCGCACGTGGCAGCTTGTTCCGCGAACCCTCCATGCCAACATCATCTCTGGCAAGTGGGTGTTTCGCCACAAGACTTGCCCGGACGGTTCTCTCAAGAGCTACAAGGCTCGATGGGTGGTTCGTGGTTTTCGGCAGCGCGGGGGCGTGGACTTCACCGACACCTTCGCCCCGGTTGTGAAACTGGGCATGATCCGCGCCGTCCTTCAGCTGGCCGTCTCGCGTGCCTGGCCTGTGCATCAGTTGGATTTCCAACGCCTTCTTGCACGGTCATCTCGCCGAGCAGGTGTTCTGTGAGCAGCCTACTGGTTTCGTCGACGCCGAGCACCCCAACTTCGTGTGCTTGCTTTCCCGCTCCCTTTACGGGTTGAAGCAGGCACCTCGGGCTTGGCACCAGCGTATCGCAGCCTTCCTGCAGTCTCTGGGCTTTCAGTCCACTCGCTCCGATGCCTCACTTTTTGTGTATCATCAAGGAGCTGACACTGCATGTCTGCTGCTCTACGTCGACGACATCATCCTCACGGCGTCCGTCCCTGATCTCCTTCAGCGGCTGACTGCTCTTCTTCGTGATGAGTTCACCCTCAAGGACTTGGGGCCCCTGCACTACTTTCTCGGCATCGAGGTGATCCGCCGGGCTGACGGTTTCTTTCTGCATTAGCAGAAGTACGCCCACGAGCTTCTTGAGCATGCCGGTATGCTTAATTGCAAGCCGGCACCCACCCCCGTCGACACGAAGGCGAAGGTATCTGCTTTGGAGGTGTCTCCCGCGTCCGATGGAGCGTTTTATCGCTCTATCGTCGGTGCTTTACAGTACTTGATGCTGACTCGCCCCGACCTGCAGTACGTTGTTCAGCAGGTGTGCCTTTATATGCACGCCCCGCGTGACTCTCACTGGACTCTCGTGAAGCATATTCTCCGTTACATACACGGCACCATGTCCTTGGGACTCACCCTGACGGCCTCCGCCTCCACACACCTCGTGGCCTACTCGGATGCTGACTGGGCTGGCTGCCCCGACACGTGACATTCTATGTTAGGCTACCGCGTCTACCTTGGGCCCTCATTGATCTCTTGGTCATCAAAGCGGCAGCCCACGGTCTCCCGCTCCAGCGCCGAGGCAGAGTATCGCGCCGTGGCTAATGCCGTGGCCGAGTGCTCTTGGATACGTCAGCTGCTCCAGCAGTTGCTCTGTGATGTTCACAAGGCCACTCTTGTCTACTGCGATAACGTCAACGCGGTCTGCCTCTCCGCCAACCCGGTGCACCATCGACGGACGAAGCATATTGAGCTCGATATTCACTTCGTGCGCGAGCAGGTTGCCCTTGGCCATGTTCGGGTTCTTCACGTGCCGACGACGCAACAGTTTGCTGATGTGATGACTAAGGGATTGCCTACTCCTGTTTTTGAGGAGTTCCGGTCCAGTCTTTGTGTCTCGAGCGACGCTTCGACTGCGGGGGGTGTTGAGTATATATTTTGTATCGCACATGTATTGGAGTTGTGGCCCACCTTCTAGTTTTGTATAGTTGAGGTAGAGGCCTTCCCTTGTAATATATATACGTGCACCAGCACCCTATCAATGCATCATCATTGTATTGCAAATTATCTCTCTACACAATCCATGAAGTAACTTTTGTACAAATGTTCGCAACGATTTTTTTTTCAAAAAGAGCATCATGCTGCAACATAGAAGCCAACCCTTGCAGCATGAATGCAACATTTTATACATATACCTTGCATGTTGCTCCTGTGTTTGGACCAAACACACGTGAGCTTATAGCGAATCAAGATAAGTATGCTTGATTAAAGTCGACAAAATCACTAATTGTCCATTTTTTAGATGGACCTCGCCACCCGGGCTGATTGGCGTCAAATCTAGCTCATCGGAGCCGTATTGGTGTCAGATCCGGCGACCCATTACCTATTCCCTCTGTGCATGGTCTCATGAAGGCTCCCACGTTAGAGAACCTAGGATCAAGCTCCACCAAGATTGTCATGGTGGTGTAGCAGGCTCACGTGATATATCCCTGTTGGGGAACGCAGTAATTTCAAAAGAATTCTACGCACACGCAAGATCATGGTGATGCATAGCAACGAGAGGGGAGAGTACCATCTACGTACCCTCGTAGACCGTAAGCGGAAGCGTTATGACAACGCGGTTGATGTAGTGGTACGTCTTCACGATAGACCGATCTAGCACCGAAGGTACGACACCTCCGCGATCTGCACACGTTCAGCTCGGTGACGTCCCGTTAACTCACGATCCAGTAGAGCTTCGAGGGAGAGTTTCGTCAGCACGACGGCGTGATGACGGTGATGATGATGCTACCGGAACAGGGCTTCGCCTAAGCACCGCTATGATATAACCGAGGTGGATTATGGTGGAGGGGGGCACCGCACACGGCTAAAAGATCAATGATCAACTTATTTGTCCATGGGGTGCCCCCTCCCCCGTATATAAAGGAGTGGATGAGGGGGAGGGCCGACCCTCTACTATGGAGCGCCCTGGGGCGTCCTACTCCCACCGGGAGTAGGACTCCCCCCTTCCATGTAGTAGGATTAGGAGAGAAGGAAAGGGAAAAGAGAAGAGAAGGAAGGAGGGGGCGCCGCCCCTCCCCCTAGTCCAATTCGGACTAGGCCTTGGGGGCGCGCAGCCTGCCCTAGGCAGCCCCTCTCTCTTTCCCCTAAAGCCCAATAAGGCCCATATACTCCCCGGCGAATTCCAGTAACTCTCCGGTAATCCGATAAATACCCGAACCACTCAGAACCTTTCCGATGTCCGAATATAGCCTTCCAATATATCGATCTTTACGTCTCAAACATTTCGAGACTCCTCGTCATGTCCCTGATCTCATCCGGGACTCCGAACAACCTTCGGTACATCAAAACACATAAACTCATAATACCGATCGTCACCGAACGTTAAGTGTGCGGACCCTACGGGTTCGAGAACTATGTAGACATGACCGAGGCTCATCTCCGGTCAATAACCAATAGCGGAACCTGGATGCTCATTTGGTTCCTACATATTCTACGAAGATCTTTATCGGTCAAACCGCATAACAACATACGTTGTTCCCTTTGTCATCGGTATGTTACTTGCCCGAGATTCGATGATCGGTATCTCAATACCTAGTTCAATCTCGTTACCGACAAGTCTCTTTACTCGTTCCGTAATGATACATCCTGTAATTAACTCATTAGCTACATTGCTTGCAAGGCTTATTGTGATGTACATTACCGAGAGGGCCCAGAGATACCTCTCCGACAATCAGTGACAAATCCTAATCTTGATCCATGTCAACTCAACAAACATCATCAGAGACACCTGTAGAGCACCTTTATAATCAACCAGTTACGTTGTGACGTTTGGTAGCACACAAAGTGTTCCTCCGGTATTCAGGAGTTGCATGATCTCATAGTCATAGGAACATGTATAGTTATGGAGAAAGCAATAGCAATAAACTAAATGATCATCGTGCTAAGCTAACGGATGGGTCAAGTCAATCACATCATTCTCTAATGATGTGATCCCATTAATCAAATGACAACTCATGTCTATGGTTAGGAAACTTAACCATCTTTGATTCAACGAGCTAGTCAAGTAGAGGCATACTAGTGACACTCTGTTTGTCTATATATTCACACATGTACTAAGTTTCCGGTTAATACAATTCTAGCATGAATAATAAACATTTATCATGATATAAGGAAATATAAATAACAACTTTATTATTGCCTCTAGGGAATATTTCCTTCAGTCTCCCACTTGCACTAGAGTTGATAATCTAGTTCACATCGTCATGTGATTTAACACCAATAGTTCACATCTTTATGTGATTAGTTCACATCTCCATGTGACTAAGACCGAAAGGGTTTACTAGAGTCAATAATCTAGTTCGCATCGCTACGTGATTAACACCCAAAGAGTGATCATGTTTTACTTGTGAGAAGAATTTAGTCAACGGGTCTGCCACATTCAGAGCCGTATGTATTTTGCAAATTTTCTATGTCTACAATGCTTTGCATAGAGCTACTCTAGCTAATTGCTCCGACTTTCAATATGTATCTAGATCGAGACTTAGAGTCATCCAGATTGGTGTCAAAGCTTGCATCGATGTAACTCTTTACGAAGAACTCTTTGTCACCTCCATAACCGAGAAATATTTCTTTATTCCACTAAGGATATTTTTGACCGCTGTCCAGTGATGATCACTATTGTGTCCTTTTGCCAAACTTATGGTGAGGTACACAATAGGTCTAGTACACAGCATAGCATACTTTATAGAACCTATGACTGAGGCATAGGGAATGACTTTTCATTCTCTTTCTATTTTCTGTCGTGGTCGGGTTTTGAGTCTTTACTCAACTTCACACCTTGCAACATAGGTAAGAACTCCTTCTTTGATTTTTCCATTTTGAACTACTTCAAAATCTTGTCAAGGTATGTACTCAGTGAAAATATATCAAGCATCTTGATCTATCTCTATAGATCTTGATGCTCAATATGTAAGTAGCTTCACCAAGGTCTTTCTTTGAAAAACTCCTTTCAAACACTCCTTTATGCTTTCCAGAAATTTCTACATTATTTTCGATCAACAATATGTCATTCACATATACTTATCAGAAATGTTGTAGTGCTCCCACTCACTTTCTTGTAAATACAGGCTTCACCGCAAGTCTGTATAAAACTATATGCTTTGATCATACTATCAAAGCATACATTCCAACTCCGAGATGCTTGCACCAGTCCATAGATCGATCGCTGGAGCTTGCACAATTTGTTAGTACCTTTAGGATTGACAAAACCTTCTGGTTGCATCATATACAGCTCTTCTTTAAGAAAACCATTAAGGAATATAGTTTTGACATCCATTTGCCAGATTTCATAAAATGTGGCAATTGCTAACATGATTCGGACAGACTTAAGCATCGCTACGAGTGAGAAAATCTCATCGTAGTCAACACCTTGAACTTGTCAAAACCCTTTTGCGACAATTCGAGCTTTGTAGATAGTAACACTACTATCAGCGTCTGTCTTCCTCTTGAAAATCCATTTATTCTCAACGGCTTGCCGATCAACGGGAAAGTCAACCAAAGTCTACACTTTGTTCTCATACATGGATGTTATCTCAGATTTCATGGCCTCAAGCCATTTCGTGGAATCTGGGCTCATCATCGCTTCCTCATAGTTCGTAGGTTCGTCATGGTCAAGTAACATGACCTCCAGAACAGGATTAGCGTACCACTCTGGTGCGGATCTGATAACCCACAAGTATAGGGGATCGCAACAGTTTTCGATAAGTAAGAGTGTCGAACCCAACGAGGAGCTAAAGGTAGAACAAATATTCCCTCAAGTTCTATCGACCACCGATACAACTCTACGCACGCTTGACGTTCGCTTTACCTAGAACAAGTATGAAACTAGAAGTACTTTGTAGGTGTTGTTGGATAGGTTTGCAAGATAATAAAGAGTACGTAAATAAAAGTAGGGGCTGTTTAGATAAAGAAAAAATAAAGTAAATATAGCGAGTGTGGAAAAGTGGTGGTAGGAGTTGCGAAATTGCCCCTAAGCAATTGACTACTTTACTAGACCGATAGCAAGTATTATGTGGGAGAGGCCACTGCTAGCATGTCATCCCTGACTTAGAATTCTATGCACTTATGATTGGAACTATTAGAAAGCATCCGCAACTACTAATGTTCATTAAGGTAAAACCAAACCATAGCATTAAGATATATTGGTCCCCCTTCAATCCCGTACGCATCAATTTCTATGCTAGGTTGAAGCTTCTGTCACTCTTGCTATCCAATACATAGTCCTATCAACATACAACTAACCCTATGGTGTGATCCACGCGCGCGCTCATATGATGGGCACCAAAAGACAGCAACATAACCACAAGCAAATTAAATCAATCATAGCAATTCATCAAGCACCGATAGGACAACGAAAATCTACTCAGACATCATAGGATGGCAACACATCATTGGATAATAATATGAAGCATAAAGCACCATGTTCAAGTAGAGGGTACAGCGGGTTGCGGGAGAGTGGGACGCTATAGATAGAGGGGGGAAGGTGATGGAGATGTTGGTGAAGATGGCGGAGGTGTTGGTGAAGATTGCGGTGATGATGATGATGGCCACGGCGGCGTTCCGGCGCCACCGGAGGAGAGGGGGAGAGGGGCCCCCTTCTTCCTCTTCTTCCTTGACCTCCTCCCTAGATGGGAGAAGGGTTTCCCCTCTGGTCCTTGGCCTCCATGGCATGGGAGGGGCGAGAGCCCCTCCGAGATTGGATCTATCTCTCTGTTTCTCTCTGGTTCTGCGTTCTGTTCTGGCTCTGTTTCACCGTTTCGTATATATATAGAGATTCGTAACTCCGATTGGCCTGAAACCTTCGCCGTGATTTTTTCTGAATATTAGCTTTCTTGCGGCAAAAGAAGAGCGTCAACCGCCTTACGGTGGGCTCACGAGGGTAGGGGCGCGCCCTAGGGGGGGCCCCTGCCTCGTGACCACCTCGGGCACTGGTTCGCATTGATTTTCCTTCCGAATTTTCCATATTTTCCAAAAATAAGCTCCGTCCGTTTTTATCCCGTTTGGACTCCGTTTGATATGGATATTTTGCGAAACCAAAAACATGCAACAGATAGGGACTGGCACTGGGCACTGGATCAATATGTTAGTCCCAAAAATAATATAAAAAGTTGCCAAAAAGTATATGAAAGTTGAATAATATTGGCATGGAACAATCAAAAATTATAGATACGACGGAGACGTATCAGCATCCCCAAGCTTAATTCCTTCTCGTCCTCGAGTAGGTAAATGATAAAAAAGATAATTTTTGATGTGGAATGCTACCTAGCATAATCTTGATCATATGTCTAATCATGGCATGAATATTAAGACACGAGTGATTCAAAGCAATAATCTATCTTTTAACATAAAAACAATAATACTTCAAGCCTACTAATAAAACAATCATGTCTTTTCAAAATAACATGGCCAAAGAAAGTTATCTCTACAAAATCATATTGTCTCGCTATGCTCCATCTTCACCACACAAAATATTCACATCATGCACAACCCCGATGACAAGCCAAGCAATTGTTTCATACTTTTGACATTCTCAAACCTTTTCAACTTTCACGCAATACATGAGCATGAGCCATGGACATAGCACTATAGGTGAAATAGAATATGATGGTGGAGAAGACAAAAAGGAGAAGATAGTCTCACATCAACTAGGCGTATCAACGGGCTATGGAGATTCCCATCAATAGATATCAATGTGAGTGAGTAGGTATTGCCATGCAACGGATGCACTAGAGCTATAAGTGTATAAAAGCTCTAACTGAAACTAAGTGGGTGTGCATCCAACTTGCTTGCTCATGAAGACCTCGGGCATTTGAGGAAGCCCATCATCGGAATATACAAGCCAAGTTCTATAATGAAAATTCCCACTAGTATATGAAAGTGACAACTCAAGAGACTCTCTATATGAAGAACATGGTGCTACTTTGAAGCACAAGTGTGGTAAAAGAATAGTAACATTGCCCCTTCTCTCTTTTTCTCTCAATTTTTTTGCTTTTTTGGGCCTTTTTTGGCCTTTCTCTTTATATATATATATATATATTTTTTCGTCCGGAGTCTCATCCCGACTTGTGGGGGAATCATAGTCTCCATCATCCCTTCCTCACTGGGGCAATGTCCTAATAATGATGATCATCACACTTTTATTTACTTACAACTCAATATTACAACTCGATATCTAGAACAAAGATATGACTCTATATGAATGCCTCCGGCGGTGTACCGGGATGGGCAATGATCTAGCGTAGCAATGCCATCAAAAAAACGGACAAGCCATGAAAACATCAGGCTAGCTATCTTACGATCATGCGAAGCAATATGACAATGAATGCTCAAGTCGTGTATATGATGATGATGGAAGTTGCATGGCAATATATCTCGGAATGGCTATGGAAATGCCATGATACGTAGGTATGGCGGCTGTTTTGAGGAAGGTATATGGTGGGTTTATGGTACCGGCGAAAGTTGCACGGTACTAGAGAGGCTAGCAATGATGGAAGGGTGAGAGTGCGTATAATCCATGGACTCAACATTAGTCATAAAGAACTCACACACTTATTGCAAAAATCTATTAGTCATCGAAACAAAGTACTACGTGCATGCTCCTAGGGGGATAGATTGGTAGGAAAAGACCATCGTTCGTCCCCGACCGCCACTCATAAGGAAGACAATCAATAAATACCTCATGCTCCGACTTCATCACATAACGGTTCACCATACGTGCATGCTACGGGAATCACAAACTTCAACACAAGTATTTCTACAATCCACAACTACCCACTAGTATGACTCTAATATCACCATCTTTATATCCAAACTATTGCAAGGAATCAAACATATCATATTCAGTGATCTACAAGTTTTATGTAGGATTTTATGACTAACCATGTGAATGACCAATTCCTGTCATCTCTCTAAATAGATATAAGTGAAGCAAGAGAGTTTAATTCTTTCTACAAAAGGTATGCCCATGCTCTAACAAGTATAAGTGAAGCAAAAGTGCATTCTACAAATGGCGGTTGTCTAAGTGAAGAGAAACAGGCAATCCAAACTTCAAATGATATAAGTGAAGCACATGAAGCATTCTATAAAGCCATACTCAAAAGATATAAGTGAAGTGCAATGAGCATTCTATAAATAAACCAAGGACTATCTCATACCAGCATGGTGCATAAAAAGAAAAAGAAAAACCTAAATGCAAAAGACGCTCCAAGACTTGCACATATCGCATGAACGAAACGAATTCGAAAACATACCGATACTTGTTGAAGAAAGAGGGGATGCCTCCCCAGCATCCCCAAGCTTAGACGCTTGAGTCTCCTTGAATATTTACTTAGGGTGCCTCGGGCATCCCCAAGCTTGAGCTCTTGCCTCTCTTCCTTCTTCTCACATCGAAACCTTCTCAATCATCGAACACTTCATCCACACAAAACTTCAACAGAAAACTCGCTAAGATCCGTTAGTATAATAAAGTAAATCACTACTCTAAGTATTGTTGCAAACCAATTCATATTTTGTTTTTGAATTGTTTCTACTGTAGTATAACTTTTTCATGGCTTAATCCACTGATATGAATCGATAGTTTCATCAAAACAAGCAAACTATGCATCAAAAACAGAATTTGTCTAAAACAGAACAATCTGTAATAATTTGAGCATTCACCATACTTCTCATACTTGAAAAATTCTGTCAAAATTAGGAAAAAATAAACAGTTTGTGTAGGAAGACAGTGCAAAAAGAATCAGAACCATTTGATATTCCAGCTAAAAATGTAAAATCACGCACTACAGCCAAAGTTTCTGTCCTGCACCATACAAACCATCAAGCAAATGTAAACATCCTAAAGGCAAACCTTGGCACATTATTTTTATAATACAAAGGAATTGTACAAGGGTATAATTATTTTTGTTGAAAATTTTCTATAATCAAGATTCACAAAGTTGCCGTGAGCATGAACAAAGTTCAAGGAGCTCTCTCACTTCAACAATGCTTGTCTTTCTCACTTTCGCTTTCCTTTTTGAAAAAGTTTTGGGTTCCCCTATTTATTTTTTGTTGTTTTTAAACTATATGAAAGCACTCAATAGAAATAAATGACTCTCTAAACTTCCGGGTTGTCTCCCTGGCAGCGCTTTCTTTAAAGCCATTAAGCTAGGCATATAGTGCTCAAGTAGTGAATCCACCCGGATCCCAAGGTATATCAAAACCAATTTTAATTAGCAATGACTTGTAATTTAGTAGTGAGCAAAAAGTAACATATATCAAGCAATGACGAAGTCTAACTCTCTTCCTATGCATCGGCATGTCATAAAAGAACATTCATGCACACCTAGTTAAGGCCAATGCATAGTATAAACAGTTTCTTGCAATTTTACCATGTTGGAAACATAGAGATGTGGAGATATAGTTCCTCTCTCATAATAATTGCAAGTAGGAGCAGCAAGCACATGCATATTATATTCATTAAAATCATCATGTGTAACAGTAAAAGGCAACCCATCAATATAATCCTTAATAAGGGCAAACTTCTCCGATATAGTGTAGTTGGGAGAATTCAAAAATATAATAGGACTATCATGCGTGGGTGCAATAGCAACAATTTCATGTTTAACATAAGGAACTATAGCAAGTTCATCTCCATAAGCATAATTCATATTGGCATCTTGGCCACAAGCATAGCAAGCATCATCAAAAAGGGATATTTCAAGAGAATCAATGGGATCATAACAGTCATCATAGCAATCATCCTTCGGTAAGCACGAAGGGGAATTAAACAATGTATGAGTTGAAGAGTTACTCCCATTAGAAGGTGGACACGGGTGATCAATCCGCTCTTCCTCCTTTTGTTCTTCGCTCTCCTCCTCATCTTTTTCATCCAATGAGCTCACAGTTTTATCAATTTATTCTTCCATAGACTCCTGCAAAATATTAGTCTCTTCTTGGATAGCGGAGTATTCCTCAATATATAGTTTAACATAAGAATTAGAAGCATAATTCTCATAACAATATTCAAGTATGGCAAAATTTTCAGATTTGTGAAGAGTATCATCATACTTTTCAATCAAAGAAGCAATTTCAGAAGCACCCTTAAAAGCAACAAATTCTTCAATTTGTTGAACATCATAGTAATTATAAACACCCTTAGCATACGAAGATACGATTCCATTATTACTAAACTCACATTGATAGGGAAGGTGTTTCTTAGGGTTTTCAGAACAACAAGTAAAATCATATATTTCACATAAATTCCAAGCATAGCATTGCAAACATTGAATTTGACTCCATAATAGTTTCCCTTTTTCAGATATACGGTGTCGCACATAACAAGCATGCTCATCTAAAGATTTGCCCTCAACTAAGCTAGTTGGGGTTTCGGCACGAGCACAAAGGGATTGAAGATGATCCAAGTAAAAAGCTTCAGCAGTGTGATAGATTCTGAGTGGTTCTTCAACCATTGGTTCAGTAGGTACAACTAATTTTTTTGGTATTTTGCATTTCCTACCCATAACTAAAGGTAGAAAACAACTAAGAACAACAAATAAAAATTACTCAGTGATAAAGCAAACAAGCACACACGAGAATATTCAGCCCACGCTATTGCTCCCCAGCAACGGCGCCAGAAAAAGGTCTTGATAACCCACAAGTATAGGGGATCGCAACAGTTTTCGATAAGTAAGAGTGTCGAACCCAACGAGGAGCTAAAGGTAGAATAGATATTCCCTCAAGTTCTATCGACCACCGATACAACTCTACGCACGCTTGACGTTCGCTTTACCTAGAACAAGTATGAAACTAGAAGTACTTTGTAGGTGTTGTTGGATAGGTTTGCAAGATAATAAATAGTACGTAAATAAAAGTAGGGGTTGTTTAGATAAAGAAACAATAAAGTAAATATAGTGAGTGTGGAAAAGTGGTGGTAGGAGTTGCGAAATTGCCCCTAAGAAATTGACTACGTTACTAGACCGATAGCATGTATTATGTGGGAGAGGCCACTGCTAGCATGTCATCCCTGACTTGGAATTCTATGCACTTATGATTGGAACTATTAGCAAGCATCCGCAACTACTAATGTTCATTAAGGTAAAACCCAACCATAGCATTAAGATATATTGGTCCCCCTTCAATTCCATATGTATCAATTTCTATGCTAGGTTGAAGCTTCTATCACGCTTGCCCTCCAATACATAGTCCTATCAACATACAACTAACCCTATGATGTGATCCACGTGCGCGCTCATATGATGGGCACCAAAGGACAGCAGCATAACCACAAGCAAATTAAATCAATCATAGCAATTCATCAAGCACCGATAGGACAACGAAAATCTACTCAGACATCATAGGATGGCAACACATCATTGGATAATAATATGAAGCATAAAGCACCATGTTCAAGTAGAGGGTACAGCGGGTTGCGGGAGAGTGGGCCGCTTTAGATAGAGGGGGGAAGTTGATGGAGATGTTGGTGAAGATGGCGGAGGTGTTGGTGAAGATCGCGGTGATGATGATGATGGCCACGGCGGCATTCCGGTGCCATCGGAGGAGAGGGGAGAGGGGCCCCTTCTTCCTCTTCTTCCTTGACCTCCTCCCTAGATGGGAGAAGGGTTTCCCCTCTGGTCCTTGGCCTCCATGGCATGGGAGGGGCGAGAGCCCCTCCAAAATTGGATCTATCTCTCTGTTTCTCTCTGGTTCTGCGTTCTGTTCTGGCTCTGTTTCACCATTTCGTATATATATGGAGATCCGTAACTCCGATTGGCCTGAAACCTTCGCCGTGATTTTTTTTCTAAATATTAGCTTTCTTGCGGCAAAAGAAGAGCGTCAACCGCCTTACGGTGGGCTCACGAGGGTAGGGGCGCGCCCTAGGGGGGCTCCCCCTGCCTCGTGACCACCTCGGGCACTGGTTCGCGTTGATTTTCCTTCCGAATTTTCCATATTTTCCAAAAATAAGCTCCGTCCGTTTTTCTCCCGTTTGGACTTCGTTTGATATGGATATTCTGCGAAACCAAAAACATGCAACAGATAGGAACTGACACTGTGCACTGGATCAATATGTTAGTCCCAAAAATAATATAAAAAGTTGCCAAAAAGTATATGAAATTTGAATAATATTGGCATGGAACAATCAAAAATTATAGATACGACGGAGACGTATCAGGATCTCACTCTGGTTGACCTACGAGGTTCGGTAGTAACTTGATCTGAAGTTACATGATCATCATCATTATCTTCTTCACTAATTGGTGTAGGAGTCATAGGAATAGATTTCTGTGATGAACTACTTTCCAATAAGGGAGCAGCTACAGTTACCTCATCAAGTACTACTTTCCTCCCACTCACTTCTTTCGAGAGAAACTCCTTCTCTAGAAAGGATCCATTCTTAACAACAAAGATCTTGCCTTCGGATCTGTGATAGAAGGTGTATCCAACATTTTCTTTTGGGTATCCTATGAAGACGCACTTCTCCGATTTGGGTTCGTGCTTATCAGGTTGAAACTTTTTCACATAAGAATTGCAACCCCAAACTTTAAGAAACAACAGCTTAGGTTTCTTGCCAACCATAGTTCATACGGTGTCATCTCAACAGATTTAGATGGTGCCCTATTTAACGTGAATGCAGCTGTTTCTAATGCATAACCCCAAAATGATAGCAGTAAACTAGTAAGAGACATCATAGATCCCACCATATCTAGTAAAGTGTGATTACGACGTTCACACACACCATTATGCTAGGGTGTTCCACGTGGCATGAGTTTGTGAAACTATTCCACATTGTTTTAATTGAAGACCAAACTTGTAACTCAAATATTCGTCTCCACGATCAGATCGTAGAAACTTTATTTTCTTGTTATGATGATTTTCCACTTCACTCTGAAATTCTTTGAACTTTTGAAATGTTTCAGACTTATGTTTCATCAAGTAGATATACCCACATCTGCTCAAATCATCTGTGAAGGTTAGAAAATAACAATACCCACCGCGAGCCTCAACACTCATTGGACCGCATACATCAGTATGTATTATTTCCAATAAGTCAGTTGCTCGCTCCATTGTTCCGGAGAACGGAGTCTTAGTCATGTTGCCCATGAGGCATGGTTCGCAAGCATCAAGTGATTCCAAAAACCCATCAGCATGGAGTTTCTTCATGCGCTTTACACCAATATGACCTAAACGGCAGTGCCACAAATAAGTTGCACTATCATTATTAACTTTGCATCTTTTGGCTTCAATATTATGAATATGTGTATCACTACGATCGAGATTCAATAAACCATTTATATTGAGTGTATGACCATAGAAGGTTTTATTCATGTAAATAGAACAACAATTATTCTTTGACTTAAATGAATAACCGTATTGCAGTAAACATGATCCAATCATATTCATGCTCAACGCAAACACCAAATAACATTTATTTTAGGTTCAACACTAATCCCGAAGGAAAAGGGATTGTGCGATGGTGATCTTATCAACCTTGGAATCACTTCCAACACATATCATCAAATCGCCCTTAACTAGTCTCTGTTTATTTTGCAACTCCTGTTTCGAGTTACTACTCTTAGCAACTGAACTAGTATCAAATACTGAGGGGTTTCTATAAACACTAGTAAAGTACACATCAATAACATGTATATCAAATATACTTTTGTTCACTTTGCCATCCTTCTTATCTGCCAAGTATCTAGGGCAGTTCCACTCCAAGTGACCATTTCCTTTGTAGTAGAAGCACTCAGTTCCTGGCTTTGGGCTTCTTCATGGGAGTGGCAACTTGCTTGCCATTCTTCTTGAAGTTCCCTTTCTTTCCCTTGCCCTTTTACTTGAAACTAGTGGTCTTGTCAACCATCAACACTTGATGCTTTTCTTGATTTGCTGATTTCAGCATCACGAAGAGTTTGGGAATCATTTCTGTTATCCTTGCATATTATAGTTCATCACGAAGTTCTAGTAACTTGGTGATAGTGACTAGAGAACTCTGTCAATCACTATATTATCTGGAAGATTAACTCCCACTTGATTCAAGTGATTGTAGTACTCAGACATTCTGAGCACATGCTCACTAGCTGAGCTATTCTCCTCCATCTTGTAGGCAAAGTACTTGTCAGAGGTCTCATACCTATCGACTCGGGCATGAGTCTGAAATACTAATTTCAACTCTTGGAACATCTCATATGCTCCGTGGCGTTCAAAACGTTTTTGATGTCCCGGTTGTAAGCCGTAAAGCATGGTGCACTAAACTATCAAGTAGTCATCATACCGAGCTCTGTCAAACGTTCGTAACGTCTGTATCTGCTCCTGCAATAGGTCCGTCACCTAGCGGTGCATCAAGGACATACTACTTCTGTGCAACAATGAGGATAACCCTCAGATCACGGAGCTAGTCCGCATCATTGCTACTAACATCTTTCAACTTATTTTTCTCTAGGAACATATCAAAAATAAACGGGGAGCTACATCGCAAGCTTTTGATCTACAACATAGATATGCAAATACTATCAGGACTAAGTTCATGATAATTTAAAGTTCAATTAATCATATTACTTAAGAACTCCCACTTAGATAGACATCGCTCTAGTTGTAACACCCCGGATGTAACTTTCCCTATTTGTACTCCAACTATTGCCGTTTCCGGCGTTAAGTTATATTTATTTCCTCGGGTTCGGGTTTTGTCTCCGTGTGTTGTTGTCGTCGTCAATGCATCTCATATCATGTCATCATGTGCATTGCATCTGCATACGTGTTCGTCTCATGCATTCGAGCATTTTCCCCGTTGTCCGTTTTGCATTCCGGCGCTTCGTTCTCCTCCGGTGGTCATTTCTAGCTTTCTTTCGTGTGTGGGGATTAAACATTTCCAGATTAGACCGAGACTTGCCAAGCGGACTTGGTTTATTACCGGTAGACCGCCTGTCAAGTTTCGTATCATTTGGACTTCGTTTGATACTCCAACGGTTAACCGAGGGACCGAAAAGGCCTCGTGTGTGTTGCATCCCAACACCCCTCCAATTTGGCCCAAAACCCACCTAAGTCTTCTCCATCATCTAGATCGTTCGATCACGATCGCGTGGCCGAAAACCGCACCTCATTTGGACTCTCCTAGCTCCCTCTATAGCTATAAATAGATCCCCTCCGTTTTCGGATCATTCTACCCTAAATCTAGCCCCCCTCGTCTCTCCACGCGCCGGACATCACCGCCGCCGTGAATCGCGCGCCGCCATGTGGCCGCACCGCGCCCACATCGCCGCCTCTGTCCCGCCGGCCCGCTCGGCCCGGCCGGGGCCCCGGAAGCCCATCAGCTCGCCCCCGCCGCCCGCCGTGCCCGCGCCTCCCGCGCCCGACCCCGCCGCCTGCGCCTCGCCTCCGCCGCCCGCCGTCACCGCGCCACACCGCCGCGGACCACGTCGCCGGCCGCTGCGCCGCGCCTCCCGACCCGGCTCCTCCGCCTCCTCCGACGTCGCCGCGCCTCCCCCGACTCGCCGGTGACCGGATCCGGCGAGATCCGGCCCGGTAGGACCTCGGGCCCCTCCTCCTTCGAGCTCTGCCAGCTTCTCCGGCCATCTACAGTGCTCCCTCCGGCGAACCTCGATCGGCGTGCAAATCTGGATCTGGGATATTTTCTCGTTCGGTTGACTTTTTGCTCGAAACCCTAATCCATGTGCTCATGTTCACGGCTCCGTAACTTCGCATCCGTAGCTCCGATTCATGCATATAGCATATCAAAATGTTCATCTCAGAGAGTACATCATTTCATTCCATTGCATCATTTTCATTTGAGTTCATCTTGATGCCCGAAATGCTGTTAGAACAGGGCTACTTGAGTTATTTGTCAGATCTGCTACTCCGTTTAGCTTTTTGTCATTTTTGCCATGATTAATGTGTGCATGCTATGCCCTGATGCTCTACATATGTTTTGTAAAGGGTTTTGTCATCTTCCCAGAGGTGCAACCCATGTATTTTTGTGATGTGTGAGGTGACTAGTGCAAGCTTGCAAAGTGATGCACTTGCTAATTCTGTTTTCATGGACTTAGTAATTTCACTAAGTCCTGGAGCTGTTTATCTCATGATGTCATATGTTCATGTTGTTTCCTAGTGATCCGTGCCTCTTTTGAGGATGATCAGTAAGGATGTTTTGTTAATAGTGTAGTGCTCTATCCATCCATGTCTTTGTTTGCAATTATGGAGCAACCTAGCTTGTGTCAATCGAGCTCTACTTTTGCTACTCTGTGAATCTGGGCAGATTGTCAACTTGTTTGCAATTTTGCCGATGATGTTGTAGTTGATCCGTGCAAGCTATGCTATTGTTCTTACCATGTCTAGCTTGAATTTTGTGCCTTCTTGATGGATGTGTGCTTGTCTTGCCATGACTTGCACCGTAGTGAGTGCATCGAGCTCGTAAACATGCCTACTTGAGCTATATTTCAGCTTGCTCCAGTTTTCACTAAGTATGAAAACTGATTATGTTTTTGCTATGTTCACATGCTTGCAATTGTATTTTCTGATCCCTTTTGGCTCAAGGTCACTAAGGGACTTTTGTTAAGCTCTTTGAGTAGCTCCATGCCATGCTTTACTTTGCCATGTTCAGATCCTATAGCATGTATTTTTGTTGCTCCGAAGAGGGCTACCTGATCTGAAATTTCAGACAAGTGTTAATTTCACTAAGTCTGAGATCTGTTTTCCATATGCATTTTTGCCATACTTGTTTGAACCTGTTAATGGATGAATTGGCCGTAGCTCAGTGCTAGACTTTTCTTAAGCATCTTGTGTGCATCCCTGCCATGTATTTTGTTGTCTTGTTTGGGTGCTGTAGCATGTTCATCTCATTGCATTTAGATGCCTACTTGCTGTAAATCACAGACCGGTGCCATTTTTGAATCGCTTGCCATTTCCAAACCGTAACTCCGATTCCGACGTTCTTTATATTGTTTTCAAGCGGTTTCACCTCATCTTTCCAGTGGCCCACTTGGATTTCCATGTTGAGGCTAGGTTCATGCATTTCCTGTCATATCTTGCATTTTGCATCCTGCGTCGCATCCCGCATAGCATATCATCTTTGCATTGTGTTGTTTGAGTTTGCACGTGGTTGATTGTATCCTTGTTGCTTGTTTGTCTTGTTTGGGTAGAGCCGGGAGACGAGTTTTCTAACGAGGAGCCCGTTGAGTTTGCTTTCGAGGATCCAGTCAACTCTGACAACTGTGAAGGCAAGATGATCATACCCTCAAAATCACTACTATCTTTGCTATGCTAGTTTGCTCGCTCTTTTGCTATGCCATTGCTACGATGCCTACCATTTGCTTGCAAGCCTCCCAAATTGCCATGTCAAACCTCTAACCCACCATGTCCTAGCAAACCGTTGATTGGCTATGTTACCGCTTTTGCTCAGCCCCTCTTATAGCGTTGCTAGTTGTAGGTGAAGATTGAAGGCCGTTCCTTGTTGGAACATTTATTTACTTGTTGGGATATCATTATATTATCTTGTTATCTTAATGCATCTATATACTTGGTAAAGGGTGGAAGGCTCGGCCTCTCGCCTAGTGTTTTGTTCCACTCTTGCCGCCCTAGTTTCCGTCATATCGGTGTTATGTTCCCGGATTTTGCGTTCCTTACGCGGTTGGGTTATAATGGGAACCCCTTGATAGTTCGCCTTGATTAAAGCTTTTCCAGCAATGCCCAACCTTGGTTTTACCATTCGCCACCTAGCCTTTTTCCCCCTTGGCTTACCGGAGCCCGAGGGTCATCTTATTTTAAACCCCCCGGGCCAGTGCTCCTCTGAGTGTTGGTCCAAATAGAGCCACTTGCAGCGCCACCTCGGGGAAACTTGAGGGTTGGTTTTAGTTGTACGTAGTGTTCATCTGAGTGTGCCCTGAGAAAGAGATATGTGCAGCTCCTATCGGGATTTGTCGGCACATTCGGACGGTGTTGCTGGATTTGTTTTAACCTGTCGAAGTGTCTTGAGTAACCGAGATACCGAGTCTGATCGGAACATCTTGGGAGGAGGTCTATTCCTTCGTTGACCGTGAGAGCTTGTCTTGGGCTAAGTTGGGACTCCCCTGCAGGGATTTGAACTTTCGAAAGCCGTGCCCGCGGTTATGGGCAGATGGGAATTTGTTAATGTCCGGTTGTAGATAACTTGAACCTTAACTTAATTAAAATGAATCAACTGAGTGTGTTACCGTGATGGCCTCTTCTCGGTGGAGTCCGGGAAGTGGACACGGTGTTGGAGTAATGTTTGCGCAGGTTGCTCTCTAGTTTCTCGCTCGCGCTTTGCCTCCTCTTCTCGCTCTCTTTTGCGAATAAGGTAGCCACCATGCTTGCTAGTCGCTTGCTGCAGCTCCACTTGTACTTACCTTGCCTTTACCTATAAGCTTAAATAGTCTTGATCGCGAGGGTGCGAGATTGCTGAGTCCCTGTGGCTCACAGATTGCTATTACACCAGATGCAGGGCCAGATGATTCCGCTCCAGCAGACGCGTATGAGCTCAAGTGGGAGTTCGACGAAGACTCTCAACGTTACTATGTTTCCTTTCCCGATAATCAGTAGTGGTGCCCAGTTGGGGGTGATTGGGACCGTGTCGCATGTTGGGTTCTATTTTATTTTGGCGCCATAGTCGGGCCATGAGTGTTTGGATGATGTAATGTTATTTATGTACTTGATTGACGTGGCGAGTGTAAGCCAACTATGTTATCTCCCCTTTCATTATTATATTACATGGGATGTTGTGAAGATTGCCTAACTTGCGACATATGCCTTCAATGCGATTATGTCTCTAAGTCGTGCCTCGACATGTGGGAGCTATAGTCGCATCGAGGGTGTTACAAGTTGGTAATCAGAGCCTTCCCCGACCTTAGGAGCCCCATTGCTTGATCGTTATTAGCGGCCGAGTTGTGTCTAGAAAAGAAATGTTTTGAGTCATTTAGGAATTATATATCGGAGAGTTTAGGAATTCTTTTTTACTTTCCAGTCTCCTCATCGCTCTGGTAAGGCATCCTGATGTAGAGTTTTGACTCTTCTCTTTTCAAATTTCACTAATTTTTTTTTAGGATCATGTGGGTATCTTGGAATCATTCCGATGGTTTTATGAAGAGAACATTGTCTTGGTGCCTCCTGTCAGGGGTTTAGTGGAAGTGTCCCGGGGAGTTGAGCTCTGAGGTGTTGTCATCATAATTTTATCGTTGCAGTTCTGGAATACCTGAGTCTAGTACACCGACATCGAAAATCTCTTTTATGCAGTTCGTTGGTGAGATAACCTCGACGCCACCCAGTACTGGGGCGGGAGTTCGGGAGTATCGCCATAACTTGTATAATGGATGCTTTTCGAAGGTTGAGGTAGATGGTTTCCGAAGGTTTCTTGGTTATGTGTTGAAGGATGGATACAGCTGGATGTAGGATTTGCTAGTTTGGGTGAGATATTATGCTTCCCCTGTATCCCCAACACCCGATTGCATAACCGGAAAGGTTCGGGAGTTTCATAGGTGGGAATTCTAGTAGCTCTAGTTCTTCTTCCATGGATATTGGTTTGAGATTGGGATTTCTTACCGATTATTCGTTCTTGATCCGTACCTTGTTGATTTATTTCTCTACCTTAATTCTACGTGGCTTCTCAATTTATGGATATGTGATCATTTCAAGAGGAATGCATTCGTTCATTTTGTTCGGATGTGAAGACTATATGTTGCAATTTTTCATTCCGTTGGATTCAGCTTCAATATTGTCTATCTATGTGCTAATGGTGGTCAACCTCTTCAGGATGGCTCCTCCAATGCGCATGACTCCGAATCCTGATCCGCCACCACCTCCACCTCCTCCAGAGGCATGGCAAGCTGTGATGGCCGCAACCAATGCAAACACACAGTTGATCATGCAAATTCTTCAAGAGCGCAATCAAGGCAACCAAGGGAATCAAGGCAGCAATCAGAATCACTTTGCTACACTCAACCAGTTCCTTGCTAATGGGCCAAAGACTTTCAGCAATTGTGTTGAGGCAACCGATGCTGACGATTGGCTTGTGGATCTGTGCAAGCATTTCGAGTGCAGTAACGTCAGGCCTGAGGACTTTGTTAAGTTCGCTTCCTTCCAACTCAAAGATCAAGCTGCAGAATGGTTCCAGCAGTACAAGGACTCCAGAGGTGGACGTGTTATCACTTGGGATGATTTCCGTCGAGATTTCCGAGCTCATCATATTCCTCAGAGCGTGGTTGAAAGCAAGCGTGAGGAATTCCGCAACCTGAAGCAAGGCTCTTTGTCTGTCTATGACTACAACAAGTTGTTCCAGAAGCTCGCCCGCTTTGCCAAGCAGGACGTCCCTGATGAGAAGAGCATGACATACCAGTTCAGGGGTGGTCTCAGAGAAGAAATTCAGCTAGCTCTTGTTCTCTTTGAGCCCTTGAGGTACGATGAGTTCTACAACATGGCATTGAAGCAAGAGGCTGCTCAGTTGAGGTGTGATGCTTCCAAGAAGCGAGTCAGAGATGTTACTCCTTCTTCCTCTACTCAAGTGGCCAAGCAGCAGAAGTATTGGATTCCTCCTCCTCCGTTCCGTCAGCCGTATCAGCAGAAGAGCAAAGGTGGCAGTGGTTCTTCCCACCCACCCAACCCTGGCTTTCAGAACAAGACTTCGTCTCAAGCTCCAAGATCGAGTGCTCCGTATCACCGTCCGCTTTCAGAGGTCACGTGCAACAAGTGCCAACAGAAGGGTCACTATGCCAACAAGTGTTTCAACCAGAGGCGTCTTCCTCCTCCTCCTCCTGTCAGATCGGCAAGTATAGTTGTGGTCAAGCATAACCCCAAGCACGCCAAGGTCAATTTGCTGAATGCAGCTCAGGCAGAGGACTCACCAGATGTGATTATGGGTAACCTTCCTGTTAACGATATTCCAGCTAAAGTTCTTTTTGACACTGGTGCATCGCTTTCTTTTATTTCAACTCCATTTGTGGCCAAGCATGATTTTGTGACTGAAAGGATTCCTGTTCCGTTGAAGATTGTGTCTCCGGGCAAGCAAATGACTTCTAACAATTGTGTCCCAGATGTCTCTATCATGTTGGACGATTACAAGTTTCTCTCTTCTCCGGTGGTTCTTGGCAACTCGGATATTGATCTTATTCTCGGAATGGATTGGCTTACTAAGCACAAGGCACATCTTGATTGTGCAGCCAGGCAGATTCAATTGACTCATTCGTCTGAGGATGTAATTGTCTTTGCCGCTCGTGATGATACTATCCGTCTATTTTCTCTCAATGAGAAGGGTGAATTGGACGCTATTTCGCAAATTCCTGTCGTTTGTGAATATCAAGACGTCTTTCCAGAAGAGCTTCCAGGAATGCCTCCGCACCGGCCAGTTGAATTCGTTATTGATCTTGAGCCTGGCACGGAACCTGTGTGCAAGCGTCCTTACAAGCTCGGACCTGAAGAGTTGAAGGAGCTGAAGAAGCAACTCGATATTCAAGAGAAAATGGGTCTCATACGGCCTAGTTCTTCTCCGTGGGGTTGTGGTGTTCTTTTTGTGAAGAAGAAGGATGGAACGGACCGACTTTGTGTTGATTACCGTCCAGTGAACAAGAAGACCATCAAGAACAAATACCCACTTCCCAACATCAATGAGCTGTTCGAACAACTCAAAGGTGCCCAAGTATTCTCCAAGCTTGATCTCCGTATGGGTTATCATCAGATTCGAATCCGTGAGCAAGATATTCCGAAGACGGCTTTAAGGACAAGCTTTGGTTCATATGAATACACTGTCATGTCTTTTGGCCTCGTCAACGCTCCTCCGACGTTCTCTCGCATGATGAACTTCATCTTCAATGCCTACACCAATGACTTCGTTTTGGTCTATCTCGATGACATTCTGGTTTTCTCGAAGAACAAGGAAGATCATGCCAAGCACTTGCGTTTGGTTCTTGATAAGCTCAGAGAACATCAGTTCTACGCCAAGTTCTCCAAGTGTGAGTTTTGGCTTGATGAGGTTCTTTATCTTGGTCATATCATCTCTGCCAAGGGCATTGCCATGAATCCTGAGAAGGTGTCTGCAATTGTGAATTGGGAACCTCCTCAGAATGTGAAGCAGCTCCGTAGCTTCCTCGGTCTCGCAAGCTATTGCCGAAGATTCGTTGAAAACTTTTCTAAGATTGCGAAGCCTCTCTCAAATCTTCTTCAGAAGCACGTCAAGTACGTTTGGTCTCCGGAGTGTGATATTGCTTTCAACACTTTGAAAGAGAAATTGATCACTACTCCAGTTCTGACTCCGCCTGATGAATCCAAGCCGTACGAGGTATTTTGTGATGCCTCTCTCCAAGGTCTTGGCGCAGTATTGATGCAAGAGAAGAAAGTTGTTGCTTATACATCTCGCCAGTTGAAGCCTAATGAGAAGAACTACCCCACTCATGATCTCGAGTTGGCGGCAGTTGTGCATGCTCTTTTGACTTGGAGACATCTTCTATTGGGAAGAAAAGTGGACATTTTCACTGATCACAAGAGTCTCAAGTACATCTTCACTCAGCCTAATCTCAACCTCAGGCAAACTCGATGGGTCGAAATGATTCAAGAGTATAATCCGAGTATTGAGTATACTCCAGGCAAGGCCAATGTGATTGCTGACGCTTTGAGCAGGAAAGCTTACTGCAACAGTCTGATTCTTAAGCCTTATCAACCCGAGCTTTGTGAAGCTTTCCGCAAACTTAATCTGCAAGTTGTTCCCCAAGGTTTCCTCGCCAACCTTCTAGTCTCTCCTACCTTGGAAGACCAGATTCGCCAAGCCCAGCTTCTTGATGCGATGGTGAAAAAGGTGAAGATTGGGATTGCCAAGAGCCAGTCCAAGTACAAGTGCTACCGCCTTGATGACAAGGACACTCTCTTCTTCGAGGATCGTATTGTTGTACCCAAAGGTGACCTTCGTAAAGTGATCATGAACGAGGCTCACAATTCTTTCCTCTCCATCCACCCTGGGAGCACGAACATGTATCAGGACCTCAAGCAGGCTTATTGGTGGACTCGAATGAAGCGCGAGATCGCTCAATTCGTGAACGAATGTGATGTCTGCAGAAGAGTGAAGGCAGAACACCAAAGGCCAGCAGGTCTCCTCCAACCTCTTGCCATTCCAGAATGGAAGTTTGACCACATTGAAATGGACTTCGTGACTGGGTTTCCAAAGTCCAAGCGTAGCAATGATGCTATATTCGTTGTCATCGACAAACTCACCAAAGTGGCTCACTTTCTGCCTATCAAAGAGTTGATCACTGCAGCTCAATTGGCGGAACTCTATACTTCTCGGATCTGCACGGTATTCCTCAAGTGATCTCTTCAGACCGTGGCAGCATCTTTACCTCGAAGTTTTGGGATTCTTTTCAGAAGGCCATGGGCACCAACATCCGCTTCAGCACAGCTTTCCATCCTCAAACTAGCGGTCAAGTCGAGCGTGTCAACCAGATTCTTGAAGATATGCTCAAGGCTTGTGTGATCTCCTTCGGCATGAAGTGGGAGGATTGTCTTCCTTATGCTGAATTCTCCTACAACAACAGTTTTCAAGCAAGTTCGGGCAAGGCCCCATTTGAAATTCTGTATGGCAGGAAGTGCCGTACCCGTCTCAACTGGTCTGAAACCGGTGAACGTCAGCTTTTGGGTAATGACTTAATCACAGAAGTAGAAGAAATGTGCAAAGTCATTCGCGATAACCTCAAAGCAGCCCAATCCCGCCAGAAGAGCTACTATGATAGTAAGCACCATGATTTGGCTTTCGAGATCAGAGATCATGTTTACCTCCACGTCTCTCCTATGAAAGGTACTCGTCGCTTCGGTATCAAAGGGAAGCTTGCCACTAGATACGTGGGACCTTTCAAGATTGTCAGCAAGAGAGGCGACCTCGCCTATCAACTCGAGCTTCCTTCAAACTTTGCAAATGTTCATGACGTGTTCCATGTCTCTCAGCTTCGAAAGTGCTTCAAGACTCCTGACCGCACAGTCAACTTCGAGGACATTGATCTCCAAGAAGATCTCTCTTATCGTGAGCACCCAGTTGCTATTCTCGAAGAGACTGAACGCAAGACTCGCAACAAGTCAATCAAATTTCTCAAAGTCAAGTGGTCACACCATTCCGACCGTGAAGCTACCTGGGAACGCGAGGATCATCTCCGTTCCGAGTACCCGGCATTCTTTCAATCCTATATCTCGGGACGAGATCCTTTCGTAGTGGTGGAGTGTTGTAACACCCCGGATGTAACTTTCCCTATTTGTACTCCAACTCTTGCTGTTTCCGGCGTTTAGTTATATTTATTTCCTCGGGCTCGGGTTTTGTCTCCGTGTGTTGTTGTCGTTGTCATGCATCTCATATCATGTCATCATGTGCATTGCATCTGCATACGTGTTCGTCTCATGCATTCGAGCATTTTCCCCGTTGTCCGTTTTGCATTCCGTCGCTTCGTTCTTCTCCGGTGGTCATTTCTAGCTTTCTTTCGTGTGCGGTGATTAAACATTTACGGATTGGACCGAGACTTGCCAAGCGGCCTTGGTTTACTACCGGTAGACCGCCTGTCAAGTTTCGTATCATTTGGACTTCGTTTGATACTCCAACGGTTAACCGAGGGACCGAAAAGGCCTCGTGTGTGTTGCAGCCCAACACCCCTCCAATTTGGCCCAAAACCCACCTAAGTCTTCTCCATCATCTAGATCGTTCGATCACGATCGCGTGGCCGAAAACCGCACCTCATTTGAACTCTCCTAGCTCCCTCTATGGCTATAAATAGATCCCCTCCGTTTTCGGATCATTCTACCCTAAATCTAGCCCCCCTCGTCTCTCCGCGCGCCGGACGCGCCGGACATCACCGCCGCCGCGAATCGCGCGCCGCCACGTGGCCGCACTGCACCCACATCGCCGCCTCTGTCCCGCCGGTCCGCTCGGCCCGGCCGGGGCCCTCGAAGCCCATCGGCTCGCCCCCGCCACCCGCCGTGCCCGCGCCTCCCGCGCCCGACCCCGCCGCCTGCGCCTCGCCTCCGCCGCCCGCCGTCACCGCGCCGCGCCGCCACGGACCACGTCGCCGGCCGCCGCGCCGCGCCTCCCGACCCGGCTCCGCCGCCTCCTCCGACGTCGCCGCGCCTCCCCCGACCCGCCGGTGACCGGATCCGGCGAGATCCGGCCCGGTAGGACCTCGGGCCCCTCCTCCTTCGAGCTCCGGCAGCTTCTCCGGCCATCTAGAGTGCTCCCTCCGGCGAACCTCGATCGGCATGCAAATCTGGATCTAGGATATTTTCTCGTTCGGTTGACTTTTTGCTCGAAACCCTAATCCATGTGCTCATGTTCACGGCTCCGTAACTTCACATCCGTAGCTTTGATTCATGCATATAGCATATCAAAATGTTCATCTCAGAGAGTACATCATTTCATTCCATTGCATCATTTTCATTTGAGTTCATCTTGATGCCCGAAATGCTGTTAGAAGAGAGCTACTTGAGTTATTTGTCAGATCTGCTACTCCGTTTAGCTTTTTGTCATTTTTGCCATGATTAATGTGTGCATGCTATGCCCTGATGCTCTACATATGTTTTGTTAAGGGTTTTGTCATCTTTCCAGAGGTGCAACCCATGTATTTTTGTGATGTGTGAGGTGACTAGTGCAAGCTTGCAAAGTGGTGCACTTGCTAATTCTGTTTTCAGGGACTTAGTAATTTCACTAAGCCTTGGAGCTGTTTATCTCATGATGTCATATGTTCATGTTGTTTCCTAGTGATCCGTGCCTCTTTTAAGGATGATCAGTAAGGATGTTTTGTTAATAGTGTAGTGCTCTATCCATCCATGTCTTTTTTTGCAATTATGGAGCACCCTAGCTTGAGTCAATCGAGCTCTACTTTTGCTACTCTGTGAATCTGGGCAGATTGTCAACTTGTTTGCAATTTTGCCGATGATGTTGTAGTTGATCCGTGCATGCTATGCTATTGTTCTTGCCATGTCTAGCTTGCATTTTGTGCCTTCATGATGGATGTGTGCTTGTCTTGCCATGACTTGCACCGTAGTGAGTGCATCGAGCTCATAAACATGCCTACTTGAGCTATATTTCAGCTTGCTCCAGTTTTCACTATGTATAAAAACTGATTATGTTTTTGCTATGTTCACATGCTTGCAATTGTATTTTCTGATCCCTTTTGGCTCAAGGTCACTAAGGGACTTTTGTTAAGCTCTTTGAGTAGCTCCATGCCATGCTTTACTTTGCCATGTTCAGATCCTGTAGCATGTAGTTTTGTTGCTCCGAAGAGGGCTACCTGATCTGAAATTTCAGACAAGTGTTAATTTCACCAAGTCTGAGATCTGTTTTCCATATGCATTTTTGCCATGCTTGTTTGAACCTGTTAATGGATGAATTGGCCGTAGCTCAGTGCTAAACTTTTGTTAAGCATCTTGTGTGCATCCCTGTCATGTATTTTGTTGTCATGTTTGGGTGTTGTAGCATGTTCATCTCATTGCATTTAGATGCCTACTTGCTGTAAATCACAGACCGGTGCCATTTTTGAATCGCTTGCCATTTACAAACCGTAACTCCGATTCCGGCGTTCTTTATATCGTTTTCAAGCGATTTCACCTCATCTTTCCAGTGGCCCACTTGGATTTCCATGTTGAGGCCAGGTTCATGCATTTCCTGTCATATCTTGCATTTTGCATCCCGCATCGCATCCCGCATAGCATATCATCTTTACATTGTGTTGTTTGAGTTTGCACGTGGTTGATTGTATCCTTGTTGCTTGTTTGTCTTGTTTGGGTAGAGCCGGGAGATGAGTTCGCTAACGAGGAGCCCGTTGAGTTTGCTTTCGAGGATCCAGTCAACTCTGACAACTGTGAAGGCAAGATGATCATACCCTCGAAATCACTACTATCTTTGCTATGCTAGTTTGCTCGCTCTTTTGCTATGCCATTGCTACGATGCCTACCATTTGCTTGCAAGCCTCCCAAATTGCCATGTCAAACCTCTAACCCACCATGTCCTAGCAAACCGTTGATTGGCTATGTTACCGCTTTTGCTCAGCCCCTCTTATAGCGTTGCTAGTTGTAGGTGAAGATTGAAGGCCGTTCCTTGTTGGAACATTTATTTACTTGTTGGGATATCATTATATTATCTTGTTATCTTAATGCATCTATATACTTGGTAAAGGGTGGAAGGCTCGGCCTCTCGCCTAGTGTTTTGTTCCACTCTTGCCGCCCTAGTTTCCGTCATATCGGTGTTATGTTCCCGGATTTTGCGTTCCTTACGCGGTTGGGTTATAATGGGAACCCCTTGATAGTTCGCCTTGATTAAAGCTTTTCCAGCAATGCCCAACCTTGGTTTTACCATTCGCCACCTAGCCTTTTTTCCCCTTGGGTTACCGGAGCCCGAGGGTCATCTTATTTTAAACTCCCCCGGGCCAGTGCTCCTCTGAGTGTTGGTCCAAATAGAGCCACTTGCAGCGCCACCTCGGGGCAACTTGAGGGTTGGTTTTAGTTGTACGTAGTGTTCATCTGAGTGTGCCCTGAGAAAGAGATATGTGCAGCTCCTATCGGGATTTGTCGGCACATTCGGGCGGTGTTGCTGGATTTGTTTCAACCTGTCGAAGTGTCTTGAGTAACCGAGATACCGAGTCTGATCGGAACATCTTGGGAGGAGGTCTATTCCTTCGTTGACCGTGAGAGCTTGTTATGGGCTAAGTTGTTGGGTTTCGTAGTAATTTCAAAAAATTTCCTACGCACACGCAAGATCATGGTGATGCATAGCAACAAGAGGGGAGAGTGTGATCTACGTACCCTTGTAGATCGACAACGGAAGCGTTTGGTTGATGTAGTCGTACGTCTCCACGGCCGGACCGATCAAGCACCGAAACTACGGCACCTCCGAGTTCTAGCACACGTTCAGCTCGATGACGATCCCCGGACTCCGATCCAGCAAAGTGTCGGGGAAGAGTTCCGTCAGCACGACGGCATGGTGACGATCTTGATGTACTACCGTCGCAGGGCTTCGCCTAAGTACCGCTACAATATTATCAAGGACTATGGTGGAAGGGGGCACCGCACACGGCTAAGAATGTGATCACGTGGATCAACTTGTGTCCATGGGGTGCCCCTTGCCTCAGTATATAAAGGATGGAGGAGGAGGAGGCCGGCCAAGGCAATTGGTGCGGCCAGGATGTGGAGTCCTACTAGGACTCCAAGTCCTAGTAGGAGTCCACCAAGAGGGGAGGAAGGGAGAAGGAGGTAGAGGAGAAGGAAAGGTGGCCGGCCCCCTTTTCCCTAGTCCAATTCGGACCAGAGGGGAGGGGGGCGCAGCAGCCCCTTGGCCCTTTCTCCTCTTCCCCACTAAAGCCCATCAAGGCCCATTGCTTCTCCCGTAACTACCCGGTACTCCGAAAAATACCCGAATCACTCGGAACCTTTCCGATGTCCGAATATAGTCGTCCAATATATCGATCTTTAGTCTCGACCATTTCGAGACTCCTCGTCATGTCCGTGATCACATCCGGGACTCCGAACAACCTTCGGTACATCAAAATGCATAAACTCATAATAACTGTCATCGTAACGTTAAGCGTGCGGACCCTACGGTTCGAGAACAATGTAGACATGACCGAGACACATCTCCGGTCAATAACCAATAGCGGGACCTGGATTGCTCATATTGGCTCCCACATATTCTACGAAGATCTTTATCGGTCAGACCGCATAACAACATACGTTGTTCCCTTTGTCATCGGTATGTTACTTGCCCGAGATTCGATCGTCGGTATATCAATACCTAGTTCAATCTTGTTACCGGCAAGTCTCTTTACTCGTTCCGTAATACATCATCCGCAACTAACTCATTAGTTGCAATGCTGCAAGGCTTGAGTGATGTGCATTACCAAGAGGGCCCAAAGATACCTCTCCGACAATCAGAGTGACAAATCCTAATCTCGAAATGCGCCAACCCAACAAGTACCTTCGGAGACACCTGTAGAGCACCTTTATAATCACCCAGTTACGTTGTGACGTTTGGTAGCACACAAAGTGTTCCTCCGGTAAACGGGAGTTGCATAATCTCATAGTCATAGGAACATGTATAAGTCATGAAGAAAGCAATAGCAACATACTAAACGATCGAGTGCTAAGCTAACGAAATGGGTCAAGTCAATCACATCATTCTCCTAATGATGTGATCCCGTTAATCAAATGACAACTCATGTCTATGGTTAGGAAACATAACCATCTTTGATAAACGAGCTAGTCAAGTAGAGGCATACCAGTGACACTCTGTTTGTCTATGTATTCACACATGTATTATGTTTCCGGTTAATACAATTCTAGCATGAATAATAAACATTTATCATGATATAAGGAAATAAATAATAACTTTATTATTGCCTCTAGGGCATATTTCCTTCAGTCTCCCACTTGCACTAGAGTCAATAATCTAGTTCAGATCGCCATGTGATTTAACAGCAATAGTTCACATCACCATGTGATTAACACCCATAGTTCACATCGATATGTGATCAACACCCAAAGGGTTTACTAGAGTCAGTAATCTAGTTCACATCGCTATGTGATTAACACCCAAAGAGTACTAAGGTGTGATCATGTTTTGCTTGTGAGATAATTTTAGTCAATGGGTCTGTCACATTCAGATCCGTAAGTATTTTGTGAATTTCTATGTCAACAATGCTCTGCACGGAGCTACTCTAGCTTATTGCTCCCACTTTCAATATGTATCTAGATCGAGACTTAGAGTCATCCAGATCTGTGTCAATACTTGCATCGACGTAACTTTTTACGACGAACCTTTTTGTCACCTCCATAATTGAGAAATATTTCCTTATTCCAGTAAGGATAATTTTGACCGCTGTCCAGTGATCTACTCTTAGATCACTATCGTATTCCCTTGCTTAACACAGTGTAGGGTATACAATAGATCTGGTACATAGCATGGCATACTTTATAGAACCTATGGCTGGGGCATAGGGAATGACTTTCATTCTATTTCTATCTTCTGCCGTGGTCGGGCTTTGAGTCTTACTCAATTTCACACCTTGTAACACAGGCAAGAACTCTTTCTTTGACTGCTCCATTTTGAACTACTTCAAAATCTTGTCAAGGTTTGTACTTATTGAAAAAACTTATCAAGCGTCTTGATCTATCTCTATAGATCTTGATATTCAATATGTAAGTAGCTTCACCGAGGTCTTTCTTTGAAACACTCCTTTCAAACACTCCTTTATGCTTTGCAGAATAATTCTACATTATCTTTGATCAACAATATGTCATTCACATATACTTATCAGAAATTTTGTAGTGCTCCCACTCACTTTCTTGTAAATACAAGCTTCACCGCAAGTCTGTATAAATCTATATGCTTTGATCATACTATCAAGCGTTTATTTCCAACTCTGAGATGCTTGCACCAGTCCATAGATGGATCGCTGGAGCTTGCTTATTTTGTTAGCACCTTTAGGATTGACAAAACCTTCTGGTTGCATCATATACAACTCTTTCTTTAAGAAATTCATTAAGGATTGCAGTTTTGTTATCCATTTGCCAGATTTCATAAAATGCGGCAATTGCTAACATGATTTGGACAGACTTTTAAGCATCGATACAAGTGAGAAAATCTCATCGTAGTCAACACCTTGAACTTTGTCAAAAACCTTTTGCGACAATTCTAGCTTTGTAGATAGTAACACTACTATCAGCGTCTGTCTTCCTCTTGAATATCCATTTATTTTCTATGGCTTACCGATCATCGGGCAAGTCAACCAAAGTCCATACTTTGTGCTCATACATGGATCCCATCTCAGATTTCATGGCCTCAAGCCATTTTGCGGAATCTGGGCTCACCATCGCTTCTTCATAGTTCGCAAGTTCGTCATGGTCTAGTAACATGACTTCCAGAACAGGATTACCGTACCACTCTGGTGCGGATCTCACTCTGGTTTACCTACGAGATTTGGTAGTAACTTGATCTGAAGTTACATGATCATCATCATTAGCTTCCTCACTAATTGGTGTAGTAGTCACAAGAACAGATTTCTCTGATGAACTACTTTCCAATAAGGGAGATGGTACAATTACCTTATCAAGTTTTCTACTTTCCTCCCACTCACTTCTTTCGAGAGAAACTCCTTCTCTGGAAAGGATCCATTCTTAGCAACGAATGTCTTGCCTTCGGATCTGTGATAGAAGGTGTACCCAATAGTCTCCTTGGGTATCCTATGAAGACATATTTCTCCGATTTGGGTTTGAGCTTATCAGGATGAAACTTTTTCATATAAGCATCACAATCCCAAACTTTAAGAAACAACAACTTCGGTTTCTTGCCAAACCACAGTTCAGATTGTGTTGTCTCAACGGACTTAGATGGTGCCCTTTTAAACGTGAATGCAGTTGTCTTTAATGCATAACCCCAAAATGATAGTGGTAGATCGGTAAGAGACATCATAGGTCGCACCATATCTAATAAAGTACGGTTATGACGTTCGGACACACCATTATGTTGTGATGTTCCAGGTGGCGTGACTAGTGAAACTATTTCACATTGTTTTAACTGAAGACCAAACTCATAACTCAAATACTCTTCTCCACGATCAGATCGTAGAAACTTTATTTTCTTGTTATGATGATTTTCCACTTCACTCTGAAATTCTTTGAACTTTTCAAATGTTTCAGACTTATGTTTCATCAAGTAGATATACTCATATCTGCTCAAATCATCTGTGAAGATCAGAAAATAATGATACCTGTCACGAGTCTCAATATTCATCGGACCACATACATCAGTATGTATGATTTCCAACAAATTTGTTGCTCGCTCCATTGCTCTGAAAAACGGAGTCTTAGTCATCTTGCCCATGAGGCATGGTTCGCAAGCATCAACTGATTCATAATCAAGTGATTCCAAAAGCCCATCAGCATGGACTTTCTTCATGCGCTTTACACCAATATGACCTAAACAGCAGTGCCACAAATAAGTTGCACTATCATTATTAACTTTGCATGTTTTGGTTTCAATATTATGATTATGTGTATTACTACGATCGAGATCCAACGAACTATTTTCATTGGGTGTGTAACCATATAAGGTTTTATTCATGTAAACAGAACAACAATTTATTCTCTTACTTAAATGAATAACCGTATTACAATAAACATGATCAAATCATATTCATGCTCAATGCAAACACCAAATAACACTTATTTAGGTTCAACACTAATCCCAAAAGTATAGGGAGTGTGCGATGATGATCATATCAATCTTGGAACCACTTCCAACACACATCGTCACTTCACCCTTAACTAGTCTCTGTTTATTCTGCAACTCCCGTTTCGAGTTACTAATCTTAGCAACTGAACTAGTATCTATTACTGAGGGGTTGCTATAAACACTAGTAAAGTACACATCAATAACATGTATATCAAATATACTTATGTTCACTTTGCCATCCTTCTTATCCGCCAATCACTTGGGGTAGTTCTGCTTTCAGTGACCAGTCCTTTTGCAGTAGAAGCACTTAGTCTCAGGCTTAGGATCAGACTTGGGCTTCTTCACTTGAGCAGCAACTTGCTTGCCGTTCTTCTTGAAGTTCCCCTTCTACCCTTTGCCCTTTTCTTGAAACTACTGGTTTTGTCAACCATCAACACTTGATGTTTTTCTTGATTTCTACCTTCATTGATTTCAGCATCACGAAGAGCTTGGGAGTTGTTTCCGTTATCCCTTGCATATTATAGTTCATCACAAAGTTCTACTAACTTGGTGGTGGTGACTAGAGAATTCTGTCAATCACTATCTTATCTGGAAGATTAACTCCCACTTGATTCAAGCGATCGTAGTACCCAGACAATCTGAGCACATGCTCACTAGTTGAGCGATTCTCCTCCATCTTTTAGCTATAGAACTTGTTGGAGACTTCATATCTCTCAACTCGGGTATTTTCTTGAAATATTAACTTCAACTCCTGGAACATCTCATATGGTCCATGACATTCAAAACGTCTTTGAAGTCCCGATTCTAAGCCATTTAAGTATGGTGCACTAAACTATCAAGTAGTCATCATATTGAGCTAGCCAAACGTTCATAACGTCTGCATCTACTCCTGCAATAGGTCTGTCACCTAGCGGTGCATCAAGGACATAATTCTTTTGTGCAGCAATGAGGATAAACCTCAGATCACGGATCCAATCCGCATCATTGCTACTAACATCTTTCAACACAATTTTTTCTAGGAACATATCAAAATAAACACAGGGAAGCAACAACGCGAGCTATTGATCTATAACATAATTTGCAAAATACTACCAGGACTAAGTTCATGATAAATTTAAGTTCAATTTAATCATATTACTTAAGAACTCCCACTTAGATAGACATCCCTCTAATCCTCTAAGTGATTACGTGATCCAAATCAACTAAACCATGTCCGATCATCACGTGAGATGGAGTAGTTTCATTGGTGAACATCGCTATGTTGATCATATCTACTATATGATTCACGCTCGACCTTTCGGTCTCCGTGTTCCGAGGCCATATCTGTATATGCTTGGCTCGTCAAGTATAACCTGAGTATTCCGCGTGTGCAACTGTTTTGCACCCGTTGTATTTGAACGTAGAGCCTATCACACCCGATCATCACGTGGTGTCTCAGCACGAAGAACTTTCACAACGGTGCATACTCAGGGAGAACACTTATTGATAATTAGTGAGAGATCATCTTATAATGCTACCGTCATTCAAAGCATGATAAGATGCATAAAAGATAAACATCACATGCAATCAATATAAGTGATATGATATGGCCATCATCATCTTGTGCTTGTGATCTCCATCTTCGAAGCACCGTCGTGATCACCATCGTCACCGGTGCGACACCTTGATCTCCATCGTAGCATCGTTGTCGTCTCGCCAATCTTATGCTTCCATGACTATCGCTACCGCTTAGTGATAAAGTAAAGCATTACAGCGCGATTGCATTGCATACAATAAAGCGACAACCATATGGCTCCTGCCAGTTGCCGATAACTCGGTTACAAAACATGATCATCTCATACAATAAAATTTAGCATCATGTCTTGACCATATCACATCACAACATGCCCTGCAAAAACAAGTTAGACATCCTCTACTTTGTTGTTGCAAGTTTTTACGTGGCTGCTACGGGCTTAAGCAAGAACCAATCTTACCTACGCATCAAAACCACAACGATAGTTTGTCAAGTTGGTGCTGTTTTAACCTTCACAAGGACCGGGCGTAGCCACACTCGGTTCAACTAAAGTTGGAGAAACTGTCACCCGCAAGCCACCTATGTGCAAAGCACGTCGGGAGAACCGGTCTCGCGTAAGCGTACGCGTAATGTCGGTCCGGGCCGCTTCGTCCAACAATACCGCCGAACCAAAGTATGACATGCTGGTAAGCAGTATGACTTATATCACCCACAACTCACTTGTGTTCTACTCGTGCATATAACATCAACATATAAAACCTAGGCTCGGATGCCACTGTTGGGTTTCGTAGTAATTTCAAAAAAATTCCTACGCACACGCAAGATCATGGTGATGCATAGCAACGAGAGGGGAGAGTGTGATCTACGCACCCTTGTAGATCGACAACGGAAGCGTTTGGTTGATGTAGTCGTACGTCTCCACGGCCGGACCGATCAAGCACCGAAACTACGGCACCTCCGAGTTCTAGCACACGTTCAGCTCGATGACGATCCCCGGACTCCGATCCAGCAAAGTGTCGGGGAAGAGTTCCGTCAGCACGACGGCGTGGTGACGATCTTGATGTACTACCGTCGCAGGGCTTCGCCTAAGCACCGCTACAATATTATCAAGGACTATGGTGGAAGGGGGCACCGCACACGGCTAAGAATGTGATCACGTGGATCAACTTGTGTCCATGGGGTGCCCCTTGCCTCAGTATATAAAGGATGGAGGAGGAGGAGGCCGGCCAAGGCAATTGGTGCGGCCAGGATGTGGAGTCCTACTAGGACTCCAAGTCCTAGTAGGAGTCCACCAAGAGGGGAGGAAGGGAGAAGGAGGTAGAGGAGAAGGAAAGGTGGCCGGCCCCCTTTTCCCTAGTCCAATTCGGACCAGAGGGGAGGGGGGCGCAGCAGCCCCTTGGCCCTTTCTCCTCTTCCCACTAAAGCCCATCAAGGCCCATTACTTCTCCCGTAACTACCCGGTACTCCGAAAAATACCCGAATCACTCGGAACCTTTCCGATGTCCGAATATAGTCGTCCAATATATCGATCTTTACGTCTCGACCATTTCGAGACTCCTCGTCATGTCCCCGATCTCATCCGGGACTCCGAACTCCTTCGGTACATCAAAACTCATAAACTCATAATATAACTGTCATCGAAACCTTAAGCGTGCGGACCCTACGGGTTCGAGAACAATGTAGACATGGCCGAGATGCGTCTCCGGTCAATAACCAATAGCGGAACCTGGATGCTCATATTGGCTCCCACATATTCTACGAAGATCTTTATCGGTCAGACCGCATAACAACATACGTTGTTCGCTTTGTCATCGGTATGTTACTTGCCCGAGATTCGATCGTCGGTATCTCAATACCTAGTTCAATCTCGTTACCGGCAAGTCTCTTTACTCGTTTTGTAATACATCATCTCGCAACTAACTCATTAATTGCAATGCTTGCAAGGCTTATGTGATGTGCATTACCGAGAGGGCCCAGAGATACCTCTCTGACAATCGGAGTGACAAATCCTAATCTCGAAATACGCCAACCCAACATGTACCTTTGGAGACACCTGTAGAGCACCTTTATAATCACCCAGTTACGTTGTGACGTTTGGTAGCACACAAAGTGTTCCTCTGGCAAACGGGAGTTGCATAATCTCATAGTCATAGGAACATGTATAAGTCATGAAGAAAGCAATAGCAACATACTAAACGATCAGGTGCTAAGCTAACGGAATGGGTCATGTCAATCAGATCATTCACCTAATGATGTGATCCCGTTAATCAAATAACAACTCTTTGTCCATGGTTAGGAAACATAACCATCTTTGATTAACGAGCTAGTCAAGTAGAGGCATACCAGTGACACTCTGTTTGTCTATGTATTCACACATGTATTATGTTTCCGGTTAATACAATTCTAGCATGAATAATAAACATTTATCATGATATAAGGAAATAAATAATAACTTTATTATTGCCTCTAGGGCATATTTCCTTCATAAGTTGGGACTCCCCTGCAGGGATTTGAACTTTCGAAAGTCGTGCCCGCGGTTATGGGCAGATGGGAATTTGTTAATGTCCGGTTGTAGATAACTTGAACCTTAACTTAATTAAAATGAATCAACTGAGTGTGTTACCGTGATGGCTTCTTCTCGGCGGAGTCCGGAAAGTGGACACGGTGTTGGAGTAATGTTTGCGCAGGTTGCTCTCTAGTTTCTCGCTCGCGCTTTGCCTCCTCTTTTCGCTCTCTTTTGCGAATAAGTTAGCCACCATGCTTGCTAGTCGCTTGCTGCAGCTCCACTTATACTTACCTTGCCTTTACCTATAAGCTTAAATAGTCTTGATCACGAGGGTGCGAGATTGCCGAGTCCCTGTGGCTCACAGATTACTATTACACCAGATGCAGGGCCAGATGATTCTTCTCCAGCAGACGCGTATGAGCTCAAGTGGGAGTTCGACGAAGACTCTCAACGTTACTATGTTTCCTTTCCCGATGATCAGTAGTGGTGCCCAGTTGGGGGTGATTGGGACCGTGTCGCATGTTGGGTTCTCTTTTATTTTGGCGCCGTAGTCGGGCCATGAGTGTTTGGATGATGTAATGTTATTTATGTACTTGATTGACGTGGCGAGTGTAAGCCAACTATGTTATCTCCCCTTTCATTATTATATTACATGGGATGTTGTGAAGATTGCCTAACTTGCGACATATGCCTTCAATACGACTATGTCTCTAAGTCGTGCCTCGACACGTGGGAGCTATAGTCGCATCGAGGGTGTTACACTAGTCATCTAAATGATCACATGATCCAAATCAACTAAACCATGTCCGATCATCACGTGAGATGGAGTAGTTTTCAATGGTGAACATCAGTATGTTGATCATATCTACTATATGATTCACGCTTGACCTTTCGGTCTCCAGTGTTCCGAGGCCTTATCTACATATGCTAGGCTCGTCAAGTTCAACCTGAGTATTCTGCATGTGCAAAACAGGCTTGCACCCGTTGTATGTGAACGGAGAGCTTATCACACCCGATCATCACGTGGTGTCTCGGCGCAACAAACTGTCACAACGGTGCATACTCAGGGAGAACACTTATCCCTTGAAATTTAGTGAGAAATAATCTTATAATGCTACCGCCGAACTAAGCAAAATAAGATGTATAAAAGATAAACATCACATGCAATCAAAATATGTGACATGATATGGCCATCATTATCTTGTGCATTTGATCTCCATCTCCAAAACACCGTCATGATCTCTATCATCACCGGCATGACAACATGATCTCCATCATCTTGATCTTTATCAACGTGTCATCACATGGTCGTCTCACCAACTATTGCTATCACATAGTGATAAAGTAAAGCAATTATATGGCGCTTGCATCCTATGCAATAAAGAGACAACCATAAGGCTCCTGCGAGTTGCCGATAACTTTAACAAAACATGATCATCTCATACAAAAATTTATATCTCATCACGTCTTAACCATATCACATCACAACAAGCCCTGCAAAAACAAGTTAGACGTCCTCTACTTTGTTGTTGCAAGTTTTACGTGGCTGCTACGGGCTGAGCAAGAACCGTTCTTACCTACGCATCAAAAACCACAGCACGGTATAGTGATTACTTTTTGATATTCAGAAACAACCCTGTTCATTGAATCCGATTCAACTAAAGTTGGAGAAACTGACACCCACCAGCCACATGTGTGCGAAGCACGTCGGTAGAACCAGTCTCGCGTAAGCGTACGCGTAATGTCGGTCTGAGCCGCTTCATCCAACAATACCGCCGAATCAAGAATCAACTAGTGACGGCAAGCAATATGTATATAACCATGCCCACAACTCCTTTGTGTTCTACTCGTGCATATAACATCTACGTATAAATCTGGCTCTGATGCCACTGTTGGGGAATGTAGTAATTTCAAAAAAAATCCTACGCACACGCAAGATCATGGTGATGCATAGCAACGAGAGGGGAGAGTATAGTCTACGTACCCTCGTAGACCGTAAGCGGAAGCGTTATGACAACGCGGTTAATGTAGTCGTACGTCTTCATGATCGACCGATCTAGCACAGAAGGTACAACACCTCCACGATCTGCACACGTTCAGCTCGGTGACGTCCTGCGAACTCACGATCCAGTAGATCTTCGACGGAGAGTTTCGTCAGCACGACGGCGTGATGACGGTGATGATGATGCTACCGGAACAGGGCTTCGCCTAAGCACCGCTACGATATAACCGAGGTGGATTATGGTGGAGGGGGCACCGCACACGGCTAAAAGATCAATGATCAACTTGTGTGTCCATGGGGTGTCCCCTCCCCCGTATATAAAGGAGTGGAGGAGGGGGAGGGCCGGCTCTCTACTATATATGGCGCCGCCCTGGGGAGTCCTACTCCTGGTGGGAGTAGGATTCCCCCCTTCCATGTAGTAGGAGTAGGAGAGAAGGAAGGAGGGAGCGCCGCCCCTCCCCCTAGTCCAATTCGGACTAGGCCTTGGGGGAGCGCAGCCTGTCCTAGGCAGCCCTCTCTCTTTCCCCTAAAGCCTAATAAGGCCCATACACTCCCCGGCGAATTCCCGTAACTCTCCGGTACTCCGCTAAATACCCGAACCACTCAGAACCTTTCCAATGTCCGAATATAGCCTTCCAATATATCGATCTTTACCTCTCGACCATTTCAAGACTCCTTGTCATGTCCCTGATCTCATCCGGGACTCCGAACAACCTTCGGTACATCAAAACACATAAACTCATAATACCGATCATCACCGAACGTTAAGCGTGCGGACCCTACGGGTTCGAGAACTATGTAGACATGACCGAGACTCATCTCCGGTCAATAACCAATAGCGGAACCTGGATGCTCGTATTGGTTCCTACATATTCTACGAAGATCTTTATCGGTCAAACCGTATAACAACATACGTTGTTCCTTTTGTCATCGATATGTTACTTGCCCGAGATTCGATCGTCGGTATCTCAATACCTAGTTCAATCTCGTTACCGGCAAGTCTCTCTACTCGTTCCATAATAATACATCCCGTAACTAACTCATTAGCTACATTGCTTGCAAGGCTTATTGTGATGTACATTACCGAGAGGGCCGAGAGATACCTCTCCGACAATCGGAGTGACAAATCCTAATCTTGATCCATGCCAACTCAACAAACATCATCGGAGACACCTGTAGAGCACCTTTATAATCAACCAGTTACGTTGTGACGTTTGGTAGCACACAAAGTGTTCCTCTGGTATTCGGGAGTTGCATGATCCCATAGTCATATGAACATGTATAGTTATGGAGAAAGCAATAGCAACAAACTAAACGATCATCGTGCTAAGATAATGGATGGGTCAAGTCAATCACATCATTCTCTAATGATGTGATCCCATTAATCAAATGACAACTCATGTCTATGGTTAGGAAACTTAACCATCTTTGATTCAACGAGCTAGTCAAGTAGAGGCATACTAGTGACACTCTGTTTTTCTATATATTCACACATGTACTAAGTTTCCAGTTAATACAATTCTAGCATGAATAATAAATATTTATCATGATATAAGGAAATATAAATAACAACTTTATTATTGCCTCTAGGGCATATTTCCTTCAATCCCTGCCATGGCAATGGGGAAAGGTGGAGAAGCACCATCCCTTTGCCGCAGGAGAGGGCCTCTTAAGAGGCTGTGGGTGCACGTGGCGGACCTAGAATCTCATCCTTGGGGTGCCACAGTTCAAATTTTACATCAAACATCATGATAATCTTAACAAATAGTCTTAAAATAGTAACAACTTGATAGATATTTAGTGTTACATTCAAAGTACTAAAATTTATTTCACAATTTTGGAGGGGTGCCATCTGCCCCTGTGTGCTACCATGACTCGGTCTATACTTAGTCTATTACAAGGGTGTTGTCGAGCCAACTTCAATGGGCAGCGCGCATGAGCTTCATAGAGCAAGCATGATGGGCAGAGCCATGCTCGCGTGGGCTATCGACCGATCCACAATATCGGTCGGTTGATGAAAATATTTCCCCTTGCCTACTTGGGGTTGGCCTGAGCTTTCTACCAGCCCTTCCATTGCCCTGAAAACTTCCAAAAACTAATACCGGGTTTACAAACTTTCGACCACCTTTTAGATTTTTTTATAAGGAACATGTGCTTTCATAAGATTTTTCCTCTATTGCCATCACTAGTGCTTGCATTCACTCCATGACCATCATTGGCACCATTGTTTCCATTGTCACCCATGCCACCCATGAATCCTTTCATGCCACCCATGCCTCAGAACCTCCCAAGAAGTCTCACATTGACCTTTCGGCCAACACCTGAATGTGCATAAGTTCAAAGTATGGTATTCCCTTCTCATCAAGATCACTTGGGCCCATGAACATAAGCTTTTCCTCACTTCCAAGCTCTTGATTCTTTCATCGTAGGCCGCCTTCCTCTCCTCAAACTCAGCCCTACTCTTCTTGGTCGGCGTTCTCCTCTCCTCAACCTCCCTCCTCTCCTCCATTTCTTTGGCCTTCAAGTTCTTCCTTTTCTGGCCATCTCCTTCATTATTGCCATGATGTTGTCCAATGATTCCTTGAAGTGATTGTCTCCTCCCTTCTTCAACTTGTCCTTGTCGTTCTTCCTCCCTTCAGACCTCATGTTAGCAACTGAGTTGGGTGTGGGGTTTCTCTTTCCATCCTCAACACTTGGTGCATCATCATGAGTGTCAACTTTTATTGCATCGCCAACCAAGATCCTCAGCTTCTTCTTATTTTGAATTTAGTTGTATTTGTGGGTTCTTCCTATTCTCCTCATTTTCAATCTCCATCCAACAAGGGTGCAAAATGAATACATTGCCTTTTTTTAGCCTCTTCCCTTGTATTTTGGTTGGCTCCTAAACAATTCTTGAGCAATGTTGAGCTACATACCACAAGTGAGAAAATAAGATATCCACCAATGCATACAAGAGATGAAGAAATAATTGATCAATGCAAAAAACAATCACTTTATCTTCGGCATTTGTACCACTTGGGTTGAGACGGTCAAATTCTGCCAAGTATGCCGACCACTTTTGACAATCCACCAATATAGTTTACCATCGTTGTCAGACCAAAACTTCTGATCGATAAATGCCAATAGTGTTACGTGCCCTGAAGTACTCACATATACGCTCCCAATAACTTGAGATTGGTTGCTCAATACCTATAACCGGACCAGGACCAATTTTCTTCCATGCACCCCACAACAACTTGTCTTCTTTGGTAGTGTAATTTGCTCGCATCAACAAAACCCTCATCTTCCATGTCACGAAGGTGCTCTTCTTGTGGTGCATATTCTTGAGACGAAACTTCTGGTGATGGAAATAAAAAATCATCATCCACACTACATACATCAAATTTGAACAAAAGACATGCACATCACATAAAAAATTGCATACAAAATGAAAAGGCACATGAAAATCATAGAAAAACATAAAACGATTTTTTTACCTCTTGGCCATTTCACTGAACACATTGGGGATGTTGGTGGTTGTGACGACGGGTGACGTCGGCCCGTCCTTATGCGGCAGTGGGAGGGGTGGCCAAATGGCCCTAGGCGGTGTTAGAGGAGTTGGGGGCGTGGTTGGAGGGATCGCCGATGGTTCTTCTTCTTCTTCTTCTTCTTCTTCTTGTGGGTCGCAACCCTGTCCAATGGATCTCGTGGCGGCCTCTTCCTAGTCAGCTTCTTCGCTTGCGGGGAAGCCTTGGCGGGGTCCTACAACGCTTCGCCGGTGTCCACAACGATGGTTGGTGCCAGTCCAAGTCCTATAAAGTGGACAACCTTTGGCTTCTCGGCACTGACGGCGGGAAAGCACGAGAGGGGCGACTGCTGGGCCGGCGGTCACGATGGGGAGGCTACAGGAGGCGGCAGTCGTGTCGAGGATGCCTTCCATGGCATCCGACGGTCGTTGGTGGTCATGGCGGAAAATTTCAGATCTGGCGGTTGGGTTCCCACAGTTGCGGTTTTCGTCTTTTGTCTTGTGCTTGTGAGACCTAAATATATCACTCCTGTAGCAATTTTTTTTTGTGCTATTGGAGCTGTTTTTTACCCAAGGGCAATGGACACATGGTGAACAAAGCAAAGTCTGGTGTGTTTTTTAGCTCAAGTTGTGCTATTGTATGCCTTGATCGTGCTACGCTGGGCCGGCGAGCAAAGTGAGCCGACGCTAACGGGCCCAGGTGACTGACAGGCTCAGCGAAGGTTACTTGGATCAATAAAGCCCATAAGGGCCCTTATCCAACCAAATCCAGCCACAAAATGGCAGGTCTCTCTATCGCACTGCCCCTCTCTTCGCGGATTCGCCATGGCAACCGCGAAGCCAGCGGCGCCGGTGCCGCTCCCACGGGCCGCCGCCTACCCGCGAATTCTTCCACTGCGCCTACCGCGGCGCCAAAGGGCAGGAATCACCAGGGCCTCGCCTCCTCCCGCCACCTGCAGCGGGGACGCCGGTGGCGAGCTTCCTGCCAGGCTCCAGCCGAACGCGCGCCGGCCGCTCTGGCACGGCGGCGGGTTCAGCCTCGGCGTGGACCTGGGCGCCGCACGCACAGGGATCGCCGTCGGCCGTGGCATCACCCAGCCCCGCCCCCTCACCGTACGCGCCCTCACACTCGAAATCTACTACGCTTTTGCTCCGTTCGGTTTATTGGGGGTCTGAAGATGGGTTAGTGGATTCCGTCAGGTTCTGAAGCTACGGGGGCAGAAGCTGGAGCTGATGCTGCTCGATGTAGCTCAGCAGCAGGTAGAAAAGTTCCCTTCTTCTTTCTCGTTCTCTTCTCTGTGCCCTGAGTCTGCCCGACATTTCAATTGTGCGTGAATTTGCTGCTCCTGCTCTGTTTCGCAGGAGGCGGGCGAGCTGATCATCGGCCTGCCGGTCTCGGCCGACGGGAGAGAGACGCCGCAGTCCAACAAAGTGCGGAGCGTCGTCGGAAGGCTCGCCGTCCAAGCGGCCGACAGGTGCGTGCGTGGTCCTCTGGGTTCCAATTACAGAATGGGCGGGCGGCGCACTAGAAAGCAAGCAAGGAGGGAAAAAGGCTTGTTGCAGTGTTCTTCACTTCAGTCCAGTAGAGGGGGTTCAGTGTTTGAGTACTTTGAGTCGGCTCAGTGTGTTTGTTTGAACAGCGCAGGGGCCTGAGGGTTTATCTGCAGGATGAGCATGGAACATCAGTGGACGCCCTCCATTACATGATCTCAAGGTAGGCTGTTTACCCTGTCATGGATGGCAAGTTTGCTACTACCTGTCATAAACTTTATTTCGAAAACCACCAAAAAAAACAAGTTGGATAAATCTCACTAGGACGTTGTCTCGGTCTGAAACTCATGTTCTTCAGGGGTGTTAAGAGGTCTTCCCGTGACGACAAATCTGATGCGTATGCTGCCATGGTACATATCATTCTGGCCACATCACACTCTTTTACCGGCTTTTGTGTGTCCCAGCTTCCAACTTGACTATAGTTTACTTTGGCTGTAGATGATTCTGGATAGATACTTCTCGTCATCAGGTCAAGGGGCTCAGATTGTTCTTCCTAGGCAACAGGAACTGCAGGACAAATTAATAGCAAAACCAAGGCAAGATGCTGAAATTTAGGAATGTGTGTCCACCTTTTCCAACTTTAGACAAGATACTTAGAATTTAACCATTGTGTTCTGTTAGAGAGGGCTTTACATCCTGAACATATAATACGATCAGCTAACTTCAGTTGACTATGCAACCTCATCGTTAGCTCTCTTATCCATTTTGCATCTACACTTTGTTTTCAAGATACTTATGTACCTGATTCATAGATCTCTAGATTAGAATTATGATGAACCGTCTACCTTTTGGTAGTTTCAGACGTTCGCCATTGAGTCCCGACTCTTTTCCAGAAAAATGGGAAGAAAACTTTCAGTTAAACCAATTATATGTATATTTCCAGTCACAGAGACAGGAAACAACTTGCTCAAACATAGTTTGAACCGTCAGACCTAGCAAGACATTTTTTTTTTCTGAAACAGGGGAACACCCTAACAAATGGCAATTTACAACAGTCCCATTACCCACCGGATGCAATGAACATGCCCCTTTTTTGTAGTTAAGTTCAGTGCAACTGATCTATCTTCTCTATCTGCATTCAAATATTAGTTGCTCAGGCAATGTTTCAAAGTTACTTCTGATACAAAGCAGATTGCTAGAGACAAAATAGTCAGAATGAATCAATAATCAGCCAATCTGAATCAGCTGTCCATATGATGATGATGAAGCATATCAAACCTTTACAAAAGAATCAGTACAGTTTGCTAAATTCAGTCTCAGGTGCTGGATCACCGAGCCGGGGGAAGTGCGGATCCCTCTCAAGCATTGTTTGCAATGAGTCCATCACCCTCACGATGGATGCCCACAGGAATGGTGCAGAGCAAAACGCATAGGCGACGACCACCAGAATCCTCGCGATGCCGTCATGGTACCATGGGAATGCCATGACAAAGAGCATTCCAACAATCCCAAGCCATGCAGTGAGCACGGCAAGCGGTGGGAGCAGGAATGCATTGATCACGACCGTTGAGAAGGCGAGGACGCCAAAGAGGTACATGGACCAACCCATGATTGGATGAACTGTGCATGGGATTACAAAGAACGGGATCGCATATGCAGCCACCATGGCCACAATCCCGGCCAGCTTGATTAGCCACTGCAGCAGGGCACCTTGTTTCTCAGGTCGCCGATTATAGCACAGTTTTGTCATCTGTGGCCTTGCCAATCTGGTGACGGCTATGATCGTTATGTACATTAGCAGCTCCATGAGGACCACCGGAATTTCAGCAGCATAACTGTCAAATGTGGACCAGGGAAGGAATGTTAGCAGGCAGAAATTAAATGTGCAGAATGCATGCCATATGATTTCTTTTCTATCTGCTCAAGTATATGTTGTGGTCGTAAATTCTTGCTTTCACTCACCCAAGATCATCCCAGCGTTGCTTGTGCCAGGAAAGGCCCAGTGGCAAGATTGGCCAGGACCACCAGTACCAAGGTTTAAACCAAGGGGCACTAGGGAATGTGATCACGCTGTTAGGACCGCATGGAACATGCCAATGGAGTTTAAGATCTGCAATATTTCAGTAAAATGTCGGTAAATATCTTTGGAAGCAAGAACCATACAAAGGTTAGAGAATGGAGCTGAAGCGCAGAGATGCTCACAGTAGTATGATGCGTCCATCTGATAGCCGAGAGGAAGGCGATATGTTCCGTTGAGTTTGGTGCCATTTTCAGGAGGGTGGAACAATGGTTTGTCCAACAAGTCTGGGTAGCAGCCGACTAGGAAGCCTTGGTCTGCACCGTCAGAGTTGTCACGGCCAATCTCCAGGTCATGAAGCATGCCATTAAACACATCCATAGAAGGCTGTATATTGGATAAAAACATCAACATCAGATACTTTTTAAAGACAACTGTTATCTGCGTAAAAGATATCTTGAGGTGCATTAGCTATGATCAATGCAATGATGTTGCTCATTGCATACCTTCCGATCTGAAACTATATAGATGACTATTTAAGAAAAATCTTCTGGTTATGTGCTTGTGGTGGTTTAGTGGAGCTATCATGCCAACCATGCATGTGATAGCTGGCGAGTCAATCGAAGTTCCATCTATTAATAGTTGCTCAACTGGTTTATGCCAGTACATGCCATCATCAACAGATGTAGCGATGTGGCTCAATTTAGGAACTGTACTATCATCAGCATACGTAAGGAGTTAAGGACACCATCTAGTTCAGCACAGACCGTTACATGATCAACTCAGCAGGTCCATAACATTTCAAGCAGAAGAAGAGTTTGACGTTTGGTACAGGCAGTACAATTGCAAGGTACAAACCATAAGAAGAACTGGGGCCATACCTGGAGCACGAAAAGGCCAGTGTGGAAGTAGCATGGATTGATGAAAACAGCACAAAACTGGCCGCACTGGAAGAGCTCATCGGTGTTCTGGAGGAAGATGTTGTCGGAGTCGATCATGACGACACGCTCATAGTCGACCAAGCTCCATGCGTAGAGCTTGTTCAATGTCAGCTTAAACCTCCTGTTCATTCCTCCAAGGTTGCCCTCGTAAGGATTCTTCAGGTTCTCGACAACCACCACCCTCATGCCATCCTCCTCCCTCCTGTTCCCGTTCACCACCATCAGAAATGTCATATTTCAATTCATACTTCCGTTTCAAAAAAAAAATCATACTGGGAACGGAATGAATATATTTGTTCACGTTGCATTTTATAAACGAATTAGCGATTATCGGGGCGGAGTCATGGTCCAAACCAATCATTTGGGATTTGACCGTATCCAAAACATATATTCTGAAATAAATTTCATGAAGAGGAAGGAAAGTTGACCACTCTAATTGGAAACCAACCGATTTCTTTGAAGAGAAGCCACCAAACAAATACTCCTACTACTCGTCAAAGCTCACAGCATGTACCCACACAATACAGCATATTCTCTGAGAGTACTACTCTAATTAACAGCACACAACGGTGATGTGTCAGTCAAGAACATTTACTTAAGCAGACTGAGCATGCACTGAAATATCCCGTCTGGTAAACAGCATGGAGTAGATTAAAGAAAATACTTCAGAAGCTTCCTTGTATTATAATCGTATATATCTGCAGGTGGCCCGGTACTCGCCCCCGCAAAACGGCAAAACCATCGCGCGGACGAGTTACTTCCCAAAAACAACCCCCTCGTCTTCGCCTTCGTCCCCACCCACACAAGGAAAGAAACGCTTGCCATTGTCGAAAAAGAAAAAGGAAAGAAACGCTTGCTTATAGTAATTTAATAAAAATTAATTGCGACGCGTCAGCAATGGAGCTCCAATCCGTTTCTGCTCGCGGTCAACTGCGTCCAAACGGAAGCAGAGCGGCGGAAGGGTCCAAAGGGAGGGAGGGGGCGTGCACTCACATTGCGCGGACCCAGTCGCGGGGCACGTCCGAGGAGGCGATGAGGACGCGGTCGGCGTCGGCGCCGACCCTGGACAAGGAGCGCATCATCACGCGCACCGCCACGTAGAACTCGTAGTCCCGCGGCGTCCCCATGTACATCATCGCCGCGTACGCGTGCCGGTGGTGGTGGCGCCCTCGCCCCTCGCCCTGCCGCACGGCCACGCCCCTCCGCCCGCGCTCCTCCGCCGCTCCCGCCGTGGCCGACGCGACGACCAGCAACAAAATCGCCACCGCCACCGCCACCGCCGCCGCGAGACGCCTCGACGCGGCCGGCCGTCGCCCCATCGCCCGCCGAGCGCGCGCGAACTCCCCGATCAACAAGCCGGCAGCGCCGCCCTGCGGGCCGGATACCTCCCCCCGTGCTACCACCGCTTGGAACGGCGACGCGGCGGAGACGCTCGTCTCGGGAATTCCCTCGCCTTTAATGCTTCTAGAGTAGACTTCCAGTTGGCAGAAGCAGAGGAAGGGAGAGAGGGAGGGGGGGAAGAGAGTAGTACAGGAGCGGAAACGGGCCGGTGGCGTGTATTTATGCGGTCTCCGGGAGAGAGCCCGGCCCGCCCGGTCGCAATTCTCGCCTCGTTCTCGTGCGTAGTTTCCTTTCGCAATAGCCTCGTGGCTTGGCGTGGTGGTGCAGGCCAGGGGCTACTGAGGAGCGTCCGTCGCTGGCATGTGGGGCGCGAGCACGGCGGGGCCCAGGCTGCAGCTGCAGCAGGGGGTGCCGGGCGTGCGACGCGTGGTGGACTGCTGAAGTGGACGGTCACGCGCCTCTGCTTTCTCTCACGAACGCTTCCTACTCGTAGCTTTTTTTTCGTAGATATACTAGCTGCGAGCCTGCGACCTGTGCCCGTGAAACGTGATGTAAAAGCTACCGCTTGGTCCAGAGGGGGAAAAACGTGAAGTAAAGACGGAGGAGAGGAGGAGGAGGAGACGCGGTTGGTTGGTGGGGTGGTGGCGGCAGGGGATGGATGACTCGGATGGACCCGTTCTACGGGCTGAAAACGCAGAGGTCTTGAAAGCAACTCTTCCCAGCTACTGCTTGGCAGTGCCTGGCTTAGAGCATTTAATAAATGACAATACATAAATGTCTTTAAAATACTCTCTTTTGTTTTTATTTTCTCCTTATATTACCTTTATCTAAAGTCAAACTTTATAAACTTTGATCAAGTTTGTAGAAAAAACTCATCATATCGATTAGTTATTGTAAATGCTTGTGTTGATTTCTATAAACTTGGACAAACTTTATATAGTTTTAAAGGAAATATGCCCTAGAGGCAATAATAAAGTTATTATTTATTTCCTTATATCATGATAAATGTTTATTATTCATGCTAGAATTGTATTAACCGGAAACATGATACATGTGTGAATACATGGACAAACAGAGTGTCACTAGTATGCCTCTACTTGACTAGCTCGTTGATCAAAGATGGTTATGTTTTCTAGCCATAAACAAAGAGTTGTCATTTGATTAACGGGATCACATCATTAGGGGAATGATGTGATTGACTTAACCCATTCCGTTAGCTTAGCACTTGATCGTTTAATTTGTTGCTATTACTTTCTTCATGACTTATACATGTTCCTGTGACTATGAGATTATGCAACTCCCATTTACCGGAGAAACACTTTGTGTGCTACCAAACGTCATAACGTAACTGGGTGATTATAAAGGTGCTCTACAAGTGTCTCCGAAGGTACTTGTTGGGTTGGCGTATTTCGAGATTAGGATTTGTCACTCCGATTGTCGGAGAGGTATCTCTGGGCCCACTCGATAATACACATCACTTAAGCCTTGCAAGCATTGCAACTAATGAGTTAGTTAATGTGTTACGGAACGAGTAAATAGACTTGCCGGTAACGAGATTGAACTAGGTATTGAGATAACGACGATCGAATCTCGGGCAAATAACATACCGATTACAAAAGGAACAACGTATGTTGTTATGCGGTACACATCACTTAAGCCTTGCAAGTATTGCAACTAATGGGTTAGTTGCGGGATGATGTGTTACGGAACGAGTAAAGAGACTTGCCGGTAACGAGATTGAACTAGGTATTGAGATAACGACGATCGAATCTCGGGCAAGTTGTTGGAAATATGCCCTAGAGGCAATAATAAAATGGTTATTATTATATTTCCTTGTTCATGATAATTGTCTATTGTTCATGCTATAATTGTGTTATCCGGAAATCGTAATACATGTGTGAATACATAGACCACAACATGTCCCTAGTGAGCCTCTAGTTAACTAGCTCGTTGATCAATAGATGGTTACGGTTTCCTAACCATGGACATTGGATGTCATTGATAACGGGATCACATCATTAGGAGAATGATGTGATGGACAAGACCCAATCCTAAGCATATCACAAGATCGTGTGGTTCGTCTGCTAAAGCTTTTCTAATGTCAAGTATCTTTTCCTTAGACTATGAGATTGTGCAACTCCCGGATACCATAAGGGTACTTTGGGTGTGCCAAACGTCACAACGTAGCTGGGTGGCTATAAAGGTACACTACGGGTATCCCCGGAAGTATCTGTTGGGTTGGCATGAATCGAGACTGGGATTTGTCACTCCGTATGACGGAGAGGTATCTCTGGGCCCACTCGGTAGGACATCATCATAATGAGCTCAATGTGATCAAGGAGTTGTTCACGGGATGATGTGTTACGGGAACGAGTAAAGAGACTTGCCGTAACGAGATTGAACAAGGTATCGGTATACCGATGATCGAATCTCGGGCAAGTATCGTACCGATAGACAAAGGAAATTGTATACGGGATTGATTGAATCCTTGACATCATGGTTCATCTGATGAGATTATCGTGGAGCATGTGGGAGCCAACATGGGTATCCAGATTCTGCTGTTGGTTATTGAGAGGAGAGTTGTCTCGATCATGTCTACGTGTCTCCCGAACCCGTAGGGTCTACACACTTAAGGTTTAGTGACGCTAGAGTTGTAGAGATATTAGTATGCGGTTAACCGAAAGTTGTTCGTAGTCCCGGATGAGATCTCGGACGTCACGAGGAGTTCCGGAATGGTCCGGAGGTAAAGATTTATATATAGGAAGTCCAGTTTCGGCCACCGGGAGAGTTTCGGGAGTCATCGGTATTGTACCGGGACCACCGAAAGGGTTCCGGGGGTCCACCGGGTGGGGCCACCTATCCCGGAGGGCCCCATGGGCTGAAGTGGCATGGGAACCAGCCCCTGGTGGACTAGTGCGCCCCACCCAAGGGCCCAAGGCGCCTAGGGTTGGAAACCCTAGGGGGGCATGCGCCCCCCTATTGGAAACCCTAAGGCCTCGTTTGGATGTTGGGTAGGAAAAACCCTGGGCCATAAACCCCTAGGGGAGATTCCCCTATGCACATGCAACCCCTCCCACCACGTGGGAGATGTTCCCATTGTCGAGGTGCCCAAATAGTAACATGGGAGGGAAGGAAATCCCTTGCATACTACAGACACATATAATATAGCAGATCTTACATAAAAAGTCTACATATAATTTTGGAAAACAACCAAATCATAGATAAAAATTCCACGAATAATTCTGAGAAACAACAAAAATCACATTCCACAAATAATTCTGAGAAACGACAAAAATCACAGGCACATAACAAAGGTTCATAATTCATGTCAACTAGAATTTTAAAAATATTACTACAACTTATCCATCACTTCATCAAGCTTAAGATATCAGTCTGCATTTCACGATGATCGAGCATTGGCCTAAGCCGTTTTCATGTGCGGAAATAAAAGCAATCATTACAAGAGTTATTGATACATCGTCAAGTTTGTGCACTATAAAAAGTTCTCGATTATAAGTTGCCATGTACAACTCAGGGATACTTTCGAACAAGATGGGCCGCAAAGCAACAATCACATCCTACTCCGGTCTTTTCTCCACTCCTTCCTCGACATCATGTACCACAACTTGATGCTGGCTGAATGACAAAAAGAAATAAGTTAGCTAGCATCAGTTCAGAATCTCACAACACTATTTTGTAGTATAAGCAAACTAATGAAATAGTATCAACCAACATATGATTTGTGCACTGTGCATAAAAAATCAAGACTACAAATATAGTTTAGGAACACAATCACAAGGCTGCCCAGTAACCCAATTTGTTTTCTTGAAAAAGTCTTCAGATGAACAGGGCAATATATTGCTGTGAGGTGAGTTATGAGGCAATAGGAGGTGAAACCAATGGGAGGAGGCCACCAAATTAAGTATCACTAACAAGCTTGTAAAGGTACACAGAAACTACCAAACAAAAGGTAGTAACATTTCTCCAAATGTGTGGCTCTTCTAGTCAGTTTTAAAAGAATGAAGTGTGTTTTGTCTTTACTTATCTATCATCGATTAACAGAGAGAAACAAGCTTATACAAAGCTCCAGTCGATAATGCCACAAAGTAAATAAATATAAATGGATGTAGTGCAAAACAAGAAGGTGAACTGGTTACACACCTTATGTTATCTACATCTCAGAAATCTCCTCCTTCAACCAATAAAGCCGAAGATTTGAGTCCTTGGTATTGATGAATATTTCTCGATTCATTGGGCATTTAAAAAGCCGTAGTGCCTTTGCTTTTTCTGCAACTGATAGATCTTCCATTGGTTCTAGCGCAGCCACACAGTTTCCAATCGAGAACATGTCATCTGGCTTTGATTCCTTCAACTCATCAACCAGTTTTGCAGATTGTTTCTTTCGAAAATCCATGTAATCCTCAAGTACAACAGCGATCTGGCTTTGCTTCCTCTTTTTCACAGGCAGTGCTCCCTTTTGTTCAGAGTTGGTAGATGTTGTAGCTTCAGGTTCATCTCTTCTTGATGCCCCTTGCCCTTGTAGATCAGACGAGGACATACCATCATCAACATTGGTAGAGGAGATACGGTTCAAATCATTGGTAGAGGAATCCATAGGAGAAATGGCATCGCTTGTGAGATCCACTTGCGGAATTGATACAAAGTTCAAGTCTCCTGAAGCAACACTTCCTGCTCCAAAAAAATAAACATATCAACATGTTCTCGTAGAAACATCAGATTCATCTATAATTGCAAATACATATATTACTGCCACCCATTCCAGAAAGAAAGTATATATGCACATAACTTGGTCCTTCATCGTACAACTTCTTAGAAAGAAAAAGAGCACTCAAGCAGGGTCCAATGGAAACACATGAAAAAATACAGGCATCTCAACAATCTCCCAAATACTATATAATTAAAGCAAGAATGAAAAGGATTTAATATGCAGGGTTGACGGAAACACGTGATACAGGAAACACACCTTCATGTAGTAAAGCCAATGACTTGAAGAGCATGAATGGTTTTGAACGGAACTTCTTTATCCTTGCATTATCCTATTGAATGCAACAACATTGTATGGTTGGGATCAATAAAACAATGCCTTGAAGAGCATGAATGGCAGTGAACAAACAATATATCAAGAAAAGAGCTAACCTTGATAAGTTTATCCCATATTACAGGTTCAACGATGATCATGCAAAGTGTATCATCCCATCCCGTGTCGCTCTGTTTCCGAGAGTCTCTCACTGCCTTATAATTTCCTTTTAAATCCTTATCCTTCTCTTGGATTTTTTGCTTGGTGAAATTAGCTGATGGAAATTTCTGATTGAATGTATTTGTAATTCTAGTCCACCCTTCAGCAGTCCACCCATTTTGACCTCGATAGATGGGATTGTTGTGGTCAAGCATTATATCAACAAGACCTTTCTCATATGCATGGTCCCAAGATGCCCTAGGCTCTGCCATTGCTACATTATTGAACCAACAATGGGGTACTAGTTAAATTTCTCTCTACCACTACTTTACCTAAGAAAACGTGAGAAAAATTTACAAAATAAACTCATGTTCGACTAGTTGTTATAATCAGCCCACATTTGCATCGCGATCTGATCTCTAAGAGTGTTTCCATTGTTTGCCTCATTGTGATGATGTTGGTTGACATCATCTCCCTCTGGAACATCAGCATATGTTTCTGGTGGAATTAACGGTGGTTGGTGATCCAACCATGCCTCATCACCACTTTGAGCTCTAATGATGTTATGGAATACATCACATGCCGCTGGAATCTTGATTTGTGACTCTATTAGGTAGTGATTGCCCACTTTCAAGATAGGGAAACGTTTTTTAGAACACCAATGCTCCTTTCGATGTGGTTTCAGAGAATTGCATGGGTATGGTTGAACAGCTCCCTATGGTCGGCATAGCCCGTATTAGATGAGCGCCGCCTCCTAAATTCACTCAGGTGATACTGAACTCCTCGATATGGTGCAAGAAAAGAAGGCGTGTTTGCATATCCACCATCTACGAGATAAAATTTTCCATCTGGCACATGAAACACCTTGCTAATAGCAGAACGAAGAACTCCTGCACCTTATGCAGACCCTTCCCACCCACATGAAATAAATGTGAAATTCAGATCAAAATCACATGCAACCATGACATTCTGTGAGAGGGTTCCTTTCCTATTCCTAAATGGGGGGGCCTTATCTTCAGCAATAGTGATGGGGATATGTGTTCCATCTATAGCACCAATGCAGTTCTACACATTGAAAAAGAAACAAAAAAGTTGGTAGGTTTAGATATCTATGTGGAGAAGTTTTCAAAAATTCCATTGATATGGAGATGTGTGTGTAGTGGTTCACCTGGAAATAAGGCCAATAGCGATTGTTCGAAACAATCTTCGGATGGGGCTGGAGTGAACTTGGAATCTTTATAAATCTTTGGGCTAGAGTTGGAATTAAGTCAAAAATCCTGTTTATCTTCCCATGAATTATTTTCGCGCTGTGTTGGAAGTACTTTTGTAGATCTTGATTACTAGCATTGTGCGAAATCATGTACATGAACATTGCCAACTGCTCCTCGACAGCAACATGCGACGTGCCCTTCAATAGATTCTCTCTTCTAAGGTAATCCATGATAGACTTAAAAATCTCAGGTTCTATCCGAAACTCAACCCTAGACCAACTCTCGTGGCCTTCTAATATTTCCTTAACCTTTGCAGCCCCGAATAAATATTATGTGTGAACTGGATGCTTTTCCTCATAAAGGGAAGCATATAAAGCGGGAACCAAAAGGAAAAATAGTTCATCTTCTTCTTCTTCTTGCGAGATAATCTTAATAATTTTATTTCTCCTAGAATCCATCACTATTATACCCAATGAAAACAAGATTAATACAACGATAATAATTATAAATAAAGCAATAATAATACCATCTCTATTATGGCTGCAAAGAACCAATAGCTAGGAGCCTAGAAAGCTCAGGAGTGAATACAAAGATAATACCATTTCTATTGTAACATCTACGTACATAATTTAGAGCATTAATTTTCCCATATACTAAAATAAGACCACTTTCAATACTAGCAGAGAAAATAACACCACAAGAGCAGTAGTTTTGCATAATTTAAGCTTCCTCAATGACCAGGGATGACTACGTCACATACCTTTCTTACTCTGAGTGCAAACTTCTCAATGACAGATGAATCAAAAGGCACCAAGCAATTGAACACAAAGTCTTTGGATAAAGCCAACTTCTAAAGTCAGAGCAGACCCACAAATCAGCACCTACTAGAAATCAATGGTCACTCATCACTCAGACAAACCAAACAAGATATTGTTGGAAATATGCCCTAGAGGCAATAATAAAATCATTATTATTATATTTCCTTGTTCATGATAATTGTCTTTATTCATGCTATAATTGTATTATCCGGAAATCGTAATACATGTGTGAATAATAGACACCAACATGTCCCTAGTAAGCCTCTAGTTGACTAGCTCGTTGATCAATGGATAGTCATGGTTTCCTGACTATGGACATTGGATGTCATTGATAACGAGATCACATCATTAGGAGAATGATGTGATGGACAAGACCCAATCCTAAACATAGCACAAGATCGTATAGTTCGTTTGCTAGAGTTTTTCCAATGTCAAGTATCCTTTCCTTAGACCATGAGATCGTGTAACTCCCGGATACCGTAGGAGTGCTTTGGTATACCAAACATCACAACGTAACTGGGTTGACTATAAAGGTATACTACGGGTATCTCCGAAAGTGTCTGTTGGGTTGACACGGATCAAGACTGGGATTTGTCACTCCGTATGACGGAGAGGTATCACTGGGCCCACTCGGTAATGCATCATCATAATGAGCTCAAAGTGACCAAGTGTCTGGTCACGGGATCATGCATTACGGTACGAGTAAAGTGACTTGCCGGTAACGAGATTGAACGAGGTATTGGGATACCGACGATCGAATCTCGGGCAAGTAACATACCGATTGACAAAGGGAATTGTATACGGGGTTGCTTGAATCCTCGACATCGTGGTTCATCCGATGAGATCATCGAGGAGCATGTGGGAGCCAACATGGGTATCCAGATCCCGCTGTTGGTTATTGACGGAGAGCTATCTCGGTCATGTCTACATGTCTCCCGAACCCGTAGGGTCTACACACTTAAGGTTCGGTGACGCTAGGGTTGTAGGGATATGTATATGCAGTAACCCGAGAAGTTGTTCGGAGTCCCGGATGAGATCCCGGACGTCACACGAGGAGTTCCGGAATGGTCCGGAGGTAAAGAATTATATATAGGAAGTGCTATTTCGGCCATCGGGACAAGTTTCGGGGTCACCGGTATTGTACCGGGACCACCGGAAGGGTCCCGGGGGTCCACCGGGTGGGGCCACCTATCCCGGGGGCCCCATGGGCTGAAGTGGGAAGGGATCCAGCCCAAAGTGGGCTGGGGCGCCACTTCCCCCTAGGGCCCATGCGCCTAGGGTGGGGGAAACCCTAAAGGAAGAGTCCTAGAGGGGAAGGCACCTCCTAGGTGCCTTGGGGAGGAGGGATTCCTCCCTTGGCCGCCCCCTAGGAGATTGGATCTCCTAGGGCCGGCGCCCCCCCTAGGCCCCCTATATATAGTGGGGGGAAGGGAGGACCTCTCACCCTTGCCTTTGGTGCCTCCCTCTCCCTCTCCAACACCTCCTCCTCCTCCATAGTGCTTGGCGAAGCCCTGCCGGAGTACTGCAGCTCCATCACCACCACGCCGTCGTGCTGCTGCTGGAGCCATCTTCCTCAACCTCTCCTTCCCCCTTGCTGGATCAAGAAGAAGGAGACGTTACGCTGACCGTACGTGTGTTGAACGCGGAGGTGCCGTCCGTTCGGCGCTAGGATCTCCGGTGATTTGGATCACGTCGAGTACGCCTTCCTCATCCCCGTTCTTTGAACGCTTCCGCGTGTGATCTACAAAGGTATGTAGATGCAATCCGATCACTCGTTGCTAGATGAACTCCTAGATGGATCTTGGTGAAACCGTAGGAAATTTTTTGTTTTCTGCAACGTTCCCCAACAGTGGCATCATGAGCTAGGTCTATGCGTAGTTCTCTTGCACGAGTAGAACACAATTTGTTGTGGGCGTTGATGTTGTCAACTTTCTTGCCGCTACTAGTCTTATCTTGCTTCAACGGTATTGTGGGATGAAGCGGCCCGGACCAACCTTACACGTACGCTTACGTGAGACCGGTTCCACCGACTAACATGCACTAGTTGCATAAGGTGGCTGGCGGGTGTCTATCTCTCCCACTTTAGTTGGAGCGGATTCGATGAAAAGGGTCCTTATGAAGGGTAAATATAAGTTGACAAATCACGTTGTGGCTTTCACGTAGGTAAGAAAACGTTCTTGCTAGAACCCTACTTCAGCCACGTAAAACATGCAACAACAATTAGAGGACGTCTAACTTGTTTTTGCAGCAAGTGCTTTGTGATATGATATGGCCAAAGTTGTGATGAATGATGAATGATATATATGTGATGTATGAGATGTTCATGCTATTGTAATAGGAATCACGACTTGCATGTCGATGAGTATGACAACCGGCAGGAGCCATAGGAGTTGTCTTTATTTTTTGTATGACCTGCGTGTCATTGAGAAACGCCATGTAAATTACTTTACTTTATTGCTAAACGCATTAGACATAGTAGTAGAAGTAATAATTGGCGAGCAACTTCATGGAGACACGATGATGGAGATCATGATGATGGAGATCATGGTGTCATGCCGGTGACAAGATGATCATGGAGCACCAAGATGGAGATCAAAGGAGCTATGTGATATTGGCCATATCATGTCACTATTATTATTTGATTGCATGTGATGTTTATCATGTTTTTGCATCTTGTTTACTTAGAACGACGGTAGTAAATAAGATGATCCCTCATAATAATTTCAAGAAAGTGTTCCCCCTAACTGTGCACCGTTGCGACAGTTCATTGTTTCGAAGCACCACGTGATGATCGGGTGTGATAGATTCTAACGTTCACATACAACGGGTGTAAGACAGATTTACACATGCAAACACTTAGGTTGACTTGACGAGCCTAGCATGTACAGACATGGCCTCGGAACACAAAAGACCAAAAGGTCGAGCATGAGTCGTATAGAAGATACGATCAACATGAAGATGTTCACCGATGTTGACTAGTCCGTCTCACGTGATGATCGGACACGGCCTAGTTAACTCGGATCATGTTATACTTAGATTAAAGGAGGGATGTCTATCTAAGTGGGAGTTCATTGAATAATTTGATTAGATGAACTTAATTATCATGAACTTAGTCTAAAATATTTACAATATGTCTTGTAGATCAAATGGCCAACGTAGTCCTCAACTTCAACGCGTTCCTAGAGAAAACCAAGCTGAAAGACGATGGCAGCAACTACACGGACTGGGTCCGGAACCTGAGGATAATCCTCATAGCTGCCAAGAAAGATTATGTCCTACAAGCACCGCTGGGTGACGCACCTGTTCTCCCTGCAGAACAAGACGTTATGAACGCTTGGCAGGCACGTACCGATGAATACTCCCTCGTTCAGTGCGGCATGCTTTACAGCTTAGAGCCGGGGCTCCAAAAGCGTTTTGAGAGACACGGAGCATATGAGATGTTCGAAGAGCTGAAAATGGTTTTTCAAGCTCATGCCCGGGTCAAGAGATATGAAGTCTCCGACAAGTTCTTCAGCTGTAAGATGGAGGAAAACAGTTCTGTCAGTGAGCACATACTCACTATGTCTGGGTTGCATAACCGCTTGACTCAGCTGGGAGTTAATCTCCCGGATGACGCGGTCATTGACAGAATCCTTCAGTCGCTCCCACCGAGCTACAAGAGCTTTGTGATGAACTTCAATATGCAGGGGATGGAAAAGACCATTCCTGAAGTATTTGCAATGCTGAAATCAGCAGAGGTAGAAGTCAAAAAGGAACATCAAGTGTTGATGGTGAATAAAACCACTAAGTTCAAGAAGGGCAAGGGTAAGAAAGCTTTCAAGAAGGACGGCAAGGGAGTTGCCGCGCCCGGCAAGCAAGCTGCCGGGAAGAAGCCAAAGAATGGACCCAAGCCCGAGACTGAGTGCTTTTATTGCAAGGAAAGTGGTCACTGGAAGCGGAACTGCCCCAAATACTTAGCGGACAAGAAGGCCGGCAAAACGAAAGGTATATGTGATATACATGTAATTGATGTGTACCTTACCAGTACTTGTAGTAGCTCCTGGGTATTTGATACCGGTGCAGTTGCTCACATTTGTAACTCAAAGCAGGAGCTGCGGAATAAGCGGAGACTGGCGAAGGACGAGGTGACGATGCGCGTCGGGAATGGTTCCAAGGTCGATGTGATCGCCGTCGGCACGCTGCCTCTTCATTTACCTACAGGATTAGTTTTAAACCTCAATAATTGTTATTTAGTACCAGCTTTGAGCATGAACATTGTATCAGGATCTCGTTTAATACGAGATGGCTACTCATTTAAATCCGAGAATAATGGTTGTTCTATTTATATGAGAGATATGTTTTATGGTCATGCTCCGATGGTTAATGGTTTATTCTTAATGAATCTCGAGCATAATGCTACACATGTTCATAGTGTGAGTACCAAAAGATGTAAGATTGATAATGATAGTCCCACATACTTGTGGCACTGCCGCCTCGGTCACATAGGTGTCAAACGCATGAAGAAGCTCCATGCTGATGGACTTTTAGAGTCTCTTGATTATGAATCATTTGACACGTGCGAACCATGCCTCATGGGTAAAATGACCAAGACTCCGTTCTCAGGAACAATGGAGCGAGCAACCAACTTATTGGAAATCATACATACTGATGTGTGCGGTCCAATGAGTGTTGAGGCTCGCGGTGGCTATCGTTATGTTCTCACCCTCACGGATGACTTGAGTAGATATGGGTATGTCTATTTAATGAAACACAAGTCTGAGACCTTTGAAAAGTTCAAAGAATTTCAGAGTGAGGTTGAGAATCAACGTGACAGGAAAATCAAGTTCCTGCGATCAGATCGTGGAGGAGAATACTTGAGTCACGAGTTTGGCACACACTTAAGAAAATGTGGAATAGTTTCACAACTCACGCCGCCTGGAACACCTCAGCGTAATGGTGTGTCCGAACGTCGTAATCGCACTCTATTAGATATGGTGCGATCTATGATGTCTCTTGCCGATTTACCGCTATCTTTTTGGGGGTATGCTTTAGAGACTGCCGCATTCACTTTAAATAGGGCTCCGTCGAAATCCATTGAGACGACACCGTATGAATTATGATTTGGGAAGAAACCTAAGCTGTCGTTTCTAAAAGTTTGGGGATGCGATGCTTATGTCAAGAAACTTCAACCTGAAAAGCTCGAACCCAAGTCGGAAAAATGCGTCTTCATAGGATACCCTAAAGAAACTATTGGGTATACCTTCTACCTCAGATCCGAAGGCAAGATCTTTCTTGCCAAGAATGGATCCTTTCTAGAGAAGGAGTTTCTCTCGAAAGAAGTAAGTGGGAGGAAAGTAGAACTTGATGAAGTATTACCTCTTGAACTGGAAAATGGCGCAACTCAAGAAAATGTTCCTGAGGTGCCTGCACCGACTAGAGAGGAAGTTAATGATGATGATCAAGATACTTCTGATCAAGCTCCTACTGAAATTCGAAGGTCCACAAGGACACGTTCCGCACCAGAGTGGTACGGCAACCCTGTCTTGGAAATCATGTTGTTAGACAACGGTGAACCTTCGAACTATGAAGAAGCGATGGCGGGCCCGGATTCCGACAAATGGCTAGAAGCCATGAAATCCGAGATAGGATCCATGTATGAAAACGAAGTATGGACTTTGACTGACTTGCCCGTTGAGCGGCGAGCCAAAGAAAATAAATGGATCTTTAAGAAGAAGACAGACGCGGATGGTAATGTGACCATCTATAAAGCTCGGCTTGTCGCTAAGGGTTATCGACAAGTTCAAGGGGTTGACTACGATGAGACTTTCTCACCGGTAGCGAAGCTAAAGTCCGTCCGAATCATGTTAGCAATTGCCACATTCTATGATTATGAGATATGGCAAATGGACATCAAAACGGCATTCCTTAATGGTTTCCTTAAGGAAGAATTGTATATGATGCAGCCGGAAGGTTTTGTCGATCCTAAGAATGCTGACAAGGTGTGCAAGCTCCAACGCTCGATTTATGGGCTGGTGCAAGCATCTCGGAGTTGGAACATTCACTTTGATGAGATGATCAAAGCGTTTGGGTTTACGCAGACTTATGGAGAAGTATGTGTTTACAAGAAAGTGAGTGGGAGCTCTGTAGCATTTCTCATATTATATGTAGATGACATACTTTTGATGGGAAATGATATAGAACTCTTGGACAGCATTAAGGCCTACTTGAATAAGAGTTTTTCAATGAAGGACCTTGGAGAAGCTGCATATATATTAGGCATCAAGATCTATAGAGATAGATCAAGACGCTTCATAGGTCTTTCACAAAGCACATACCTTGATAAGATATTGAAGAAATTCAATATGGATCAGTCTAAGAAGGGGTTCTTGCCTGTGTTACAAGGTGTGAAATTGAGCTCAGCTCAATGTCCGACCACGGCAGAAGATATAGAAGAGATGAGTGTCATCCCCTATGCCTCAGCCATAGGTTCTATTATGTATGCCATGCTGTGTACCAGACCTGATGTAAACCTTGCCGTAAGTTTGGTAGGAAGGTACCAAAGTAATCCCGGCAAGGAACACTGGACAGCGGTCAAGAATATCCTGAAGTACCTGAAAAGGACTAAGGAAATGTTTCTCGTTTATGGAGGTGACGAAGAGCTCGTCGTAAAAGGTTACGTCGACGCTAGCTTCGACACAGATCTGGATGACTCTAAGTCACAAACCGTATACGTGTATATTTTGAATGGTGGGGCAGTAAGCTGGTGCAGTTGCAAGCAAAGCGTCGTGGCGGGATCTACATGTCAAGCGGAGTACATGGCAGCCTCGGAGGCAGCGCATGAAGCAATTTGGGTGAAGGAGTTCATCACCGACCTAGGAGTCATACCCAATGCGTCGGGGCCGATCAAGCTCTTCTGTGACAACACTGGAGCTATTGCACTTGCCAAGGAGCCCAGGTTTCACAAGAAGACCAGGCACATCAAGCGTCGCTTCAACTCCATTCCTGAAAATGTTTAAGATGGAGACATAGATATTTGTAAAGTACATACGGACCTGAACGTAGCAGATCCGTTGACTAAACCTCTCCCTAGAGCAAAACATGATCAACACCAGAATTCCATGGGTGTTCGATTCATCACAATGTAACTAGATTATTGACTCTAGTGCAAGTGGGAGACTGTTGGAAATATGCCCTAGAGGCAATAATAAAATCATTATTATTATATTTCCTTGTTCATGATAATTGTCTTTATTCATGCTATAATTGTATTATCCGGAAATTGTAATACATGTGTGAATAATAGACACCAACATGTCCCTAGTAAGCCTCTAGTCGACTAGCTCGTTGATCAACGGATAGTCATGGTTTCCTGACTATGGACATTGGATGTCATTGATAACGAGATCACATCATTAGGAGAATGATGTGATGGACAAGACCCAATCCTAAACATAGCACAAGATCGTATAGTTCGTTTGCTAGAGTTTTCCAATGTCAAGTATCCTTTCCTTAGACCATGAGATCGTGTAACTCCCGGATACCGTAGGAGTGCTTTGGGTATACCAAACGTCACAACGTAACTGGGTGACTATAAAGGTATACTACGGGTATCTCCGAAAGTGTCTATTGGGTTGACACGGATCAAGACTGGGATTTGTCACTCCGTATGATGGAGAGGTATCACTGGGCCCACTCGGTAATGCATCATCATAATGAGCTCAAAGTGACCAAGTGTCTGGTCACGGGATCATGCATTAACGGTACGAGTAAAGTGGCTTGCCGGTAACGAGATTGAACGAGGTATTGGGATACCGACGATCAGATCTCGGGCAAGTAACATACCGATTGACAAAGGGAATTGTATACGGGGTTGCTTGAATCTCGACATCGTTGGTTCATCGATGAGATCATCAAGAGCATGTGGGAGCCAACATGGGTATCCAGATCCGCTGTTGGTTATTGACCGGAGAGCAATCTCGGTCATGTCTACATGTCTCCCGAACCCGTAGGGTCTACACACTTAAGGTTCGGTGACGCTAGGGTTGTAGGGATATGTATATGCAGTAACCCGAATGTTGTTCGGAGTCCCGGATGAGATCCTCGGACGTCACGAGAGTTCCGGAATGGTCCGGAGGTAAAGAATTATATATGGAAGTGCTATTTCGGCCATCGGGACAAGTTTCGGGGTCACCGGTATTGTACCGGGACCACCGGAAGGGTTCCGGGGGTCCATCGGGTGGGGCCACCTATCGGCTGAAGTGGGAAGGGATCCAGCCCAAAGTGGGCTGGGGCGCCACTTCTCCCTAGGGCCCATGCGCCTAGGGTGGGGGAAACCCTAAAGGAAGAGTTCTAGAAGGGGAAGGCACCTCCTAGGTGCCTTGGGGAGGAGGGATTCCTCCCTTGGCCGCCGCCCCCCCTAGGAGATTGGATCTCCTAGGGCCGGCGCCCCCCCTAGGCCCCCTATATATAGTGGGGGGAAGGGAGGACCTCTCACCCTTGCCTTTGGTGCCTCCCTCTCCCTCTCCAACACCTCCTCCTCCTTCATAGTGCTTGGCGAAGCCCTGCCGGAGTACTGCAGCTCCATCACCACCACGCCGTCGTGCTGCTGCTGGAGCCATCTTCCTCAACTCTCCTTCCCCCTTGCTGGATCAAGAAGAAGGAGACGTTACGCTGACCGTACGTGTGTTGAACGCGGAGGTGCCGTCCGTTCGGCGCTAGGATCTCCGGTGATTTGGATCACGTCGAGTACGGCCTCCTCATCCCCGTTCTTTGAACGCTTCCGCGCGTGATCTACAAAGGTATGTAGATGCAATCCGATCACTCGTTGCTAGATGAACTCCTAGATGGATCTTGGTGAAACCGTAGGAAATTTTTTGTTTTCTGCAACGTTCCCCAATAGATATTTGTTGGTTTCACAACAGATAAGCTAGGATCAATCAAATGCAGCGTGTAGAATTGGCGCATTCTTCCTGTATACCATTTGATTGATCCTGTATACCACTCCATTTTTCAACTATAAAACAGAACACAATGAAATGACTATGTTACTCTACATGGTAAGCTATTATTATTCCCAGGTTTCACGTAACAATTTGGCAAATAATATATGTAACTCTTCTACATGCACTTCCAGAGAGCAAAGCAAGATCGACGACCATTGAGCAAAACATGATCGGCCGCAGTTTAGCAATTCACGTGGTGAACCACAAATTGGCGCATGTTGTTTCAGTTTGCAGTCAACATACATATGGTACATGTTAAAGGGTTCGGATTGATTAGCTGGCAACATACATAGGTAAACAAAGGGGTCAAGGCAAAACTAAGAATTGCTTATAAGAATGGGGGCACTAAATAATTCATCATATCCTATACTGAATTTCTAGTACATGATGATAAGATAATACTCCCAAGGTCAAGCACCTCCTTGATTGAACCCACCCATAAAAAAATTTGCCTTCTTCACAATATACTAGAACATTGTGCATATAGATTAGCATGACAGGGAGGAAAAGGTGGTTGTGCTCACTTGTGAGTTCAAGACAGTAAGATGCACTGCAAAACGTTCGATGTTCTTCAGTACAGTTGCTAACTTGGGTACAAATCTCAGACATGAGAGGAGGTCCTTCGATCTGTACAGGCGGTCGTCAATTTGTGTAGCAGAAAAAGAAATCACCATGGCGAAGAAAAATGGTGAGTGGAAGAGGAGGAGGAGGGGATAACCTTGGTGAGAAAGAGGAGGATGACCTCTGGCCGTTGTCTTCGCCGGAGGTGAGTGAAGCTTTGAGGCAGAGACGAGATCCGAGAAGGGGGAGAATGATGCCCCCGGTCGCATCGTCGTCGCCCCCGCCGGAGGAGCGGGGCGTGGAGGTGTAGGGTAGTGGTGCGTGTTGCCCGGTGGAGCGTTGGACGGAGGAGGGCGGAGCGTGGTGGTGCGTCGTCGTGGATCTTGCCGCCGCCGCCTCTCATTCGGGAGATCAAGCGAGCGAGGGTTTCCTCCCCGACCAACACAGACGTGGAAGGCCCTCCCGGGGAAAAGTTGCGGAATGGGCGGGGCTACCCCTCGGTCATGGGCCTCCAAATGCGCCGGTGGATCACCCAGGGCTGAGTTGGCTTCGTGATTTCCTGGCCCGGGGAACAGGCAGGGATCCCGGGGGATACCTAGCATCCAAACGAGGCCTAAGGGGGCCGTTGCCCCCCGAGGGGCCGCCGCCCCGGGGGCCGCCGCCCCCCTCTAGATGGGATCTCCAAGGGGGCATGCCCCCTAGCCCCTATATATAGTGTAGGGGAGGGAGGGCGGCCACACCCTAAGCCCTGGCGCCTCCCTCTCCCTCCCGTGACACCTCTTCCTCCTCCAGTAGCGCTTGGCGAAGCCCTGCTGGAATCCCGCTGCTTCCACCACCACGTCGTCGTGCTGCTGGATCTCCATCAACTTCTCCTCCCCCTTGCTGGATCAAGAAGGAGGAGACGTCTCCGCTCCGTACGTGTGTTGAACGCGGAGGCGCCGTCCGTTCGGCGCTAGGATCATCGGTGATTTGGATCACGACGAGTACGACTCCATCAACCCCGTTCTCTTGAACGCTTCCGCTCGCGATCTACAAGGGTATGTAGATTCACTCCTCTCTCTCTCTCTCTCTCGTTGCTAGATGACTCCATAGATTGATATTGGTGATGCGTAGAAAATTTTAAATTTCTGCTACGATCCCCAACACAAGTAACATACCGATGACAAAAGGAACAACGTATGTTGTTATGCGGTTTGACCGATAAAGATCTTCGTAGAATATGTAGGAGCCAATATGAGCATCCAGGTTCCGCTATTGGTTATTGACCAGAGACGTGTCTCGGTCATGTCTTCATAGTTCTCGAACCCGTAGGGTCCGCATGCTTAAAGTCCGATGACGGTCATATTATGAGTTTATGAGTTTTGATGTACCGAAGGTAGTTCAGAGTCCTGGATGAGATCGGGGACATGACGTGGAGTCTCGAAATGGTCGAGACGTAAAGATCGATATATTGGACGACTATATTCGGACATCGGAAAGGTTCCGAGTGATTTGGGTATTTTTCAGAGTACCAGGAAGTTACGGGAATACAGGGGAAGAAGTATATGGGCCTTATTGGGCTTTAGGGAGAGGGAGAGGCAGGCTGTGTTGGGGAACGTAGCAGAAATTCAAAATTTTCTACGCATCACCAAGATCAATCTATGGAGTAATCTAGCAACGAGGGGAAGGAGAGTGCATCTACATACCCTTGTAGATCGCTAAGCGAAAGCGTTTCAAGTGAACGGGGTTGATGGAGTCGTACTCGTCGTGATTCAAATCACCGATGATCCTAGTGCCGAACGGACGGCACCTCCGTGTTCAACACACGTACAGCCCGGTGACGTCTCCTACGCCTTGATCCAGGCAAGGGGAGAAGGAGAGGTTGGGGAAGACTCCATCCAGCAGCAACACGACGCGTGGTGGTGGTGGAGGAGCGCGGGACTCCAGCAGGGCTTCGCCAAGCACTACAAGAGACGAGGAGGAAGAGGGGTAGGGCTACGCCAAGGGAGATTGAATCGTGTCTTGGGCAAGCCCCAAACCTCCAAGTATATATAGGGGGAGGGGAGGGGCTGCGCCCCCACCTAGGTTTCCAGCCCTAGGGGTGGCGGCCAGCCCTAGATCCCATCTAGGGGGGGCGGCCAAGGGAGAGAGAGGGGCGCACCACTAGGTGGGCCTTAGGCCCATCTGAGCCTAGGGTTTGCCCCTTCCACTCTCCCTTGCGCCTTGGGCCTTGGTTGGGGGGCGCACCAGCCCACCTGGGGCTGGTCCCCTCCCACACTTGGCCCATGCAGCCCTCCGGGCTGGTGGCCCCACTTGGTGGACCCCGGGACCCTCCCGGTGGTCCCGGTACATTACCGATAAACCGAAACTTTTCCGGTGACCAAAACAGGACTTCCCATATATAAATCTTTACCTCCAGACCATTCCGGAACTCCTCGAGACGTCCGGATCTCATCCGGGACTCCAACAACATTTCGGTACCGCATACTAATATCCTATAACCCTAGCGTCACCGAACCTTAAGTGTGTAGACCCTACGGGTTCGGAGACATGCAGACATGACGAGATGACTCTCCGATCAATAACCAACAGCGGGATCTGGATACCCATTTTGGCTCCCACATGTTCCATGATGATCTCATCGGATGAACCACGATGTCAAGGACTTAATCAATCCCGTATACAATTTCCCTTTGTCCTATCGGTACGATACTTGCCCGAGATTCGATCGTCGGTATCCCGATACCTTGTTCAATCTCGTTACCGGCAAGTCTCTTTACTCGTTCCGTAACACATCATCCCGTGATCAACTCCTTGGTCACATTGTGCACATTATGATGATGTCCTACCGAGTGGGCCCAGAGATACCTCTCCGTTTACACGGAGTGACAAATCCCAGTCTCGATTCGTGCCAACCCAACAGACACTTTCGGAGATACTTGTAGTGTACCTTTATAGCCACCCAGTTATGTTCTGACGTTTGGCACACCCAAAGCACTCCTACGGTATCCGGGAGTTGCACAATCTCATGGTCTAAGGAAATGATACTTGACATTAGAAAAGCTTTAGCATACGAACTACATGATCTTGTGCTAGGCTTAGGATTGGGTCTTGTCCATCACATCATTCTCCTAATGATGTGATCCCGTTATCAACGACATCCAATGTCCATGGTCAGGAAACCGTAACCATCTATTGATCAACGAGCTAGTCAACTAGAGGCTTACTAGGGACATGGTGTTGTCTATGCATCCACACATGTATCTGAGTTTCCTATCAATACAATTCTAGCATGGATAATAAACGATTATCATGAACAAGGAAATATAATAATAACCAATTTATTATTGCCTCTAGGGCATATTTCCAACAGTCTCCCACTTGCACTAGAGTCAATAATCCAGTTCACATCAATATGTGATTAACACTCAAGGTCACATCCCCATGTGACTAACACCCAAAGAGTTCTGGGTTTGATCATGTTATGCTTGTGAGAGAGGTTTCAGTCAACGGGTCTGCAACATTCAGATCCATATGCACTTCGCAAATTTCTATGTCATCTTGTAGATGCAACTACTATGCTACATTTGGAGCCATTTCAAATAACTGTTCTACTTGGAGCTATTCTAAATTGTTGCTCCATTATACGTATCCGGTATCTCTACTCAGAGCTATCCGGATAGGTGTTAAGCTTGCATCGACGTAACTCTTTACGTCGAACTCTTTATCACCTCCATAACCGAGAAACATATCCTTATTCCTCTAAGGATAATTTAGACCGCTATCTGGTGATCTACTCCTAGATTACCTTTGTACCCTCTTGCCAGATATGTGGCAAGGCACACATCAGGTGCGGTACTCAGCATGGCATACCGTATAGAGCCTATGATAAAAGCATAGGGGGACGACCTTCGTCCTTCCTCTTTCTTCTGCCGTGGTCGAGCTTTAAGTCTTAACTTCATACCTTACAACTCAGGCAAGAACTCCTTCTTTGACTGACCCATCTTGAACACCTTCAAGATCATGTCAAGGTATGTGCTCATTTGAAAGTACCATTAAGCGTTTTGATCTATCCTTGTAGATCTTGATGCTCAATGTTCAAGTAGCTTAATCCAGGCTTTCCATTGAAAAACACTTTCCAAATAACCCTATATGCTTTCCAGAAATTCTACGTCATTTCTGATCAACAATATGTCAACAACATATATTCATCAGAAATTCTATAGTGCTCCCACTCACTTCTTTGGAAATACAAGTTTCTCATAAACTTTGTATACACCCAAAATCTTTGATCATCTCATCAAAGCATACATTCCAACTCTGAGATGCTTACTCCAGTCCTTAGAAGGATTGCTGGAGCTTTGCATACTTATTAGCATCTTTCAGGATTGACAAAACTTTCCGGTTGTATCACATACAACCTTTCCTCAGGAAAATCGTTGAGGAAACAATGTTTTGACATCCTATCTGCAAGATTTCATAAATAATGCAGTAATCGCTAATATAATTCCAACAGACTCTTAGCATCGCTACGAGTGAGAAAGTCTCATCGTAATCAACTCCTTGAACTTGTCGGAAAACATCTTAACGACAAGTCGAGCTTTCTTAATGGTGATACTTACCATCATTGTCCGTCTTCCCTTTAAAATCCATATGTACCTAACAGCCTTACGACCATCAAGTAGTTCTTCCAAAGTCTACACTTTGTTTTCATATATGGATCCTCTCTCGGATTATATGGCCTCGAGCCATTTTGGAATCCAGGCCCACCATCGCTTCTCCATAGCTCGTAGGTTCATTGTTGTTTAGCAACATGACTTCCAAGACAGGATTACGTACCACTCTGAAGTAGTACGCATCCTTGTCATCCCACGAGGTTTGGTAGTGACTTGATCTGAAGTTTCATGATCACTATCATAAGCTTCCACTTCAATTGGTGTAGGTGCCACAGGAACAACTCCCTGTGCCCTGCCACACACTAGTTGAAGAGACGGTTCAATAACCTCATCAAGTCTCCACCATCCTCCCACTCAATTCTTTCGAGAGAAACTTTTTCCTCGAGAAAGGACCCGATTATAGAAACAATCCCTTATTGCTTTCGGATCTGAGACAGGAGGTATACCCAACTGTTTTGGGTGTCCTATGAAGATGCATTTATCCGCTTTGGGTTCAAGCTTATCAGCCTGAAACTTTTTCACATAAGCGTCGCAACCCCAAACTTTTAAGAAATGACAGCTTAGGTTTCTCTAAACCATAGTTCATACGGTGTCATCTCATCGGAATTACGTGGTGCCCTATTTAAAGTGAATGTGGTTGTCTCTAATGCCTAACCCATAAACTATCATGGTAATTCGATAAGAGACATCATGGTATGCATCATATCCAATAGGGTGCAGTTATGATGTTCGGACACACCATAACACTATGGTGTTCCAGGCTGTATTAGTTGTGAAACAATTTCCACAATGTCTTAATTCTGTGCCAAACTCGTAATTCAGATATTCATCTCTATGATCATATCATAGATCTTTTATCCTCTTGTCATGACGATCTTTCAACTTCACCCTGAAATTACTTGAACCTTTCAATAATTCAGACTCGTGATTCATCAAGTAAATATACTCAACATCTACTCAAATCATCTGTGAAGTAAGAACATAACGATATCCACTACACGCCTCAACACTCATTGGACTGCACACATCAAAATGTATTACTTCCAACAAGTTGCTTTCTAGTTCCATTTTACTGAAAACGAGGCTTTCAGTCATCTTGCCCATGTGGTATGATTTGCATGTCTCAAGTGATTCAAAATCAAGTGAGTCCAAACGGTCCATTTGCATGGAGTTTCTTCATGCATATACACCAATAGACATGGTTCGCATGTCTCAAACTTTTCAAAACGAGTGAGCCCAAAGATCCATCAACATGGAGCTTCTTCACGCGTTTTATACCGATATGACTCAAATTGCAGTGCCACATTTGTGTGGTACTATCATTACTATCTTATACCTTTGGCATGAACATGTGTATCACTACGATCGAGATTCAATAAACCATTCATTTTAGGTGCAAGACCATTGAAGGTATTATTCAAATAAACAGAGTAACCATTATTCTCCTTAAATGAATAACTGTATTGCGATAGACATAATCCAATCATGTCTATGCTCAACGCAAAAACCAATCTCGATGGTAGAGGGAGCGTGCGATGCTTGATCACATCAAGCTTGGAAAAACTTCCAACACATATTGCCAGCTCACCTTTAGCTAGTCTCCGTTTACTCCGCAACCTTTTATTTCGAGTTTACTAACATTTAGCAACCGAACCGGTATCTAATACCATGGTGCTACTAGGAGTACTAGTAAATTACACATTAACACAATGTATATCCAATATACTTCTATCGACCTTGCCAGCCTTCTCATCTACCAAGTATCTAGGGTAATTCTGCTCCAGTGGTTGTTCCCCTTATTACAGAAGCACTTAGTCTCGGGTTTGGGTTCAACCTTGGGTTTCTTCACTAAAGCAGCAGCTGATTTGCCATTTCATGAAGTGTCCCTTTTTGCCCTTGCCCTTCTTGAAACTAGTGGTTTCACCAACCATCAACAATTGATGCTCCTTCTTGATTTCTACTTTTGTGGTGTCAAACATCGCGAATATCTCAAGGATCATCATATATGTCCCTGATATATTATAGTTCATCACGAAGCTCTAGCAGCTTGGTGGTAATGACTTCGGAGAAACATCACTATCTCATCTGGAAGATCAACTCCCACTCGATTCAAATGATTGTTGTACTCAGACAATCTGAGCACAAGCTCAACAATTGAGCTTTTCTCCCTTGGTTTGCAGGCTAAGAAAATTGTCGGAGGTCTTATACCTCTTGATGTGGGCACGAGCCTGAAATCCCAATTTCAGCCCTCGAAACATCTCATATGTTTCGCGACGTTTCAAAACGTCTTCGGTGCTTCAACTCTATACCGTTTAACTGAACTATCACGTAGTTATCAAAATGTGTATGTCAGATGTTCGCAACATCCACAGACGACGTTCGAGGTTCAGCACACTGAGCGGTGCATTAAGGACATAAGCCTTCTATGAAGCAATGAGGACAATCCTCAGTTTACGGACCTAGTCCGCATAATTGCTACTGTCAACTTTCAACTATATTTTCTCTAGGAACATATCTAAAACAGTAGAACTAAAGCGCGAGCTACGACATAATTTGCAAAAACCTTTTGACTATGTTCAGGATAAACAAGTTCATCTTATGAACTCCCACTCAGATAGACATCCCTCTAGTCATCTAAGTGATTACATGATCCGAGTCAACTAGGCCGTGTCCGATCATCACGTGAGACGGACTAGTCATCATCGGTGGGTGAACATATTCATGTTGATCGTATCTACCATACGACTCATGCTCGACCTTTCGGTCTCTTGTGTTCCGAGGCCATGTCTGTACATGCTAGGCTCGTCAATTCAACCTAAGTGTTTCGCGTGTGTAAATCTGGCTTACACCCGTTGTATGTGAACGTAAGAATCTATCACACCCGATCATCACGTGGTGTTTCGAAACGACGAGCTTTCGCAACGGTGCATACAGTTAGGGGGAACACTTTCTTGAAATTTTAATGAGGGATCATCTTATTTACTACCGTCGTTCTAAGCAAATAAGATGCAAAAACATGATAAACATCACATGCAATCAAATAGTGACATGATATGGCCAATATCATATTGCTCCTTTTGATCTCCATCTTCGGGGCTCCATGATCATCATTGTCGTCGGCATGACACCATGATCTCCATCATCATGATCCCCATCATTGTGTCTCCATGAGGTTGTGCGCCAACTTATTACTTCTACTACTATGGCTACCGGTTAGCAATAAAGTAAAGTGATTACATGGCTGTTCAATGACATGCAGGTCATACAATAAATAAAGACAACTCCTATGGCTCCTGCCGGTTGTCATACTCATCGACATGCAAGTCGTGATTCCTATTACAAGAACATGATCAATCTCATACATCACATATCATTCATCACATTCTTCTTGGCCATATCACATCACATAGCATACCCTGCAAAAACAAGTTAGACGTCCTCTAATTGTTGTTTGCATGTTTTACGTGGCTGCTATGGGTTTCTAGCAAGAACGTTTCTTACCTACGCAAAAACCACAATGTGATATGCCAATTGCTATTTACCCTTCATAAGGACCATTTTCATCGAATCCGATCCGACTAAAGTGGGAGAGACAGACACCCGCTAGCCACCTTATGCAACTAGTGCATGTCAGTTGGTGGAACCAGTCTCACGTAAGAGTACGTGTAAGGTCGGTCCGGGCTGCTTCATCCCACGATGCCGCCGAATCAAGATAAGACTAGTAACGGCAAGTAAATTGACAAAAACAACGCCCACAACTGCTTTGTGTTCTACTCGTGCACAGAAACTACGCATAGACCTAGCTCATGATGCCACTGTTGGGGAACGTAGCAGAAATTCAAAATTTTCTACGCATCACCAAGATCAATCTATGGAGTAATCTAGCAACGAGGGAAGGAGAGTGCATCTACATACCCTTGTAGATCGCTAAGCGGAAGCGTTCAAGTGAACGGGGTTGATGGAGTCATACTTGTCGTGATCCAAATCACCGATGATCCTAGTGCCGAACGGACGGCACCTCCGTGTTCAACACACGTACAACCCGGTGACGTCTCCTACGCCTTGATCCAGCAAGGGGAGAAGGAGATGTTGGGGAAGACTTCATTCAGCAGCAGCACGACGGTGTGGTGGTGGTGGAGGAGCGCGGGACTCCAGCAGGGCTTCGCCAAGCACTACGAGAGACGAGGAGGGAGAGGGGTAGGGCTGCGCCAAGAAGGAGATTGAATCGTGTCTCTGGCAGCCCAAAACCTCAAAGTATATATAGGGGGAGGGGAGGGGCTGCACCCCCACCTAGGTTTCCACCCCTAGGGGTGGCGGCCAGCCCTAGATCCCATCTAGGGGGGCGGCCAAGGGGGGAGAGAGGGGGGCGCACCACTAGGTGGGCCTTAGGCCCATCTGAGCCTAGGGTTTGCCCCCTTCCACTCTCCCTTGCGCCTTGGGCCTTGGTGGGGGGGGCGCACCAGCCCACCTAGGGCTGGTCCCCTCCCACACTTGGCCCATGCAGCCCTCCTGGGCTGGTGGCCCCACTTGGTGGACCCCCGGGACCCTCCCGGTGGTCCCGATACGTTACCGATAAAACCCGAAACTTTTCCGGTGACCAAAACAGAACTTCCTATATATAAATCTTTACCTTCGGACCATTCCAGAACTCCTCGTGACGTTCGGGATCTCATCCGGGACTCCGAACAACATTCGGTAACCACGTATATCTATTCCCTATAACCCTAGCGTCATCGAACCTTAAGTGTGTAGACCCTACGGGTTCGGGAGACATGCAGACATGACCGAGATGACTCTTCGGTCAATAACCAACAGCGGGATCTGGATACCCATGCTGGCTCCCACATGCTCCACGATGATCTCATCGGATGAACCACGATGTCAAGGACTTAATCAATCCCGTATACAATTCCCTTTGTCTAGCGGTACGATACTTGCCCGAGATTCGATCGTCGGTATCCCGATACCTTGTTCAATCTCGTTACCGGCAAGTCTCTTTTACTCGTTCCGTAACACATCATCCCGTGATCAACTCCTTGATCACATTGTGCACATTATGATGATGTCCTACCGAGTGGGCCCAGAGATACCTCTCCGTTTACATGGAGTGACAAATCCCAGTCTCGATTCGTGCCAACCCAACAGACACTTTCGGAGATACCTGTAGTGTACCTTTATAGCCACCCAGTTACGTTGTGACGTTTGGCACACCCAAAGCACTCCTACGGTATCCGGGAGTTGCACAATCTCATGGTCTAAGGAAATGATACTTGACATTAGAAAAGCTTTAGCATACGAACTACATGATCTTGTGCCAGGCTTAGGATTGGGTCTTGTCCATCACATCATTCTCCTAATGATGTGATCCCATTATCAACGACATCCAATGTCCATGGTTAGGAAACCGTAACCATCTATTGATCAACGAGCTAGTCAACTAGAGGCTTACTAGGGACGTGGTGTTGTCTATGTATCCACACATGTATCTGAGTTTCCTATCAATACAATTCTAGCATGGATAATAAACGATTATCATGAACAAGGAAATATAATAATAACCAATTTATTATTGCGTCTAGGGCATATTTCCAACAGGCTGTGCACCCCCAATGACTAGTACGAATTGGACTAGGGGGAGGGGCGGCGCCCCCTCCTTCCTTCTCTTCCCTCTTTCCCTTCCTTGTCCCCTACTCCTACTACTTGGAAAGGGGAGGAATCCTACTCCCAGTGGGGGTAGGACTCCTCCAGGGCGCGCCATAGGGGCCGGCCCTCTCCTCCTCCTCCACTCCTTTATATACGGGGAGGGAGGCACCCCTTGGAGATACAACAATTGATCCCTTGGATCTCTTAGCCGTGTGCGGTGCCGCCCTCCACCATAATCCACCTCGGTCATATCGTAGCGGTGCTTAGGCGAAGCCCTGCATTGGTAGAACATCATCATTGTCACCACGCCGTCATGCTGACGGAACTCTCCCTCCAAGCTCGGCTGGATCGGAGTTCGAGGGACGTCATCGAGTTGAACGTGTGCAGAACTCAGAGGTGTCGTGCATTCGGTGCTTGATCGGTCGGATCGTGAAGACGTACGACTACATCAACCGCGTTGTGCTAACGCTTCCGCTTTTGGTATACGAGGGTACGTGGACACACTCTCCCCTCTCGTTGCTATGCATCACCATGATCCTGTGTGCGTAGGAAATTTTTGAAATTACTACGTTCTCCAACAGTGGCATCCGAGCCAGGTTTTATGCGTTGATGTTATATGCACGAGTAGAACACAAGTGAGTTGTGGGCGATACAAGTCATACTGCTTACCAGCATGTCATACTTTGGTTCGGCGGTATTGTTGGATGAAGCGGCCCGGACCGACATTACGCGTACGCTTACGCGAGACTGGTTCTACCGACATGTTTTGCACGCAGGCGGCTGACGGGTGTCAGTTTCTCCAACTTTAGTTGAACCGAGTGTGGCTACGCCCGGTCCTTGAGAAGGTTAAAACAACACTAACTTGACGAACTATCGTTGTGGTTTTGATGCGTAGGTAAGAACGGTTCTTGCTCAGCCCGTAGCAGTCACGTAAAACTTGCAACAACAAAGTAGAGGACGTCTAACTTGTTTTTGCAGGGCATGTTGTGATGTGATATGGTCAAGACGTGATGAGATATAAGTTGTTGTATGAGATGATCATGTTTTGTTGAAGTTATCGGCAATTGGCAGAAGCCTTATGGTTGTCTCTTTATTGCATAAGATGCAACTGCCAAATAATTGCTTTACTTTATCGCTATGCGATAGCAATAGTTGGCGAGACGACCATGTGACGACACATTGATATAGATCAAGATGATGGAGATCATGGTGTAATGTCGGTGACGATGGAGATCATGACGATGCTTTGGAGATAGAGATCAAAGGCACAAGATGATAATGGCCATATCATGTCACATATTTTGATTGCATATGTTGTTTATCTTTTATACATCTTACTTTGCTTAGTTATGACGGTAGCATTATAAGATGATCTCTCACTAAATTTTCAAGATAAAAGTGTTCTTCCCGAATATGCACCGTTGCCAAAGTTCGTCGTGCTCAGACACCACGTGATGATCGGGTGTGATAAGCTCTACGTCCATCCTACGAGTTGTCGCCGAACCATCAGCCGGCCCGGGGGGACGACGACAACGTCGACGCCACCATTTCCCTTGTGGACCTCACGTCCATCGGTGACAGGCAAGGCACAGAATCCTTCAAGAATGAGTAGGCCACGGGAGGAGGCGAGGCTTGGTGTCCCATGTGGGCCGGTCCGTCTCCCGTGTTCTACTCTTCCTCGTCGGAGACCGCACCTTCATTTCATCGGTCTTATCGCCGGTGCTCATGAAGACAGTGGATGGAGGACGACACGGGCTTGGACGTCGGGCGCCGCCGCCATGGAATAGGTTTAAGGGCGGTTTTTTCTAGATGTTCGAAATGTAATTAAATCCATCGTGTTTGTATAAAATATGTCATATTTATATGAAATTCGGTCATGTTTGTATGAATTTCATCCGTTTTGTTGAAAAAGAGTTTGAAATATATGCGGCTAGTATTCAAAACATCCGGCTAAATGAACCTACTAAAATCATTAAGCAAGGCTACTAAGCACATCACCATGGTGAAAGTCAATCTTTCGCCAAATCTAAGTATTTCATGCAATGGCGGAAGGCAATCTTCAGCCAAATGATATGAGCACCTTCCACCAAATCTAAGCATGCCATGCAATGTCGGAGGCCAACCTTCTGCCAAATATATGAGCACTTGGCTAATTTCTTAATAAAAATATTAATTAGCACCTTTGTCAATTGAAATACACTATTCAGTACTACCTTCCGCCAAAACGCTAGCTATCCGCTGCAACTAGCACAATGCATTCGGCTAAATATTAGCCATCATGGGTGACACAAAGTACAGATGATATGTGGCGTCTTTTGGTTGGGTCTGGACTCCCGTAAAATTCCTTCACGTTTGTCTCTATTTTACAGCAGAAAGTATGTCCGGACCTCCGGACCGAATCACGAACGGATACAAACTCGTATTGGATGACTTTCGCGGTTCGAATGGTTACAGAAGGTTTACGGATTCGCCTTGAGATGCCCTAACATCAATCATCGGGAGTTCGCAACCGTACCGGGTTTCCCATGGGAAAATATATGCGGTCGATCAACGAGACAAAAGTCACAAGCCATGCGTCGACCTGCCTGTGGACCAGGAAGCCGACCAGCCATCTGCCACGTGGACCTGCTATGCCCCGTCGCCGCGGGGCCCTCGAGCGGCCGGGGGCCCATGTAGGAAGTATACGAATGGACGGGACGGAGGGAGCACTGAGGATACGACGACACGGCCGACCAGCGTTGGAAACACGACTACTCCATTCGTCGCGAGCTGCGTCGAACCATCGAAGGATCCCGAGTTCCTGACGGCGAGAGGTGCGCATGTCGAATGATTTTCACCAATCGACTGCAGAGGTGGTGCGATCCTCGTCAGACCCGGTGCTCCTCCGCGTGGCTGTTTCGGTCGCCCACCCAAGCTCTTCTTTACCGGACCATTTTATTTTCTATCTGTCCAATAGAAAAAATAATACTTACTGTAATCGTTCCGTGGGTCAGTGCGTCACGATCCAACTTGCACGCTTCCATTGTGCAAGAATCGATCACAACATATGGATATAAGATGGTTTGTAGAAGAAGGAAAAAACGGTTACCTGGATAAGCGTGGCTAGGTGTTGTCTAGTGTCTAATCAAGGAAGAGTATGTGCTTTTCCATTAGATTAGCCTACACTTCTGATTCACTATAAGCTTGCTTCATGATTGACCGGGCCTCTTCTTATGGTCAACGTCATGTCACCGTTTTTGAGAGCGATGCCATGGCTACACGCATTTTGGCATCATATATCCTGTCACCAGGTCTAGAGGGATCAACATGCTGAATCGTCATTTTGGCATCATTTTGATAGAAGATATGCGTCCCGTCAGCAGAAATGATGTGCTAACCACAGAATCTGTGTCCCTCTGCACATGTTCGAGTCTAGGAGGTAGGGGGCGAAAGTCCCCTGTGTATCGCCACGTTGGGCACTGGGCAGCTTCGTCGTAGAAGAGAAGAAATTAGTAAGACTATTCTGGCTATTTGCGATATGCACGCACCCTTTTGTCCACTTGTCCAAGCTACTGGGTTGGCACTCGCCGCACACGCGCGCGCATCCGCTGACCTTCTTCGAACCGGCACCGGCAAGCCGCTGCTGACTCTGTCGCACCCGCTGGGCCGTCCGCCTCACGCCTGCTGGTCGTGGCCGTGGCCGTCTGCGTCGCGACCCCGCGCGTACATACATACGTGGGCACGGAAATATCCCTGATCACGGATTCAAGGTGTCCCGTTTTTGGCAACGCCTGTGTCTGTGCGCCATGTAGCCCGGCTCACCGGCATGTCTTGCACGGAAGCGGTAGCACCTTTGGACGTGTATATGGCAAGGGGCAAAACGGGGTGGTATAAATTTTACACACTTCCAAAAGGAGAACAAATTCAGTAGTACGTACTATTCCACATCTTCTAGAGTCTAGAGTTTAGAGTTTAGGAAACTCTGCTCACGGACGATACGACCCACGCGGAGAACGGAGTTTTGACCAACGCTCACAGCGAGGAAGGCCGCACGTTGCCGTTGAGTGCCTGCCCACCCGACCCGAACATGTATGCTTTTCTCTCACTCCGACGAGTCGCATGAAAGCTCACCGGAACTGCATGCAGAGAAGAGACAGATCGGGACGTCCGGGAGAGGTGACCACGACCGATCTTTGACCGCTGCCACTACGTTTCTCCCAAGTCCACATCAAAAGTGCGCTCTGTCGTCCGTCCGCGTTCCTCATCGACCATTGGTGAACGCTCTGTCGTCCGTCCTACTTCTTGAACTCAAGCCGGTTGCGTTCCTCATCTAAGCTCTGACGTGAACTCCACCGCACGACTCTATCGTGTTCGGGTGTGTCCGTTTGAGATAAAACGGATATACCAGACGGTCCAGCGCGCGACCCCATCCTAAAAAAACGTCTGTTTTGTATCTGTTTTGCCCCATCCCAAAAGCAAAGTTGGGCTGGTTTTAGGTCTGAAACGGACACGAGCGGACGCTCTCTGCGTCGTCCTTGTCCGAGGTGTGTCCTTTTGCATGTGATCCTGGCCTGTCTGTCATTGGCCCACCCACCCCTCTCTCTCTCCTCCTTTTCTCTCCTGGCCCACCACGCACACACACCACGGGCGCCCAGGAGCACGCTGCGCTCCAACCGGCGGACCACGGGCGCCAGGAGCAGCTGCCGGCGGACGTGGGCGGGCGAGCGGAGACGGCGAGGCGCGTCGGGCGAGCGGCGGCAGGCGGGGGCGCGCAGGCAAGCGGCGGCAGGCGGGAGCGCACGCGTGCGGTGAGGCGCGGCGACGAGCGGGGGCGAGCCGGCGCGGCGACTGCGCCGCGGCAGGGAGGGGCGCGCGGGCGGCGAGGCGCGGCGACGTTCGGGGCAGCGAGGCGTGGTCTACGTTTGGGTCGGGCGCGCGCAGGTGCAGCGGCGGGCGAGGCGGGGAGCGGCGGGCGAGGCCTGGCGAGCGGGCGCGTGCGGGTGCAGCGACGGCGTGCCGAGCGGGCGCACGCGGCGCGCTGGCTGCAGCGAGCGGGCGGGTGTGACGAGGCGGCGGTGAGCGCGGCGCCTAGGCGGGAAGAGGGTAGGCAGCGGCGCGCGGACAGGAAGCGGGCGCGGCGAGGTGACGGTGCGCAGGCGGCGGGGCGGCCGCAGCCGAGGTGGCGAGCGGCGAGGCGGCGCGGGCTGCGGCTGCTGTAGGCGGGCGAGCGCGCACTCGCAGGCGGGGCGAGCGTGAGCTGGTGCGGCTGCAGTGCGACCGCGGAGGCAAACACACCGGGAAGGCGCATGCGGACATTTTGGGGTTGTTGGCCGTGTTGGGCGCGTCTAATCACAACCGGACACAAGTGTGTCCGTTTTACCATTCATTGTCACCCAAACGAATAAAATTCGAAGAAAACGGATGTCCGTTTAAAGTCGTGTGGTAGAGTCGGCCTAAATATACGCCGCGCGCAGGCGGCAATGGACACCCCTATTTCTTGCTTTAAGCGAGCACAGGGGTAGCCTCGCGTTATGGCACCCCCAGAAGGGCCGGCCCAGCAGCGCCGGAGGCTACAGCCTGTTTTATTTTTTCTGTTTTTTGTTCTCGTTTTTTGCTTTATTTTTATACTTTTTATACTTTAAAATAATCTAATTATATATATACAGAAAACACTCTTGAAAGATACATTTGAATTTTTCGAACAAGTATTTAAAGAATATTGAATAAGTATTACAACATGTTGAACAAGTATTTGAAAATGTTGAATAAGTATTTCAAATGTTGAACAAGTATTTGACAAATATTGAATAAGTATTAAAAATTGTTGAACAAGTATTTGAAAATGTTCAATAAGTATTAAAACTGTTTAACAAGTATTTAAAATGTTTAATAACTATTAATAAATGTTTAATGAGTACTTGAAAAATCTTGAACATTTATTTGAAAAAACTTTTGAATAAGTATTAAAAGTGTTGAAAAAGTATTTGAAAATGTTGAATGAGTATTTGAGAAATGTTGAACATGTATTTGAAAAACTATTGAATAGGTATTAAAATGTTGAACAAGTATTTAAAAATGTTGAATATGCATTTAGACAATGCTGAACACGTATACAAAACATGTTGATCACTTATTAAAAAAATGTTTTTGATGTATATGAAAATGTGCAGTGAAAACGAAAACAAACATAAGAAAAAACAAAAAATGGAGAATAAATGTTAGTCTTGTATTTGAAAAATATTGTTTTCATATAGAAAAAATGTAGAATTATAACAAAAAGAAAAAGGAAACAAAAAGAAAAAAAGAACAAAGAAAAAAATGCAAAAAAGAATGAAAAAACAGAGAAAAAAAGAAAAATAATCAAAAGAAAAGAAAAAGGAGAATAAAGAAACCAAAGGAAACAGAAAAGAAATAAGAAAACTCTATGAAAACTGAGAAAGAAAACGAAAAAAAACACTTGCTCAAATGGCATAAAGAAGGTCGCGCCCCTAGTTCCAACCACGAATCGAATTTGGTCGTAGTGGCTAGCAGCGTCGCCTGGTATCCTTTGTGGCCATGGATCCATCCCTGGTTCTCCCTTTCCTCTCTCTTTTTATTTTAGAGCGCGCGAACGGCCCGACCCAATTACCTCAGACCTTCAGCGAGAGTTTCCTAGCGACTCGCTTAATGCGACAAATAGTCGCTGCGGGCGGCAATTGCACACTGACAAGCCGAGATGGGTCAAGCCCAGTTTGAGCTTTCTCGCTGTATACCCGTTGGCTGAGCTGCCACAGCTTTTCCCTCTGCCTTTTCATTTTGATTATTTTTTTATTTATAAAACATGGTGAATAATTCCTTTTTTTCGGGGTGATGAATAATTCTTTAATACATAGAACTTTTTAACACATACTAAATAATTTTGTACATACATTGAACATTTTTCAATGCAAATCATTTTTTAATGTGCGTTGAACATGTTTCCATATATACAATTGTGTGTGAAAAAGTTGATCATGTATTTTATAAGTCCTAATCAAGAATTTGAAAACTAATTGTTAAACAAGTATTTGAAACATGTTAATCAAGCTGAAAAAAAATTAAATGTGTGTAAAAAGTTGTTGACCATTTATTAAAAAAATATCAAATGTGTATTTTAAAAATATGTATCAAACATTTCAAAATGTTAAAAATGTGTATCAGAAAAAAAGTTGACCATGTATTCAAAACATGTTAATCTTGTATTTGAAAAATATTGAAAAATGTGTAAAGAAAAAAATGCTGACATTGTATTCAGAAAATGTTAAGCAAGCATTTGAAGAATGTTAAAATGTATAAAGAAAATGTTTATCATGTAGACAGAAAATGTATACAGAATATACAATATGTGTAAAAAAGAGTTGATCATGTATTTTGCAAATGCTAATTGAGCATTTTAAAGAATGTTGAACACATATTTGAAAAATAATAACCAACCATTTAAAAAATGATAACAGATTATGGAAAATGTTGACCATGCATTAAAAATGTTAATCCTGTATTTCAAAACAGTTAAGCAAGCATTTGAAGATGTTAAAATGTGTATAGAAAAAAATTTGACCATGTATCCAAAAATGTTAATCCTATATTTTGAAAAATATTTAACGTGCATTAGAAAAATGTACTTGACGGACACAAAATATGTAGAACAAAAACTAAAGGAAATAAAGGAAAACACATTAAAATGAAAATAAATGAAAGCAAAAGGAAAGAAAACCAAAAACAAGTGCAGAGAAAAGGAAAGAAAAAAAGTAGAACCCATTATGAAATAAAGAAAACCCATAAAAATGAAAAACATAGAACAAGCAAAGAAACAAAACAAAACCGAATGAGAAAGGAAGAAAAAAAGAAAAAAATGACGAGCTACCTAAGAGCATCTCCAACAGGCGCCCAAAAAGAGCTCCGCGCACTAAAAGTTTAGTTTTTTGGGCGCCGGGCAGCTCCAGCAGAAGCTGTAGCGCTAAAAGTTTTTGGGCATGCGCTGAAAAACGCTATCGCGCGCAGCATATTTTGGGCGCCGGATTACGCGCGCTTCACAATTTGCACTATCTGCTTTTTGGACGCGCGTTTTTGGTCGCCTGCCAAAGCAAAGTTGGTACCGACGCATTAAAAGTGCTACAGTGGTGCGCTATAACGTTTATTGGGCGCGGAATTTTTGTGCGGCCGTTGGAGATGCTCTAAGTTAATGGACCGGCACAAAAATGCGGGTGTTTTTGGCGAAACAGATGCTATACTCGTTAGAAGCGAGATATAGAATTAACGTTCCATTATCTTTTTCATCGATTTTCCTTGGTATTTATTAAGTATCTTTCTTATTCCTATGTTTTTATTGGTTTTTCATTTTCTTTCATTTTTGTGTTTTCATATACATTTTTTCTTCCCTTTTTATCGGTTTTAACAGTTTTATTTTAGGGCATTGGTTTCTTCATGTTTCTTCTCTGATTTTATTTGATTTATTTATACACATTGTATATTTTTGGTGTACGTTAGGAAACATTTTTAGTACAAATTTAGCATTTTTTAAATACATGATAACTTTTTCACATATAATTTGTGATGTCTAATTTCTTTCATAAATATTGTAATTTTTGTGTATAGATATGAAATATTTTTCTATACGCATTTAAATTTTCAAATACATTATTAGTATGCCCGCAAAAAATATTATTAGTATACTCTCAAGCATATTTTGATGTGTAATTTTTTTCATGCACATGTGTATTTTTTGTATACACCATTGTACATGTTTAATATTTTTCAAACACATCGAACATTTTTTCAACATAGGATGAAACATTTCTTTAATAATACAAACATTTTTAAAACTAAGTTGCCATTTTTTACATTGTATAAACATTTTTCTTAAAACTACTTGAATATACATTTGAAATGCATGAACATTTTCTAAATGTAATGCATGTTTTTTATAATATGCACACAATTTACATAGAAATTGCAGTTTTTTATAACACGCAATTAGAATCTTTCAAAAATCTTAAAAATTAGAAAAATAAATTAAAATAAAGTTTTCTAAGATTTAATGAATTAGTGCCATTTGTTTGCACATAATTTACACATAAATTGTGCTTTTTTGTAGCATGCAAGAACAAGCATATACCCCCTAAAGAAGTAAAAGATGAAATAATTATTTTTTTTGCTAAAAGGAACTTTTCTTCGAACGAATGAATTCGGTGCATTGGTATTATCCCTAAAGAAAAAAGAAAATAGTCAACCTTTTACAAAAAAGAGTATAAGAAGAAATGAATTAGTGGCATTCATATTATCCCTAAATAAAAAAAGGAAATTAAACTTAAATAAATATTTGCACACAACTAAGCACTAAAATTGTAGTTTTTTGTAATTATAGAAAGAATAAACATATAATGAATGTTGTTTATACATTTACACTGATCCAACATCACAAAAATAACCACAAACGAAAAAAGAAAATATGGCTAAAAAAAGTAAAAAGCAAAAATGCATAAAAACTGAAAGAAACATGCAATGGGTCAGGGCTCCAAGCCCAATAAGAAAATCAACTGACATAAAACATGGGCATGTCAAAAAAACTCAGCCCAGGTAGTCATAAAGGGAGAAAAAGGACAACTTGAATCTAGACAAAAGAAACGGCTAGAAATCGACTGACCCAAATTCTTTTTTAAAGACAACTTACATATAGGTAAAATGAGAACATAAAGAGTAGAAAAGAAAGGAGCATGAGAAGTCGTCACTGAAACATACTCAACACCATCATCTTCATCACCGCCATCAAGATAAGCCGAAGCACTGAGCGACATTTCGCTAGGTTTACAGCCGATGCTATGACAGAATAAAACAAACTTCTCAGTCTCCACTGCTTCAACCATGACAATCACTTGAGACTTTTATACGTGTCATCCTCCACATGGAGATGCTGCCGCCAAGAAAATGTAAATGCACACACAAAATAGAGAAAACCTTGCACCCCAATATTGATAGGACCTGAATACCTAACGTTCAATTGCCCGGGAGGAGGGGCGATAGAACGAATTCGGTCACTAGGGAGAGCAATCCAGCCGAACGTATCGCCCCCTCCTAATCGTTACTAGGGGAAGGGCCATGGTGAAGCCTCGGTGCCCCAAAGGCCCAGATTACTTTTTTTAAATGCCATGAAAAAAAACATACATATTTTCTTATAAAAATTAGAGAACACATAAAATGTACAATTGACATGATTTGAAAATATTGAAAATTCCATCCTACTTTAGAAAATTGCCATGCTAATTTATAAATTTACAAATGCTATGAATTCCACCATGTGGATGTTTCACTGTAAAAAACATGTTAGGGAGAATATTTTATCTTTATTTTTGCCTAGGACCAAAAACAAAAATGCCATGCTATAACTTTTTTTGCTTTATTGGGTGCACCGTGCAAAAATTCATAGAAATGCCATGGAAATAAAAAGATGTCATCCTCTTAATAATAGAACTGCCATCCTATTTACCAACAATAATAAAAAATGACATGCTCTTTCTAATAAAGTTGCCATCCTGTTAATAAAATAATACTCATCATCCTAATAATAAAAATGGCATGTTATTAGTAATCAGAATGACATACTCTTAATCGTAAAACTATCAGCCTCTTAATAATAAAAATTCCAGGTTATTAATTATTAAAAATCCATGTTTTTAGTAGTAAAAGTGTCATCCACTTGTTAATAAAAATGGCATATTATTAATTACTCCCTCTGTTCCTAAATATAGGGTGTATAGTTTTTGGCACGGAAATTAAAGAACACACGTGGAGGGAAAATTTCATAAATTTTTGGAGAGATTACACCTGACTAGTTAACTTGAGAAAATAGAGGAGCTTGCCTGGTATAAGGAAATTAATCGAAACCCTAAAAAAATTATCCAAACGAGTGGTGCAACGCAATACACCTTATATTTTGGATTTTCCCTCAAAAATCTATATACCTTATATCAAGGAACGGAGTGCACATGCTCTTAGTAATAAAAATGGCATGTGCGAAAGTAGAATCCCATGTTTTAGAAGACAAAAAATATCACTATTTTAATAGAAAAAAGAATGATACCTATAATAAAAATGCACACGGAAAGTTTAGAAAAAAAAATCGGCACTTAAAAATAGGGATTTGTGTTCCTTCAAAAACAGGAAAAAATCAGATTTTTTTAGAACAAATATTTTTAAAATTAACTCAAATACATCAAAGGTGATTTGAGTGCAAATGATCACAAATCCCTCTTCAGCCCAAGTGGTAAGAGAGCATGATGCATGAGTAGGAGGGCACAAGTTCTAAAATCACCAGTTAAGGGTTACCCTTGCAAAGATCACCCCCCCCCCCCCAATCTTCTCAAGCGCAACGCTAACAAGTCTTGTCGCAACTTGGAAGTATTTTTTTTCATAGATTCTTTTATTCAAACTGTTGGATTTGTCCCTCTAAAATCTTTGAGACTAGATTCCATGTTAATTGGCTCTGGAAAAAATTCATGAAAAAGCGGAAAAATCAAAAACAAAAAACAAAATTTGGTAAAAAAATGAAAAAAGGCAACAAGTAAAAAAGAATAAAAAAACAAAGCATGGAAGCACGGTTGTGGGTTTTAACCTTTTTTCCTTTTGGTGCTTCTCGCCCAAGATTTTTTTTCGTGGAAGCACATATCTTTTTCTCTGTAGCTTTCTCGTGGATGTGTAGATTTTCTCTTTCAAAGTGTGCTTCTCGTGGATGCACAATTGTTTCTCTCTTTTGTGCTTCTCGCGGAAGCAAATCTGTGCTTCTTGTGGATGTACATTTTTTTTGTTCTCTTTTGTGTTTGTCACAGAAGCAAATCTATGCATCCACAAGAAGCAAATTTGTCCTTCTCGTGGATGCACAATTTGTTTTTTTCTTTTGTTTCTCGTGGAAGCAAATTTGTGCTTCCACAAGAAGCACTCGTGAAATCACATAATTTTTTTCTTTTTGAGAAGCACACTTGCAGAAGCAAATCTCTGCTTCCACAAGAAGCAAATCTATACTTCTCGTGGAAACAAAGATATTTCCCTTTCTGAGAAGCGCAATTGTGCTTCTCCAAAAAACATTTTTTCTACAAAACCTTAGGAAAAATCAGGAAAAACCCGAAATACAAAAAAACACACACATCTAAAACCCGAAAACGCGTACAGGAAAAAAAACTAGAGGGAGCGTCCAGCACATGACACGTGTCGGTGGTTGGACGCACCATTTGACATGCTCTCAGAGCACAAAAGTGACCCTTACGAGGCTCCCGCAAGGGGTAACCGTTCGTTAGTTGGTCTCTGCGAGTTGGAGTGGCCACATGTGCAGATTATTTGAAGAAATAAAAAGAGGGGTCGTTCGCCAGGGGAGCTAGAATAGTGAACGAGTCGAGAGAGCTGACCTGACACCCGATCACGTGTCACCAGAATCAGACGGCTGGAAGGGCGTTCGCCAAATAACATTTCCAATGTTGATATATGGTTCCCAACATCTTGCTTGAATAAGTTTCATTTTGTTCGAATGGTTCGCAACGTCTTTCTCTACGGCCGAATCAGAGGCCACGTTCCTATCAAGAGATAGACACACCATTTCTCTCACCTAAAATATGCCAGTTCCATCTGTCCTAACGTTGACGCCCCTCTTGCTCCCCGCCTGCCTTCTCCTGTACTATTCGGTACGAGAAGAAATTGCAGCGTGCGCACGGCCAAATTGAAAAGGATTCTAGGTCACCATGGCGTACCGGCACTCCACAGATGGCGTACACCAGCCTAGCCTCTCCCTTTCTCCCACCAAACGTCCAAACCCCACCACTTCCGCAACACATGCATCTGGAAAAACATGCCGAAAGAACTTTCCATGGTGATGGTGTGCACACAATCAAAAGTCACAGGTGAAATGATCTGATGGTGTGATGAGTACGAGTAACTATTAGACGTGCGACCAGGAAAGATGTGAGGAGATGGTCGACAGGCCGAGAATATATGGCATCTGGTTGCTCCATCGTGTCTCACGAGAGGGACGCGCCCTCGCGTGCATGGAATGGAAGAACCACTTCTTCTCCACCTACATGGCTATATCTAGTGGCGTTTTGGAGCTGGCTAGTGTCCTTGTGATGCATCTTGCGTTCTTCTTCTCCCCTAGTCTTTAGGATGCTGCCAACACCGCGCTTGCTCTGATACATCGGAGCAGCTTAATTTTATTTATTTATTTATAATTTATTAACTTATTTGTGCATTCGTAATTTTATATATTCATTAATTTATCGGCCTCCGTGGTCTATGGAGTCCGCCGGCGGTAGCATCCCTAGGCCGCAGACGGCGTCCGCGCGCCGGCTGGGGCGCAGCTCCAGCTCTGCTTCCCGCGCTGGCGCTGGCGCGTTCGCCTACGACGGGATGCGCGCCGCGCCGCTCTTCTCCTCGGCCAACTTCGCGCGCTCCCTCCGCAAGGCGGCCTCCTTCGGCCACAAGAAGAAGCCAAGCGCCGGCGACGCCGATGCGGCCGCGCAACCGCCCCGCCGGGCACTGAGCAGCAAGGATCAGAACACCGTCCACGGCGCGGACGCCGGGGCGGTGACGTTGTCCCCCCGCCGGTCGCCGCCACAGCCCGGCGTCGGTGCGAGGCAAGGCCCCTGGGAGCCCGCGAGGCGGAGGCGCAGCACCGGGGGGGCGTCGCCGGACGAAACCCCGGCGGATAAAGTATCGGCTGGCGCGCTGAGGGACATGATGATGCGGAAGAGGGAGGGGTCCGAGAAGGAGGAGACGGTGCACCGGGCGCGCGTGCTCGCCACGCGGCTGCTGCAGTGGCGGTTCGCCAACGCTCGGATGGAGAAGGCCGCCGCCCGCGCGACCTCCGCAGCCGAGGTGAGCCATGCACGCATCGTGTCCTTCAGCGGCCGAGTATATTGATGAGGTGATGGGTGGTCATGGCTTGGCACGCGTGTGCATGCATGCAGAACAAGCTGTTCTACACGTGGCTGCGCGTGGCGGAGCTGCGCAACATCCATGCGGCGAAGCGGATCGTGGCGCAGCGGCGGCGGCAGAAGCTGAAGCTGGAACGGCTGCTGCGGCCGCAGCTGCCCCTCCTCGCACCATGGGAGTCGTTGGAGGAGCCCCACTCCGACGCCGTCTCCGACCTCGCCGGCGCCCTCTCCGCCGCCTGCACACCCCTCCCCGTAACCGCCGGCGCCCAAGTATGCAGTCGCACTCCCCCATACACAGAGCGCGCCCACACGCTTGTTTACTTCTCCCCTCCCTCCATCTAACAGCTAGGGCACCACACTTGCATGCAGGTCGACATGGAGTCGCTCCGCGAGATCGTGTTCGCCTGCGTGGGCACGGCGACCGAGATCGAGGCCAACGCCGACAGGTTCTACGCCACGGTACGCACGCCACAATAACAGCAGATTAAGTTTCCCCGGTTCCTGCACGTTTTCTCTACGTACGTTGTCCTTGATTCCGGTGTGACTGCATGCCGCCGGTGCCTTTCTGCAGGCCGGAGCGACGAGCGGCGCGCTGGGCGAGCTTGCAAGGACGATACGGCAGGAGGTGGAAGGGCTGGAGGAAGCCATGCGGCTGTCCAGGGTCGTCACTCGCTTGCAGGTGGGTGCTGGTGGCACGTCGTTTTTTCTGCTCCCGGTGATGTTTCACCGGAACAGACCTACTCTGAATCTTGTACCGTACTGAACTTCTTTCACTTTTTGGACCGATTCGATCGATCTTTCTCACGCAATACTCCTTTGCTTTTCTAAGTGCCATTCGTCGACTAGTTGCACTATATCTACACTTTTTGCTTAACTATTAAATTCTTGTGTGAGTCCGGTGCTGCAGATGCAGGAGGCGAGCCTTCGGACGAACTTAGTTCAGGCGAAGCAGAAGCGTGATCACGACATGGGAGTCGCCTTCGTCGCCCCGGCGACTGCAGCTTCCGGGTGGTGCTACTGAGTTTTGATCAGTCTCACACGCTAGCTATGGCTAATTTAAGATAAGATGCCGGGCTCGTGTCATCGTGACAGACCGACGGGAGATGTCACCTCTCTAGACCTCATTCATGTATGTTTGTCCATTTTAATAAATTACGTTTGCAGTAATTTGAGGTACTCGGGGCCCGGGGTAAACGTGTGTTGAACGACCGTGTGCTGTAAATAGTGGGTTTTCTGGGTAGGTAGGCATACATTTACATCCGGATACTGTAATTTGAACCATTCAATTATTTGAACCATTCGGAGACCATCCAGAAGACTCTGCCATGGCCTGGGGCATGGAAAACATCAAATGCTATCCCTCAAACGTGCGCGAACGAGTTCGGGCGTTCAAATTCGGCAAAGCGGTAGCAAACTTGGGGGGCTTTCCCGACATCTGCCTAGCCAATAAAAAACCATCACGTGGGACATCCGGACACCCGCCGTCCCTCCTCAACCGCGATATGAACATGTGTAGATGGATGAAACTGGATAAATATGGGATAGCATTGGATGATTCCATCCCCTATCCTGCGCACATGTCCCAGACATGCCCGCGGACATTTTGCGGTGCTCTTTTCAGGGTTTATGTTGGAGATGCCCTTAGATCGTTGATGGCAATGGCCTGCCGCGTGAAATCCACCGGCTTCCTATTCAATGCAAGCATAACTAGCTTTGCATATGTTCGAACTTCAATTTAGATAGCTTCAAGCACCACAGCTAAATTAAATCACCTCAGTAGCACATAACTCCTCAACAAATGCACTTCCAATATTCAGTGAAAGCATAACTAGCTTTGCATCCGTTCGAACTTCAATTTGGATAAGAACAACAACCAAATTAAATCATCACGGTAGCACGTAACTCCTCAGCAAAGGCACTTCCAATATCATTCACACGTGCAGGGGCAGACACATGTTGGGAAACGTAGTAATTTCAAAAAAATTCCTACGCACACGCAAGATCATGGTGATGCATAGCAACGAGAGGGGAGAGTGTAATCTATGTACCCTTGTAGATCGACAACGGAAGCATTAGCACAACGTGGTTGATGTAGTCGTACGTCTTTACGGCCCGACCGATCAAGCACCGAAACTACGGCACCTCCGAGTTCTAGCACACGTTCAGCTCGATGACGATCCCCGGACTCCGATCCAGCAAAGTGTCGGGAAAGAGTTCCGTCAGCACGACGGCGTGGTGACGATCTTGATGTACTACCGTCGCAGGGCTTCGCCTAAGCACCGCTACAATATTATCGAGGACTATGGTGGAAGGGGGCATCGCACACGGCTAAGAATATGATCACGTGGATTAACTTATGTGTCTAGGGGTGCCCCCTGCCTCCATATATAAAGGATCAAAGGGGGGGGTGTGGCCGGCCAGGAGAGGGCGCGCCAGGAGGAGTCCTACTCCCTCCGGGAGTAGGATTCCCCCCTTTCCTAGTTGGAATAGGATTCGGGAGGGGGAAAAGAGGAGAGAGAGAAGGAAGGGGGGGGGCGCCGCCCCCCTCTCCTTGTCCTATTCGGACTAGGGGGGAGGGGCGCGCGGCCCAGCCCTGGCCACCTCTCCTCTCTTCCACTAAGGCCCACTAAGGCCCATATACCTCCCGGGGGTTCCGGTAACCTCCCGGTACTCCGGTAAAATCCCGATTTCACCCGGAACACTTCCGATATCCAAATATAGGCTTCCAATATATCAATCTTTATGTCTCGACCATTTCGAGACTCCTCGTCATGTCCCCGATCCCATCCGGGACTCCGAACTCCTTCGGTACATCAAAACTCATAAACTCATAATATAACTGTCATCGAAACCTTAAGCGTGCGGAACCTACGGGTTCGAGAACAATGTAGACATGACCGAGACATGTCTCCGGTAAATAACCAATAGCGGAACTTGGATGATCATATTGGCTCCTACATATTCTACGAAGATCTTTTATCGGTCAGACCGCATAACAACATACGTTGTTCCCTTTGTCATCGGTATGTTACTTGCCCGAGATTCGATCGTCGGTATGTCAATACCTAGTTCAATCTCGTTACCGGCAAGTCTCTTTACTCGTTCCGTAATACATCATCTCACAACTAACTCATTAGTTGCAATGCTTGCAAGGCTTATGTGATGTGTATTACCGAGAGGGCCCAGAGATACCTCTCCGACAATCGGAGTGACAAATCCTAATCTCGAAATACGCCAACCCAACATGTACCTTTGGAGACACCTGTAGAGCACCTTTATAATCACCCAGTTACGTTGTGATGTTTGGTAGCACACAAAGTGTTCCTTCGGTAAACGGGAGTTGCATAATCTCATAGTCATAGGAACATGTATAAGTCATGAAGAAAGCAATAGCAACATACTAAACGATCGAGTGCTAAGCTAATGGAATGGGTCATGTCAATCAGATCATTCACCTAATGATGTGATCCCGTTAATCAAATAACAACTCTTTATCCATGGTTAGGAAACATAACCATCTTTGATTAACGAGCTAGTCTAGTAGAGGCATACTAGTGACACTCTGTTTGTCTATGTATTCACACATGTATTATGTTTCCGGTTAATAAAATTCTAGCATGAATAATAAACATTTATCATGAGATAAGGAAATAAATAATAACTTTATTATTTCCTCTAGGGCATATTTCCTTCAGTCTCCCACTTGCACTAGAGTCAATAATCTAGATTATACAGTAATGATTCTAACACCCATGGAGCCTTGGTGCTGATCATGTTTTGCTCGTGGAAGAGGCTTAGTCAACGGGTCTGCTACATTCAGATCCGTATGTATCTTGCAAATCTCTATGTCTCCCACCTGGACTAGATCCCGGATGGAATTGAAGTGTCTCTTGATGTGCTTGGTTCTCTTGTGAAATCTGGATTCCTTTGCCAAGGCAATTGCACCAGTATTGTCACAAAAGATTTTCATTGGACCCGATGCACTAGGTATGACACCTAGATCGGATATGAACTCCTTCATCCAGACTCCTTCATTTGCTGCTTCCGAAGCAGCTATGTATTCTGCTTCACACGTAGATCCCGCCACGACGCTTTGTTTAGAACTGCACCAACTGACAGCTCCACCGTTTAATGTAAATACGTATCCAGTTTGCGATTTAGAATCGTTCGGATCAGTGTCAAAGCTCGCATCGACGTAACCATTTATGATTAGCTCTTTGTCACCTCCATAAACGAGAAACATATCCTTAGTCCTTTTTAGGTATTTCAGGATGTTCTTGACCGCTGTCCAGTGATCCACTCCTGGATTACTTTGGTACCTCCCTGCTAGACTTATAGCAAGGCACACATCAGGTCTGGTACACAGCATTGCATACATGATAGAGCCTATGGCTGAAGCATAGGGAACATCTTTCATTTTCTCTCTATCTTCTGCAGTGGTCGGGCATTGAGTCTGACTCAACTTTACACCTTGTAACACAGGCAAGAACCCTTTCTTTGCTTGATCCATTTTGAACTTCTTCAAAACTTTGTCAAGGTATGTGCTTTGTGAAAGTCCAATTAAGCGTCTTGATCTATCTCTATAGGTCTTAATACCTAATATGTAAGCAGCTTCACTGAGGTCTTTCATTGAAAAACTCTTATTCAAGTATCCCTTTATGCTATCGAGAAATTCTATATCATTTCCAATTAGTAATATGTCATCCATATATAATATCAGAAATGCTATAGAGCTCCCACTCACTTTCTTGTAAATACAGGCTTCTCCAAAAGTCTGCATAAAACCAAATGCTTTGATCACACTATCAAAGCGTTTATTCCAACTCCGAGAGGCTTGCACCAGTCCATAAATGGATCGCTGGAGCTTGCACACTTTGTTTGCTCCCTTTGGATCGACAAAACATTCTGGTTGCATCATATACAACTCTTTTTCCAGAAATCCATTCAGGAATGCAGTTTTGACATCCATCTGCCAAATTTCATAATCATAAAATGCGGCAATTGCTAACATGATTCGGACAGACTTAAGCATCGCTACGGGTGAGAAGGTCTCATCGTAGTCAATCCCTTGAACTTGCCGAAAACCTTTTGCGACAAGTCGAGCTTTGTAGACAGTAATATTACCGTCAGCGTCCGTCTTCTTCTTGAAGATCCATTTATTCTCAATTGCTTGCCGATCATTGGGCAAGTCAACCAAAGTCCATACTTTGTTCTCATACATGGATCCCATCTCAGATTTCATGGCTTCAAGCCATTTTGCGGAATCTGGGCTCACCATCGCTTCTTCATAGTTCGTAGGTTCATCATGATCTAGTAGCATGACTTCCAGAATGGGATTACCGTACCACTCTGGCGCGGATCTCACTCTGATTGATCTACGAGGTTCAGTAGTATCTTGTTCTGAAGTTTCATGATCATTATCATTAGCTTCCTCACTAATTGGTGTAGGTGTCACAGAAACAGATTTCTGTGATGTACTACTTTCCAATAAGGGAGTAGGTACAGTTACCTCATCAAGTTCTACTTTCCTCCCACTCACTTCTTTCGAGAGAAACTCCTTCTCCAGAAAGTTTCCGAATTTAGCAACAAAAGTCTTGCCTTCGGATCTGTGATAGAAGGTGTATCCAATAGTTTTCTTTGGATATCCTATGAAGACACATTTTTCTGATTTGGGTTCGAGCTTATCAGGTTGAAGCTTTTTCACATAAGCATCACAGCCCCAAACTTTCAGAAACGACAACTTTGGTTTCTTGCCAAACCACAGTTCATAAGGCGTCTTCTCAACGGATTTTGATGGTGCCCTATTTAACGTGAATGCGGCCGTCTCTAGAGCGTATCCCCAAAACAATAGCGGTAAATCAGTAAGAGACATCATAGATCGTACCATATCTAGTAAAGTACGATTACGCTGTTCGGACACACCATTACGCTGTGGTGTTCCGGGTGGCGTGAGTTGCGAAACTATTCCACATTGTTTCAAATATACACCAAACTCGTAACTCAAATATTCTCCTCCACGATCAGATCGTAGGAATTTTATTTTCTTGTTACGGTGATTTTCAACTTCACTCTGAAATTCTTTGAACTTTTCAAACGTTTCAGACTTGTGTTTCATTAAGTAGATATACCCATATCTTCTTAAGTCATCTGTGAAGGTGAGAAAATAACGATATCCGCCACGAGCCTCAACATTCATTGGACCACATACATCTGTATGTATGATTTCTAACAAATCTGTTGCTCTCTCCATAGTACCGGAGAACGGTGTTTTTTGTCATCTTACCCATAAGGCACGGTTCGCAAGTACCAAGTGATTCGTAATCAAGTGGTTTCAAAAGCCCATCAGTATGGAGTTTCTTCATGCGCTTTATACCGATATGACCTAAACGGCAGTGCCACAAATAAGTTGCACTATCATTATCAACTCTGCATCTTTTGGTTTCAACACTATGAATATGTGTGTCACTACTATCGAGATTTAATAAGAATAGACCACTCTTTAAGGGTGCATGACCATAAAAGATATTACTCATGTAAATAGAACAACCATTATTCTCTGATTTAAATGAATAACCGTCTCGCATCAAACAAGATCCAGATATAATGTTCATGCTTAACGCTGGCACCAAATAACAATTATTTAGGTCTAATATTAATCCCGAAGGTAGATGTAGAGGTAGCGTGCCGACTGCGATCACATCGACTTTGGAACCATTCCCCATGCGCATCGTCACCTCGTCCTTAGCCAATCTTCACTTAATCCGTAGTCCCTATTTCGAGTTGCAAATATTAGCAACAGAACCAGAATCAAATACCCAGGTGCTACTGCGAGCATTAGTAAGGTACACATCAATAACATGTATATCACACATACCTTTGTTCACCTTGCCATCCTTCTTATCCGCCAAATACTTGAGGCAGTTCCGCTTCCAGTGACCAGTCTGCTTGTAGTAGAAACACTCAGTTTCAGGCTTAGGTCCAGGTTTGGGTTTCTTCTCTTGAGCAGCAACTTGCTTGCTGTTCTTTTTGAAGTTCCCCTTCATCTTCCCTTTGCCCTTTTTCTTGAAACTAGTGGTCTTGTTGACCATCAACACTTGATGCTCCTTCTTGATTTCTACCTCCGCAGCTTTCAGCATTGCGAAGAGCTCGGGAATAGTTTTATTCATCCCTTGCATATTATAGTTCATCACGAAGCTCTTGTAGCTTGGTGGCAGTGATTGGAGAATTCTGTCAATGACGCAATCATCTGGAAGATTAACTCCCAATTGAATCAAGTGATTATTATACCCAGACATTTTGAGTATATGCTCACTGACAGAACTGTTCTCCTCCATCTTGCAGCTATAGAACTTATTGGAGACTTCATATCTCTCAATCCGGGCATTTGATTGAAATATTAACTTCAACTCCTGGAACATCTCATATGCTCCATGACGTTCAAAACATCGTTGAAGTCCCGATTCTAAGCCGTAAAGCATGGCACACTGAACTATCGAGTAGTCATCAGCTTTGCTCTGCCAGACGTTCATAACATCTGGTGTTGCTCCAGCAGCAGGCCTGGCACCCAGCGGTGCTTCCAGGACGTAATTCTTCTGTGCAGCAATGAGGATAATCCTCAAGTTACGGACCCAGTCCGTGTAATTGCTACCATCATCTTTCAACTTTGCTTTCTCAAGGAACGCATTAAAATTCAACGGAACAACAGCACGGGCCATCTATCTACAATCAAACATGAATAAGCAAGATACTATCAGGTACTAAGTTCATGATAAATTTAGGTTCAATTAATCATATTACTTAAAGAACTCCCACTTAGATAGACATCCCTCTAATCCTCTAAGTGATTACGTGATCCAAATCAACTAAACCATGTCCGATCATCACGTGAGATGGAGTAGCTTCATTGGTGAACATCACTATGTTGATCATATCTACTATATGATTCACGCTCGACCTTTCGGTCTCCGTGTTCCGAGGCCATATATGTATATGCTTGGCTCGTCAAGTATAACCTGAGTATTCCGCGTGTGCAACTGTTTTGCACCCGTTGTATTTGAACGTAGAGCCTATGACACCCGATCATCACGTGGTGTCTCAGCACGAAGAACTTTCGCAACGGTGCATACTCAGGGAGAACACTTCTTGATAATTAGTGAGAGATCAACTTATAATGCTACCGTCAATCAAAGCAAGATAAGATGCATAAAAGATAAACATCATGTGCAATCAATATAAGTGATATGATATGGCCATCATCATCTTGTGCTTGTGATCTCCATCTTCGAAGCACCGTCATGATCACTATCGTCACCGATGCGACACCTTGATCTCCATCATAGCATCGTTGTCGTCTTGCCAATCTTATGCTTTCACGACTATCGCTACCGCTTAGTGATAAAGTAAAGCATTACAGCGCGATTGCATTGCATACAATAAAGCGACAACCATATGGCTCCTGCCAGTTGCCGATAACTCGGTTACAAAACATGATCATCTCATACAATAAAATTTAGCATCATGTCTTGACCATATCACATCACAACATGCCCTGCAAAAACAAGTTAGAAGTCCTCTACTTTGTTGTTGCAAGTTTTACGTGGCTGCTACGGGCTTAAGCAAGAACCAATCTTACCTACGCATCAAAACCACAATGATAGTTTGTCAAGTTGGTGCTGTTTTAACCTTCGCAAGGACCGGGCGTAGCCACACTCGGTTCAACTAAAGTTGGAGAAACTGTCATCCGCTAGCCACCTTTGTGCAAAGCACGTCGGGAGAACCGGTCTCGCGTAAGCGTACGCGTAATGTCGGTCCGGGCCGCTTCGTCCAACAATACTGCCGAACCAAAGTATGACATGCTGGTAAGCAGTATGACTTATATCGCCCACAACTCACTTGTGTTCTACTCGTGCAAATAACATCAACACATAAAACCTAGGCTCTGATGCCATTGTTGGGAAACGTAGTAATTTCAAAAAATTTCCTACGCACACGCAAGATCATGGTGATGCATAGCAACGAGAGGGGAGAGTGTAATCTACGTACCCTTGTAGATCGACAACGGAAGCGTTAGCACAACGTGGTTGATGTAGTCGTACGTCTTCACGGCCCGACCGATCAAGCACCGAAACTACGGCACCTCCGAGTTCTAGCACACGTTCAGCTCGATGACGATCCCCGGACTCCGATCCAGCAAAGTGTCGGGGAAGAGTTCCATCAGCACGACGGCGTGGTGACGATCTTGATGTACTACGGTCGCAGGGCTTCGCCTAAGCACCGCTACAATATTATCGAGGACTATGGTGGAAGGGGGCACCGCACACGGCTAAGAATATGATCACGTGGATTAACTTGTGTGTCTAGGGGTGCCCCCTGCCTCCGTATATAAAGGATCAAAGGCGGGGTGCGGCCGGCCAGGAGAGGGCGCGCCAGGAGGAGTCCTACTCCCTCCGGGAGTAGGATCCCCCCCTTTCCTAGTTGGAATAGGATTCGGGAGGGGGGAAAGAGGAGAGAGAGAAGGAAGGGGGGGCGCCTCCCCCCTCTCCTTGTCCTATTCGGACTAGGGGGGAGGGGCGCGCGGCCCAGCCCTGGCCACCTCTCCTCTCTTCCACTAAGGCCCACTAAGGCCCATATACCTCCCGGGGGGTTCCGGTAACCTCCTGGTACTCCGGTAAAATCCCGATTTCACCCGGAACACTTCCGATATCCAAATATAGGCTTCCAATATATCAATCTTTATATCTCGACCATTTCGAGACTCCTCATCATGTCCCCGATCCCATCCAGGACTCCGAACTCCTTCGGTACATCAAAACTCATAAACTCATAATATAACTGTCATCGAAACCTTAAGCGTGCGGACCCTACGGGTTCGAGAACAATGTAGACATGACCGAGACATGTCTCCGATCAATAACCAATAGCGGAACCTGGATGCTCATATTGGCTCCTACATATTCTACGAAGATCTTTTATCGGTCAGACCGCATAACAACATACGTTGTTCCCTTTGTCATCGGTATGTTACTTGCCCGAGATTCGATCGTCGGTATCTCAATACCTAGTTCAATCTCGTTACCAGCAAGTCTCTTTACTCGTTCCGTAATACATTATCTCACAACTAACTCATTAGTTGCAATGCTTGCAAGGCTTATGTGATGTGTATTACCGAGAGGGCCCAGAGATACCTCTCCGACAATCGGAGTGACAAATCCTAATCTCGAAATACGCCAACCCAACATGTACCTTTGGAGACACCTGTAGAGCACCTTTATAATCACCCAGTTACGTTGTGACGTTTGGTAGCACACAAAGTGTTCCTTCCGGCAAACGGGAGTTGCATAATCTCATAGTCATAGGAACATGTATAAGTCATGAAGAAAGCAATAGCAACATACTAAACGATCGGGTGCTAAGCTAATGGAATGGGTCATGTCAATCAGATCATTCACCTAATGATGTGATCCCGTTAATCAAATAACAACTCTTTGTCCATGGTTAGGAAACATAACCATCTTTGATTAACGAGCTAATCTAGTAGAGGCATACTAGTGACACTCTGTTTGTCTATGTATTCACACATGTATTATGTTTCCGGTTAATACAATTCTAGCATGAATAATAAACATTTATCATGATATAAGGAAATAAATAATAACTTTATTATTGCCTCTAGGGCATATTTCCTTCAACACATGCCCAAAATTTCAGTGGAGGCCCAAGTGAAGGGGGGCACATTTCATTTGCTATCTGAACGCCCAACTAGTAAAAAGTTGGGCTTCAAAGCTAGAAAAATAGAAATTGACTGGGGGCCTAGGCCTACTTGACCCAATGTGGGTCTGCCCCAGTCAACACGAACGCCATGAGAGTCACGGACAACCACGCCCTTGCCACCATGACTTTGTCTAGGCATAAACGTTCCATCCTGATTTAACTTCAGAATTTATTTTATGTTATATTCAACAAATTGAATTTTGCACGCCTGCGCTCTTAACTAAGATGTGCATGTTATTTTCAAATATTCAAAATTTCTTTGTTTCTATATTAAATTTCTGATGGTCAACTTGTGTCGGATTAAATATTTTGTGCTCCATATGTTTAATCTCACATACATAAGCCTCTGAAACATACCAAGATGTTGCCTGGAGGGGAATGTGAATAGGAGTTTTTTTACAGATTTGAATTTATCCTAATGCGGAAATAAACTAGCTAGTTGGCTACTTTTCAAGCACAATTTTTAAATACACTAATTACGTGGACCAAAAACTTAAGCTAAACAAGATGTGCACAACAAAGATACATGCAAGCACATGTATGCTGGACAAACTTACACAAGATAAGGAAACAGAGGATAATAGGAAGATATTGAAATGAATGATAGGAGCTAATAATTCACACCAAGAACAATTTAAATCAATAGTAGCAAGTATGAGTTACACAAAGTGAAGGGGGGCATGAGACAACCAATGTTTTACTCAAGTTCAAGTAGTCACTCGTACTCTAGTCTCCCTGGAGAGGCGCAAGATCATAAAGGCCCTCAAAGACCGACCGTCTAGCTAGCCTTGTTCTCCGAGGCCCCACTAAACTAAGTATGAGCACACCTTCACTATGAGTAGCCTCTTCCTCCACTCCAAATATGTCAATCTCAATAACCACTTCACAATCCCCACAAAGGGGAAACTGGGACCTCTTCACAAACTCCACAAAGGGGTTACCAAGGCAATAATCGCCAAACTATCTAGGAGGCGGTGGCCTCCAAGAGTAACAAGCTCAGGGGTTCTCACTCGAATAAATCAACGCGTAGAGCTCAAACCAATGGAACAAATGCAAATCAAAGAGCAAAATAATGCTCAAATCCCTCTCTCACGGATCTCAGCCAAAGATAATTATACTAGAGAGGGATGAGAGGAGAGGAATAATGGAGGAGGTTAACAGATGACTCCTAGATTCATGGAGTACTCTTCCTTTAAATGGATTAGGGTTTTGAGGCTTGCGGGAGGAGGATGAAGCTTAAGATTACAGGGAAATATAATATCCAAAAGACCTTTTCACTGGGAAAAGGCCCCTTAAATAAGGGGCAACCAAATCTACTGGTTAGGGGCTTCGAGGCCCTCCAGAGGTTTCGAAATCAACTTCCATGTAAGTTACATGTTTTTCTACATATTTGTTTCCACATCAATACTATTGAAACTAACAAAGTGAACAAAAAATTGTTACCAGAGTATAGTTGTACATGTGAAAAGAACAAATTTGCATACTTTAATTATTTTAGTTGAAGATGTTTTATGCATGCACGGTTACTAGTGTGTTGCACATAGAAGATTCTACAGTGACCCTATGGAATCGACCTTGGGTGCCGGATTCATATTCGTCGTAAGATTAATTCCTTGGTCATTAAGGTGAGTTGGCAGACAATGTCCAATTCTACAAGATCAATGAAGGAGAGTTCTAGTCACCTCTTTGCACTCATACCTTCATCCTATGATTCATATTAGACCTAGGGGATGCACAATCGATTCACGTGAGTATGAAAATTTAGATAAAATGGACAACCTAGAAATGGGTTCATTCGCCGCATGGGGTTGCTAATTTAAACATTGATGGCGATGTATCAAGTGGAGGCGATACTTGTGTTTCGTGGTCGTAATGGCAACTATCTTGGATCTTTGGTTGTGGTGTTTCCATCGCTAACTAAAATGATGACCTTGGAGCTTTAGCATGTTGTGAGGCGCTTGTTTTGGCGCAATACCGGTGACTTATCCATCCATCGAGTGCGAAGTGCTCTGGATTGTCTCACGATCGTCAGCTACATTAAAGAGAACTCAGTTGGATTCAATACTATTAGTATTGGCGAGATCAAGGTAGATCTGCTAGAGTTTCGGGAAGTCTCTTGTGTCCATGAAGAAAAGGGCTCAAATTATGAAGCACATAATCTAGCTCACCATGCTCATTCTTTGGGGTGGGTCTCCCTCTTTGGCTTCTCAAGCCTCATGATGTAATTTCTATTCCTTTGAACATTTACATTTTGCAATAGAAATAAAGTGAGTGAATTGTTGTACCAAAAGCAGAAAGAAATGAATGAAAAATTATTTGAACCAGTAATGGCTATAGTTACATCCATATCTATAATACCTAAATAGTTTATCCCCACTATCCTATTTCTCTTGACATGCAGCCTGTCCACATCAGCAAGCCAGCCACATCATCATTTGACTACTGGCTTACAGGAGGGACCGACCATGAGTTCACCAGCGTAAAAAATGGCCACATCAGCGTTCAGTTACCGGTTGGGAGGATGGACCATCGGCCCATCAGCGCCACACACGGACGTCATTCTCCCTCGAGTCAGCCCACCCACCTGCTCTCTCTCTCTCTCAATTGTGAACCCACCGTGTCTCAAAAAAAAGTTGTGAACCCACCAAGATTATTTCTCCTGAAAAAGGGACCAGTCTTTCCTGTATTCATCTTTCCCCCGATTATTCCCCACGTCGGCGGTCAGATCTAGAGGCCCTCACGACGTTGATCTGTCTGAGCCCCGCTCGCTCCAGCGGCCTTCCCACGATGGTGGTCAGAGCCAGAGGACCTCTCTCATGGCATTCCTCTGCTCCATGCCGTTCTGCGTCGGCGGCCGCCATGGACAGATCGGACATTCGGACACGACGCGTCCCCAGTTCCAGCGGGATCGGGAAGGACGAGGATGGCGATCTAGGCAAATTTGACTATTTTGACCTGTGGACGAAATCAATTCACAAAATGAACTGCCCGTGAAACTATTTCACAGCACTGACCCTTTTGTGTAGCGCCCGCCACGCAGGCGCCACACCCTACGGTGCAGCGCCTAGCTCGGGGGCGTTGCACCTCAGTCCACCGTGGCAGTCCTTGGGCCCGCACCCAGCAGTGCAGCGCCTCCTAGCTAGGCGCCACACATGTAATGTGCAGCGCCTAGCGTTCGGGCGCTGCACTGTGACTTATCCAGCGGCTGGGCCCCCCTCCCCCACTCCCCCCACTCCACACACCCCAACCCGAGCTTTGCCCCCTCTCCCACTCTCTCCCCCTCTCAAATCCTCTCCCAAAACTTGCAAATTTGAAGAATTTGTCCGTGGATTTCGAAGCCATACCCTCCCTCAAGGTAATCTTCTCCGATCCCTTGTTTTGATCCAAGTAATGCTAGTTTGGGAAACCCTAGTTTTGTTTGGATCTAGAGATTTGCATGGAGATGTGAGATCTTTGTTTGCCAATTTCCTATGATTAGGCTTTGTTAGTATGTTAGGGTTATTCTTATGGGTGTTCTTATGTTGGTGCTAGGGTTATGGTTAGGGTTATTGTTAGGGTTATGGTTAGGGTTAGGGTTATGGTTAGGGTTAGGGTTATGGTTATGGTTAGGGTTAGGGTTGTTGTTTGATATATATATATTAGGGTTTGTATTCCGTGTTAATCCTTAAATTAGTACTCATGGAAGAAATGTTACGATGTGTTGTTTGAATGCTTATAGGGATGGGAAGAACATGTGTGTTTGTTCATCATGGGGACAAAGACGCCTTCTTGAAAGGCAATATTGAACCGGATCCGGATGAGCTAGATATGTTGTTTGATAGTAGTCCTAGCTATGCGGAGCTCTTGCAACAAGTGAGGAAAGATTTGAATTGGATGGACCCTAGTGATATCGTTGAGTTGGAGGGAAGGCATAATGTAGGTTTTGGAATGCACATCCGTTGGAAGACAATGCGTATCAACTCGGAGCAACGTTGGGTTGCATACAAGGAAACAGTGGCCGATTCACTTGACAAGGCTCTTGAGTTATTTGCAACGAAGAAGGTTGATTCAAATTTGCATTTGGACTTGAACCGGAAACCCTCCCCTTTGGTTGCTAGTAGCCCCCCACCCTTGAAGCGAGATGAAATTGTTGAACCTCTTTTGACCCAAGAAGTGAGGCCAACATTGAGCCCGTTTACAAACAACCAAGATGAAGCTTTGCAAGAGGACAATGATGAGTATGCAGACGATGACAATGAAGTTGATCTCCATGACAACAATGTGGGTGATCTTGACAAATATCATTTGCAAGAGACAATGGACCATTCCATCCCTTTTTCCCGTGCATATGCATCGGATTTGGATGACGAAGGTCCCGATGAACAAGTTGATGAGGAGGGGTTCACGGTGAAGGAGGCCGAAGCTTTCGAGAAGGTATTCGGTCGGGATCACAAGACACCATTGTTCAAGGATGTTAGTCTCGCGGATGAAGCCGTTGTGGATGGTGGCAAATCTATATCTCTTGGGGTTAGGCCAAGCTCTCACTGTGATTTGGGAGACGACAAGAACCAGATTGGTAAAGGGTGTAAGTTCGGAACCTTCTTGGAATTGAAGATGTGGCTCGACAACTACTCGGTTACGCATTATCGTCCACACAAGGTGGTCCATTCGGACGTCAATGTGCGCTACACGGTTGCATGTGCATGTGAAGATGAAATATGTCCATGGATTGTGCGTGCAAGACCATGGAAAGGAGGTCCCGCTTGGCACGTAGTGAGTTGTGTGCCAACTCACATGTGCCGAGGCAAAAGGGTGGATGGCAAGATTGTGTCCCAAGACCACAGACAACTCACGTCTGAGTTCATCGCTTACAGGCTCTCCAACTCAATATCCACACTTCCAATAATGAGCGTCCAACATGTCATTGACCTTGTGAAAGCCATCTTTCATTACAAGGTGAAGTACGGCAAGGCATGGAAGGCGAAGCAAGCCACATTTAAGATGTTGTATGGTACTTGGGAGGAAGCATACAACCGAATCCCTAGGTTGTTGTTAGCCATGGCCGCCACAAACTCGGGCATGGTTCATGTTGTCGAGCCTCATGGGCACCAAACAACGGTTTATGAAGGAAAGAAAGTCCGAGTATTTGGCCGTGCATTTTGGGCGTTCGAGCAATGCGTGAGGGCTTTCGAACACTGTAGGCCGGTCATCTCCATTGATGGCACGTTCTTGACCGGACAATACAAGGGCACCTTGTTGGTTGCGATAGCAAGTGATGCCAATAACCGGGTGTTGCCATTGGCATTTGCTTTGGTTGAGGCGGAGAACAATGACAACTGGGAGTGGTTTATGCGTCTTTTGAGGACGAAGGTGTTACCCGCTCAAAGGAAAATTTGTGTCATATCGGATCGGCATGCAGGAATTCTTAACGCAGTGGAGATTGACATTCCCGGGCATGCTCCGTTGCACCATCGATGGTGCATGAGGCACTTTTGTTCGAACTTCTATAGGGCATGTGGCATTTAAGGAGTTGGCCGATGATCTTCAAGATTGTTGTCTTGCTTTCTCCGAGAAGTGGTTTGCCACTTTGTTGAACAAATTGCTCGCACACAAAAAACTTGATCACGGGGGTCAAGACTTTATGAATAGGCACATTCCCCACCGGAACAAGTGGGCACATGCTTTTGATGAAGATGGCCGAAGATACGGTCAAATGACAAGCAATATGGCCGAATGTTTCAATAGGGTGCTCAAAGGTGCACGTGGATTACCTGTGACGGCAATAGTTCAATACACATTTGACAAGATGAATGCGTACTTTCTAAAGTACTCAATGGAAACTGATGCACAGATAGCGGGTGAGAACCCGCGCAAGTACAAGTACAAGTTCCCACCCAAGGTTGATGAATGGTTAGAATTTCAATCACGAAAGGCGGACTCAGAAGAAGCTATATTATATGACAACGAAGAGTGGAAGTATGAAGTGAAAGAGCCAGGAGGAACCACAAACGATGGCCGGCAACATGGAGGTCGGGCTTTCAAGGTGTCGTTAACACAATGTGATTGCTCTTGCGGGAGGCCATTGTTGCTTCATCTCCCATGCTTACATTTGTATACCGCCGGTCGCGTTAGAAATGTGGACATCAATCACCCACGCACCGTGAGGGAGTTGGAGTTCTCAATCATGACGGTCAAGAAAACATGGGCTCCCCGCTTTCACCCATACTTTGACCAATCACAATGGCCGGAGTACCATGGAGTTCAACTATGGCCGGATCCGGAGTTGAAGGTTGTTAAACGTGGTAGACGTAAAACAAAGCGTTTTAGAGGCGACATGGACGGATGGGGCCATGGTGGCTGCCGCGAAGCGGGAAACGATCAATTCCAAGAGCCTCGTGAGAGCTCCCGTTGTGGGGAATGCAAAGGTCATGGCCACAACAAAAGAAAATGTACGAAACCAAGGAAAAGGTCGAAGAAAAATGATGCAAGCACTAGCCAATGTTGGGTGGCGTCGACCGTCTGACCATATGAATGAAAGGGAGAAGTCCTGTCTCCCTTACATATGGTGTGTATCGCTCATCATAGCGCATCCACCCAAGGGTGACCCCGTGAGAACGAAGCTTCAAAGGTGCAAGCGCCTACAAACAAACAATTCATAACATTACATATGGGGCATTTGTGTTTGAAATAAATACGAAATTCATAAAACAGGCCACTTTCATTATTACCCGCTGCTCCAACGCCATAGCGTACGACCGGTATTGTTTATCCCAGTGATCATCGAGAAGCCAAACCATCCTAACAATTTTGAAAGAAAGCTTTCTTGTCAACACGATTATCTTTTCAATACAAATAAACTAAAGTACGCCTACTAGATGCAAAATACAAAGCATATGTATCCAAACCATTCTTGCCAATACAAATGTAATTTCAATAAACTAAACTAAGCCTACCTCATGCAAGATTCAATACAAATATCTTTTTCATATAAATAAAATGTCAACCTATGTATCCAAACTATATAAATAACATGTCAACCTATGTATCCAAACCACATTCTAGTCTAACAAGGGTTCCCCAAATCTAATACATGCAAGATTCAAACAAAAATTCTCTAAATCTAATACACACAAGATTCAAACAAGGGTTTCTCGAATCTCCAAAATAGCATACATTCTATGGATAGAAAGAAGGGGATCGGAGAAAAGTACCTTCTAGGATGGATTGGTGAAGGAATCCACGGGCCAAATCGTCAGATTTGAAGATTCTTTAAGAGGCGATTGAGAGGGGGAGAGGAGGAAGCCGCCGGCCGCCTGTTCTGTAACTCCTCTGGAACGAATGGGTGGGGTGGGGGGGGGGCAGCGGGCGGCTGGCATCTAAGTCACAGTGCAGCGCCTGCGGGCCGGGCGCTGCACATTACGGTGCAGCGCCTAGCTCTGAGGCGCTGCACTGCTGGGTGCGGGCCCAGAGGCTGCCACGGTGGACTGAGGTGCAACGCCCCCGAGCTAGGCGCTGCACCGTAGGGTGTGGCGCCTGCGTGGCGGGCGCTACACAAAAGGGTCAGTGTTGTGAAATAGTTTCACGGGCAGTTTATTTTGTGAATTGATTTCGTCCACAGGTCAAAATAGTTAAAATTGCCGGCGATCTACGGAGTACAGCTGAAGCTCATGTTCTCCTGTTGTTCTTCACTCTTTTTTCCCCCTTTGCTCACACGAGCCGTACATAGCCCGTTGCTTCAACTGCTGTGCAGCCCAATGCTTGAAATGGCCCACACTGTTTATCTTCTCCGTTTCCATAACTACCTCCTAAAAAGAAAAAAAATCTGCTGCAGGTAATTGATGGTCGACGCTCCACTTCCTCTCCCCACGATGTCCACAAGAAACTGACGGGTTCCCTTTTAAAGTTGCTGCCCCACTCATTTTATTCCCATCGTCCTCCCATATGGATGGATGTCTGCCATACGACGCTCATACTGCTGCCAGTGGTCAGCAACTCTCTCCTCTCTCCTAGCCATTCCCTATGTCAGTCATCTTGGTTATTCTTCCTCTCTCCTAGCCATTCCCTATGTCAGTCATCTTGGTTATTGCGCCTCAGGTTTATGGGTCCTATTGGCACATAATGTCCCCATCCATCACTAATTCTGAATTTTTGTGTGTTTCGTTGATATGTACATATAATTTTGGTTGATTGAATACATAGCTTTCAATTTTTGTTCTTTCTCTATTCCGGATGTTTGATTGATATGCTCATTTGTTTGATTGAATACACAACCTTGCATTTTAATTCTTTCCCTATTCCAATTCTGAATTTAATTTTTGCTTGATTCAATATGTAGCCTTCCATTTAAATCCTTCGGGTTTCTTCTCGGCTACCTTGGGATCGAGCTGCTGTTTTCTTACTGAAGATTACTCCCCACACACTCTCCAATATGAAGGTAGATGCAAGTTACAGTTTCTGAGTAATTTTATTACGGTATACACATGGGAAGATTACTATTTAGTTTCTGACTATATGCGTTTCTGAGCGTTTGTGGGAAGATTACTATTCAGTTTGTGGCTACATGCAAATTTATGTTTCAGTTTCTGAGTTTTTGTGGGAATATTACTATTCAGTTTCTAACCATATGCAAATTCATGTTTCATACTGGAACCTTTTTCTAATTTATATTTTCTTACTGATGAAGAGTACTTCCCAGGCACGCTCCAATCTGAAGGTATATGCAAATTCAAATGTTTTATGGCGAAGCATGTTGGCTCGCTTCCTTTTTTATTGAGGTTCCACAATAGTTCTTCTACACTTCCCTCTGTGTAATTGTTCCATGTAGATTTTAGGTAAAGAACACAAACTATGGATGCATTAATCGATTATTCTCGAGTTTCTTTTGTTTGGTCGACAAAGAATCACTGAAACTTAATAGTGTGCTGGAGATTACGAATAGATAGAAATTGTGAAGATAAACTTTTCATGCTACTTTTCCCATTTTATTTGCTTTTAGGCACAGTGAAGAGTTTCCTGGTGTCACAAGCTTACTCCAAATATCACATATACAAGTGTGTAAAGACTATCTAGGTACACAGCAAGATCCAAAAAAATCAATTAAGGTCTATCGATTGATCTAATTTTCCTTAATACATTGCGTTTGTGCAAAACCTGATTTTACAGCACATGCTCATCGGTGCTTCCGTCGGACTGCGCATCATGGGGTCGAAGCCTCCTGATCGAGGTGCATGCTTCAAGGTACAGCCTCCGCGCGCTCTCTCATAGCAATCTCGATGGAGTCAACCTCTCTTCCCGACCTTCCTCAGTTGCTATTTTTTTCTATCTCAATTTCATTTGCTCATAATTGCTACCTCCTCTCTTCTCCTCATGTCAACCGGTCCCGTTTAATCCCGTTTAAAGTCCACTTATGGTATGATAGTTTAAAAAGGTTTTTTGTTTGTTTGAGGAAAATAAACTATCAAGCTAGCAAAAACTAACTAAACGGGATTGTGGACGCCATTTATCTGCCACTTACATCCATACTCTCTTCCCGACCTTTCTCAGTTGCTATTTCTTCTATCTCAATTTCATTAGCTCATAATTGCTACCTCGCCTTCAAATGTACTGGTTCTTAGTTATGGTTGACCCTTTTGTACGACAAATTATATTGGATTCATTGCAGCAATCACAGGTAGACCCACGCATAAACATGTGTCGGTTAATTTAGTTCTAATTTAAACTCTAATGGCCCCTTATTATTATTTTTTGAATCTCAATCTTATACTGGCTAGCAGATAAATCAACCTTGCGGTCATGGTGATGTTGAACTCTCCCTTCATCTCCATCTGATGCATCACACAGCTGGCTCTACGGTTATTATGATGTTTTCTGTTTCTCCATCTCGCTGCCAGCTTGCAGCCTAAGCTTTACATAATGCAGAAGCATGCATAGTTGCGCATCAGAGAAGGCAAAAATAATAATAATCAGAGGTGCCTAGGTATACTATCATGAAAGACAACCCAAAATAAATAGCAGTATGTTGCACAAAATTGTTCCGCTGAGAAGACTAAAAAGTGAGTCTCTTGATTTATAGGTGACCCTTTTATTATAGAAAATCAGATTATGTGTAAACCCATGTTTTATATAATTTTTCAATGGAATGCACAACAATAGTTTCTACTATTATGCTATCATTGTTTTAGGTTCTACAAATGGATGAGATGTCTCTATTAGCTCTACTTCACGTTTTTTTCCTGATCACCTTGATGATAAGCTCTGAAGGTAAGGAGTTAAAGAAAAAATTCAGATACACACATTGTCTGGCTTTTCGTCACATTTTCTCAAGATACTTTAAATAATATTTCCTTAAAAAATTTCTATGTCATTTTCATATACAATGTTTTCTTAAAATCTCATGTTTTTAAACATCAAATATTATTTAGCCATTCCCGCAGCAACGCGCGGGGTATCATCTAGTTTTTATAGATTACAACCTACGGGCTGGCATGACCTCAACTTATTGGAATTCACGAGGGCTCACAGTTGGAATAAGTGGGGGAGAGATGAATGATTGGAGGACACATAATCCCGTAGCTCCTATTCATAACATGTTGTCGTAGGTTTGGAAATTTTGAGAATCATTAAGAGAAGGGGTGGTTGCGAGTTGCAACAACACAGAGGATGGGTTGAAGGCGGTTGTGTCCTAGATATCCGAGGAAAAAGATTAGGCAAAGCCCATGTCCCCACTATCGACAGTGACTTAAGGTTGGGGGAGGCAACACACCACACCGCCCCTCCATGTTCTCCCTATTGCGTAGCCAACTCACCTTTGCTTCGGTATAAGATGATCGAGGTCTCAGGCAAGACTGACTAGGGCGGGAGAAATTGGAGGGGAAAGCATGATTCTATCAGAATAGAGCGCCCGCAAAAAATGTCTAGGACGTGATGTTCACATTATGTCGGTCTAATTAACAACGAAGTTTCCAGGTTGGCCTTCAAAGTAGCGACCATAGAGTCGTCATTTGGTCGGCCACATCGAGTAATCTAGCACGGAGAAACTGGCCTAAGGGCATGCACTAGGATGCCGAGTGATCTGGAACATTCAACAAGAAGATCAGACGGTCCAGAGTATTGGATCATTTGAGAGCTCCTAGCTATATCAATTTTATTGTTTCTTATATGAAGAGCGAAGGAGTGGCAGGAACATGTCACGATGGAAATGGATGGCATTACTCATTAGGAGACTGGTCCGACCCATAATTTCGAGGTCGACGGACCTTTTGGGTTAGCTAGATAAAAAAATTTGGGCAAGGGAAATCAGACACCATTAACCCATTAGGACAAGCAGGTCGATCCAAATCTAGTTTCTCGAGGTTGCAGTCCGGCGTTATAATGCACATGCCTTTGCAAGGTTGTTACCCTTGTGCTTATATGATTTTTTTTCTAACTATTGACCCAAGACTGCTTTTGTTTCAGAGTTACAAATGTGCTACCATATGATGCAAACGATTCATGGTAGATATAGAAATGTAGCTGCCTTTGTTCCTTTTTTCTTTGAACAAATAAATTCTAAATATCATAACTTACTAAAATTCCCTATAACTAAATGATTCTAGTTTAAATAATGTTGTTGTGTAAATGCTCGTTCTTGTGCAATCTAGTATTAAGATGGGTCTGATCATATTGCCAATAAAACATGAGGCCACTCGATATTGGACCATTGGGTTGGCTCCATCTCCCTGAACAGAACAGAGGGGCCAACAAGGACTAGGTCTAGGCCAGAGCAGCCCAACCCATTCCCATCCCGAGGTAGGTCGGACGTGGCTTTGGAGGAGAATGGCAGGAGCTCCTATGTGGTGCCTTAAGCGCCACTTGGAGGAGCCAGCGCTCACATGCCCCCATGTAGAAGACGAGCGCTTGATCACTTGACCCCTCCCCCCCCCCCCCCACCACATCGCTCGATCACATTTTGACCAATCGCATTTGATCATCGACTTTTAAAAAACCAAAATAAGTCTAAGTCACGAAAAATAAAAAAAGTTCATGGGTTTTGGAAAAGAGTTAACAAACTTCACAAAAGTTCACGAAGTTGAAAAATGTCATCAAATTTTAAAAAGTTCATCGTATTTGGAAAAAGAATCATTGATTTTGAAGAAAGTTGATTGAATTTTAGAAAAAGTTCATCAATTTTATAAACCATCAATTTTAAAAAAATCATGCATTAAAGAAAAGAAAAAAGAAAAAAAATAAAACGTAGAAAACCCAAATGAAAACGCAGAGAAAAGGTGAGCAGAACAGACAATGGGCCAGCCCGCTACTAGACCCAGTGTACATGCCTATAACGGGTGCCACGGGCGCCGTATAGGAAATGCCGAGAGTGCCCCTGGGATCACAACACGGATCGTTGCATAAAACTGAGGTCGTGACCAGCAAGTTGCATTCAGCACAACAAGAATGTCTGAGACAGTGCACGTGCTGGGGGAGAGGATTTGCTGGACGCGGACATGATGATTCCTCTGATCAGTTTGTGTTCTTGATTCCGTGCTTGGATACATTTTTCTAGCAAGAATCAACTTGCACTCGATCTTCAAAAATAAACTACTCCAACACTGTTAACGTGTCGGCTTTGGTGGTACCGTACTCATCATGACTACAGAGGAATTGGTTAGGGCATCTTTCCTTCAAACCTCCCGCATCCGTTCGGATTGTAGAAATTATTCAACACAAGTCTGTATCGGTCCGTCGGACAGTCCAGACGCGTTTTCCCTTATAAGCCGGAGACAAACGGGGGGGGGGGGGGGGGGGACCCTCTCCCTCGCGCGTTTTCGTCCGGTGCGAGCTACCCACATCCATACCGTTGTAAAGCGTGCCGCTGCATATTGAAGACGGCTCAACGTGGATGTGATCTCTCACTGGCTCCGCCATTGAAGCGACACCCCGGCCGAGGGTGCCGTCCGCGACGCGTCTTCGATGTCCGCGCCTGTTCAATGCCAGAGATGCCCTGTCCGTCCGTATGCCGCCATTAAACAGACTCGCCGGCCGAGAAACCTACTCCAGCGTCGCGCATTGATGCACCTGGATGCCTGGCCTCACCGGAATCCGCTATTTAAAGGTGGCCACACCCGGCTAACTCCACTCCACAACACTAGCCGCTCCCCATCATCCACCCTTGTACTACATCCGCCATGACTGCGGGCGGCGAAGTTTTGTAGGAGAGACTTTTCCACTGAGATGAAGCACGTGGTGTCCGCCCTTGCCGCTGCCTGACCGAGCCGCCGTACCAAGAGGATCAAGTCCGGCATGCCGGACAACATGCCCGAGGTCTTCAACGAAGAGGACGACCCTCATGTGCACGTCGGCTTCACCATGAAGCAGGCACATGCGCACTACAACGGCGCCATGGCGGAGGTGCGGCCTGGGCCGACACCTTTGTCGATGTTCCAGCATGCACAGGAGGAACAACGGTAGAACCTGTTCCTTCTGGAGCAGCACCGACTGGAGGAGGGCCAGATTGACGGCGAGGAGGCCTTGGCGGCCATGGCCGCGGCGAACCCCAACTTCGCCGCGGAGCAGCGTGCCATCTATGATGCCGTCCGCGCTCAAGCCGCCGCTCGCTAGGAAGCGGCCGCCGCGGAGGCGCAACTGCATGCGATCGCGGGGGAGAAGAACGCCATCTGTGCCGCCGACGAACTATCAGGCAGCCTGGTGGGACGACGACAACACCGACGCTACCATTTCCATCGTGGACCTCACGTCCACCGGGGACAGGCAGGTCGCGGACTCCTTCGAGGATGAGTAGGCCACGGGAGGCGGGGCCTTATGTCCAATGTGGGCCGGTCCGTCTCCCGTGTTCTACTCTTCCTCACCGGAGACCGCACCTGCACTTAATCGGTCTTATCGCTGGTGGTAATGAAGACGGCGGATGGAGGATGACAAGGGCTCGGAAGCCGGCCGCCGCCGGTGTGTAGGATAGGTATAGGGTCGGGTCGTTTTTTCTCTAAATGTTCGAAATCAAGTGAATCCGTCATGTTTGTATGAAATCCAGCGTGTTTGCATGAATTCCATCCGGTCCGTTGAAAAGAGTTTAAAATGTATGTGAAAAGCGTTAGATGGCGACCTTCCGAATCCGTGTCTGTGGACTGGTCTCCCTATCCGCGAACGGATGCGGGAGGAAATTTACGTGTTGCCGTTGAAGATGCCCTTAGAGCATGAGGTCTGCATTCTTCGCTCCCCGCTCCCCAGTGGTCAAGTTTTTTTCCTTTTATTTATTTAAAGAAACATAGTACACCGACACTCATAACACGCACGCACACTCATTTCTATAAACATATGTATGCACATTATCCTTATCTTTGAGAGACCTTAATTAACTGGCAGATCTTGAGATTGAGGAAGCCGTCCATACATCTCCTAGTCGACAAGCACATCTTACCACTGAAAGAGTAGAATCGAAGAGCCTAGAATAAATTCAAGAAATACACGAACACACGTGCCTAGTTTAGCTCTCGAACTCGGGTGAGCTTGTTCCATCACAAGGAACCCGAAAGTTAGCAGGTGTGGGGGCACGCACCTACCAGCCGTGTCGGATTGCCTCGCGATCTGCAAAGCCGTCGGATTCCGCACGATGGGACACCATGTTTAACATCTTAGTTTTTGAAACTTATGACTTTGTCATTCAATCGTACCAAGTTTTATGAGTTAAAAGTTATCGAAGTTTGAAAAACTCAACAAGATGTAATCAAATTAGAATTTATTTGAAAGCCCTCATCACAAGAAACACAAAAATGCAAACAAAACTTAATTTGGACTCCTACGTACCATAAATTCTCTCCCACAATAAACTTACCATCTAAGCTAGGCTTAGTCCGCCTGAGTGGTCAAATTCTACTTTTTAGATCTGAAATCTCGGTTTATTGGTACAACGAGTTAGCCTAAGACCTCTTCCATTGTAGTATCATAAGCAAGTATCATGTGATGTCTTGTAACTATTAAAATGATGTGACATTGTAATTGAACTGCAATTGAAGATGAGACTTGGGGGTTTCGTAACATAGAGAAATAGAAGGTCTAAGAACAAAGACAATGGATTGCAATTTGGTCAAATTTCCCTTGACTCGGATCCAACAATCACAGGTTACTATGTTGTATCTTGGTAGCAAAACTGAATACTAAATCAAATTCATTAGATGCTATGCATCTTTCAAATCAATAATTAGGGAAAGATAATGTAACAACACCAACACCAACTACAAACGGACACATTCCATCGCAAAACAAAATGCAATGGTCACTACCACAAGCTACGACTCACACGTTAAAAATAAATATAGAACAACTAAACCAAAGCAACAATTTTTGATTATTGAACGCATGCATGCACTTCGTCGAGATCATGCATGCATGCGTGGACGTGACCTCTCGTGTCTCCTTTTCTTTGTGGGAGATCATACGCGCGCGAACTCAATAGTATCGCCGGGATTAGTTAGGGCACATGAAGCCGGTCGGGACGCCCTTGCCGCAGAAGTTGAGGATGAGGCTGAGGTGGATGGGAAGGTTGATGTGGATGCCTAGCACGTCGGCCTTGATGGCGGTGCAGAGGCAGATGGCGGCGTCCAGGTCGACGAGCCCGTTGAGCAGCGGGCAGCACCGGTCGTTCAACGGAGGCACGCCCACCTTCGCCTTGATCAGATCCAGCACATTGGCGCACACGTGCAGCTTCAGCGCGTCCGTCGGGCACTTGCCGTACCACCCGCTCGTCCCGCCGCCGCCTCCTCCTCCATACCCGCCACCGCCACCACCGCCGCCGCCACTTCCACCACCACCGCTCCCGCCGCCGATGATCGCGCCACCAGGGCCCCCGCCGATGATGCCACCACCTGGACCGCCGCCAATGATCCCACCACCGCTACTTCCTCCACCGCTTCCGCCTCCATATCCGCCGCCGCCGCCTCCATGGCCTCCGCCGCCCCCGCCTCCATGCCCTCCTCCGCCGCTGCCACCTCCACCGCCACCACCTCTCCCGCCGCCGCTGCTCCCGTGGCCACCATTGTTGCCCGAGTCGCCGCAGCTTGGGCAGGCACTGGTCACTGCAAACAAGAGGAGGTTAAGGGCAAGGAAGAGGCCACATGAAGCCGATACCTTGGACGCCATATTGGTCACGAGCAGTAGTAGGTCAAGCACCTAGCTAGCTACTGCGAGTGTGTGAGTCTGGCTATTAGGTCTTGGCGTTATATAGAGGTCGCCACGAGAGACAATGGTGGTATTCTTCGGGAGATGGGCGGAATGGGACAGGAGTCCGTGATAGGATGGCACATGCGTGGATCCACGATAGGGCAGGCCTGTTTCAACCCGTGGGCTAGGTGCACTGGTTTGGTTTCTGCTTGAACCTTGGCAGGCACTGCGTGCACATCGTGGGTGACAGCGGTGAAATTTTGGAGGTTTACTCGTTTTTAATTAAGATGGGTAATAGCTCCTTGGTCCGTAAAAAATACTTTGGTCTTGTTTGGATTCATGGGTTAGAGTTAGTTTGAATTAGTTTGGTCTCAACTAACCAAAAATATTCAAACAGGAGGGTTAGTTTGGGTTAGATGCATCTAACCCATTCAAAAAATCTAACCCATCCAAGAGGCACTTATTTAGGTTAGTTCTTCTCGGGACCACTAAAAACCACACTTTTCTCTCGCTCTACCCGCAGCAGATCCCTCCCCACTTTCTCGAAGCTTCTCGTCCTCTCCCTCCCTCCCTCTCACACCGCCCGTGAAGGCGTCTCGCCGTATCCACGCTTCATCTAACCCTGCCATCCAAACACTTCTTTGACTAGAGTTAGTTCATGGTTAGTTTAGAGTTAGAATCTAACTCTAACCTCTAACTGAGTTAGAGTATCCAAACATGTTTAAAGGACACTAGTGCAAAACTGTGCTATGAACTCATGAAGATACACCTATCACACATCTTTGAACCGAATTATGTGCGATGTAGAAACCGTAAACAATAGAAAAATAAAAATGTAAGCCAAATAAATAAACTTTTCCTATGGCCGATCAATCATGCACAATTTGAGAAGATTGTGTGTGATATAGGGCACACAATTCTGTTTCTGTTGAAAGAACTGATTGCGATAAGTCAAAAAAACACACACACAGAGTTTCCGCCACACAAGCCACATGCGTTGAGTGGCAAACGGTTGTCAGGAACCAATTATGTGCGATCACTACTGCAGATTGGGCCCAAGACGACACATCTATCACACACGATTTGATAGAACTGGCAATGAACACATTGCGAACGGTAAAAAAATATACTCATGTTAGAAAACAAAATGTGTTCGACGGCCCATCCATCAGGCATGATGTTAGTATATAGACCGTGTGTGATATAAGGTACACACTAAACTATAATTCTACTTTCTACATGTGTGATATGTCGTCATAACACGCATGATTCAAATAGTATATATGTGTGCATTGTTGGCAAACGATTTACTTACGCAAATTGTTTGTGATGTCTTCGAACATCGCACATGATGTGTGATATGAATACTCGTGTGTGATGATTTTGAAGTAACACACACGGTTTGTATAGAAAACCCGTGTGTGTTAAGTGTTAACTCATGATAGCATATACAATTCTTGGTGTCAATTGTGTGCTTTATTGGGCACATGGGTATATCATATCCGTGGGTAAGCAATGTGTGCGCACGTGTTGTTCTAAGTCATGCTTTCTTCCTTTTTAAGTTATTTATTAATGACGTTATCCGAACACGCCATCGTTCCTCGCCTCTCGCCCATCGGTTTTTCGCTACCAGCGATTGGGCATAAGCCTAGGCACCGTGCGACAACCTGTCGAAGCACTGCCTCTACATCAACCTCCTCAACAAGGAAAATGAGCCGATGCAGGGGCCACGGCTCATCGAGGCCGAGAGCGTCCCCGGCAAGGCACCGGACGACGTCGTACTGCACGTCATCGCTAGGATTGAGCAGACCCTTGATGCAGGGCGTGGCAGCACCACAAAGCAAGATAGTTGTGTCAGCGCCAAGAGGCTGCGGCGTGCCGCAGAAGAAGATCGGTGGAGCGCTACAGAGCAAGATAGGTACGTCAGCGTCGAGAGGTTGCGGCGCGCCGCACTGCAAGACCGATGGAGCGCCACAGAGCAAAAGGCGCAACACGCCCCAGGGCAAGAGCGGACCCATCGCTGCTTGTCTGTCCCACTTGACATGCCGTTGCTGCTGGGTCCGTGTCAGTAGCCCGATTCCCCTCTAGAAATGGGCAGCGGTCGTCTCCACCATACTTGCATCGGAGGCCGTAGAGGAAGAAGATGAAGCAAGGGCCGGCTATGGTGCTTCTTGGTCCTATTCCTCGCGTATAGACGACTTAGTTGAGTCGGCGGTGTAGCTGGTGAGCTTCTATGAGGAGAGGACGATGGTGGTTGCGTCAACTATAGGGAAAAAGGTGACCATGGTGACACTACTCTCGGCCATGGCTGTGACGACGCGATTTAGAGGGGAAGACCCTACACGAAGGAACGAGTGAATAGAGGAAGGCGGGCTAGTGTCCTGGCATTTTTTTACAATAATCTCCTCCTGTATTCATGTGTCAAGATAGTAGCATCATATACAAGGATTGGAATGATTGCACTAGGAGCAGAATCCATCCATAATTCAAAAGGAGATAATTTAGCTAACCTAGCTAATTCATGAGCTACTAAGTTACTCTCTCTAAAGCAGTGATCATAGATTACATGGGTAAAATCTATGGACATAAAGTAGCAATCATAGAAAAATGCACTAGCAATAGAAGTAGAGTTTCCCTCTTTCAAAGCTTCAACAACCTCCACATTACCCAATCATAATTCAGTTTTGCTACATCCCAAAGTTCACGCAAGATTCATACCAAAACGGCTATCGCCTCCTCTACAAAGGAATCAAAACAAGTATCTAGTTTTTCATTAACAGCGGCAACGGACTGTCCTTTGTGGTCCCTGAGAACTACGCCAACTGTTCCCTCGAGCGTATCAATGTCGGAGCCAGCATCAACGTTTAGTTTGACATATCCATACCTTGGTTTCACCCGACTGGCCACTTTCCGCACAAGCTTCGGACTACATGATATAAAGAAATTTGTCGCGAGACCTCTCACAGCAAACTTATTTGAGCTGTACTTTGGGTATCTTCACCATGGGTCAATTTCCAGCTTTCCTACCAAAGGTACCACGCTGCTGTTGCCACAATTTCTCACAGCGTTGGCAATCCCAGTATATGAATCTCATTGTCCTTCAAGCATAACAAGTGTTCCAAAATAGCTTCACCGGCCCTGTCTACTGCTCTCCTGATGACATCCTCTAGACCGAGAGATTTCCAAGCCTCCAATGCAATTTTGCATTCAAACAGTAGGTGTTTCATTGTGTAGGTTCCTTGGTTGCATGCAGGACAACTCTGGTTAATTTTGAGGTGCTTATTCGCTAGAAGAGACCGGCATGGGATCGCACTGTGTAACACTCTCCAAATAAAGAAATTTGATCTTTGACTAGCACAAAAGGCTCTAAACTAAGTTGAATGTGTCACTTTGGGTAGAAGGTCCTTCCGAATATTGAATATATGGCCAAATTGGGAGTCCCAAACAGTATGGTAGGCAGAACGTACATAAAAAGATCCCTGATCTTGCTCCATTCCACGCTAAAAAATATGTCATCTCATGCAAGGGAAGGGGTATTGCAAGGATCCTTTGGACATCCATTTCCAAAAAGGTTTGCCTAAGCAGTGGTTCATCCCAGCTTCCTGTTACAGGGTCTATAACATCACACACACCCGAGTTAGAAGATTATTTCCTTTAGGAGTAATTACCTTCCTCGATGGGGATAGTGGGATCCATTCATCCTCCCAAATCTGGATTTTCTCTCCATCCCCTACTCTCCAAATCTGCCCAAGCTTCAGGGTTTCAACACCATGATACTTTGCCGTGTGTATGAGGAGTTGCTTTTTGTTTTTTGAAGTGGCTATGTGCATCTTTATAGATGCAGGGGATGTTTCTCTAATCATAAAATTTGTGGCCTATATGACATTGCGCGCCGAATGAGCGGTTGTACAGAGGTAGATGACATGGGGTGTCGCATTGGGCGGAATGGGTGTAAATAGTGCGGCTACAACCTTTTTCCTATTTCTATTTTAAATAAAATATTTACTCTTGTTTTGAAAATAGTTAAAGTACCAAACCAAGTCCAAATTTGTTGAAATGTTTTGTGAAGCTTCTCTGCAATTTTACTAGGCCTGGAACCATATTTATGTTTTCATGAAAATAATGCATTTAATTTCATATTTGGGTTTGAAATACAAGAGTGTGATAAAATGATCCAGAAATTATGGAATGAATCTGGTAGCTTTCAAATAAAATAGGAAGGTTATATCTAGGGTTTTAAGAAATTCCTCCGTGTGGAACCTCTCAAATTTGAAATAGATGAAAATCTATTCAATTTATTAAATATGTAATTTAGTTAGGGATTGGTAATGTTTTGAGAGCTGAACCGTCCTCCATGATGATTTGATGATGCAATAATAAATTAACAAGAGAACATAAAATTTTCATTACTCGTGGCAGTTACAAGCATCGTATCTAATCAGACAAGCTGTTTAAACTCATGTGTGGCACTACACGACTGATGCCTACATACCTCTCCAACCATCAACTAGGGCCAACGTAGTGCTCTGATACTTGAGGAGGCTTGTGGGGGATCCATAATTCCATATCTTCTTCTCTCGGGTCATTTTTTCTTGTTGTTTGTTTGTCTTAATTGTTGTCCTACGGAGCAGCCAACGTGGTTGTATGTTTTGATTCTCTGACTCTTGTTCTCACCGACAAAGGTTGGGAAACTAGGCCTTATTTAGGAGGGTATAGATTTGTGTTCTCTAACTCCATGTGACCATAATTGGGGGCGATCTAAAAGTTCCATTGGATGGAGTAAGAGGGGTTTCTAATGGTGTGGCAACTAAGAAGGCTTGGACTCCTCCTCCTGCTAGTTATTTAAATATTAATGTAGACGCCAGCTGTGTGGAGAGTATTAGAGCAGCAAGTGTGTGTGTGTGTGTGTGTGTGGGGGGGGGGGGGGGGGGGGTTAGGGACGCGGCGGGAATGTCAGTGTGTCTTCTTGGGACTTTATTGAGTCGTGTCAGAGCGTGGAGGAAGAGGATCTAAGGGCGTGCGTTTCCGGTCTTTACATAGGTATACCTCTTCACAATCCTATTATTTTAGAGACTGATTGTGCATTTGTACTGGCGACTCTTGCAACAAAGAGCCTTGACAAGTCAACGCTGGTTGATATGAAGAAGGAAGCTCTCAGCTTATCTAAGCTGAAAATAACTATCAAATGGCTAAGATTAGTCAGTCGGCGAATATGGTGGCTCATTTAATAGCAAAGTTTAGTTTTGGCAATAGATCCGATGGTATTCTTGTTAATGGTGTTTCGCCCTGTGTGGTGAATTTTGTATCAAACAATTGTAAATTTATCGTTTGATTAATTAATATAAGGTGGTGTTCAAAAAATAATAATTGAGGATGATCTACAGTCCCTCTCTGACATTTGTTTTCTCCGGTGCACCAATTTGCTACGCACATCATGGTCGCAACATGTTCTGGTATTACATCGATGATTTTCCCGGTGGCTACTTCTTCAAGCTCCTCAATTTAGACAAGCTTGCTCCCTTGTGACAAAGGCTCAGAGGCGCACCATTGGTTGATACAGGAGGAAGAAGACTTCGACACCCGAAGATTTAGATATTTGATTTTTTCCGCACCTGAAGATTTAGCTATTTGATTTTTTCCGCAAAGGTGATCTTGTAAGGGTATGTGTTACTTGTTTTATGTCCTTTGTCCGCTTTTAAGAAAACGAAAAGAAGTTTATTTTAGGATAATATTAGAACTTCAATTAATTTAAGGAAGTGTGATTTTTTCTAAATATAAGTATTTTTAGAGATTTTCTACATACGAATGTATATAGACGTATTTTAGAGCCTAGATTCACTCATTTTGCCCCTTATGTAGTTTACATTGAAATATCTAAAAAGACTTATATTTAGGAACAGAGGAAATGGTTTTACTAATGTGTGGTTTTAGTTGCATCAAGGGAGTTATTCGGAGGTGTTGTGACATCCAACAATCCTGTATCGGTTGGCTTAGCGGTCCGGACACACTTTTTTCCCACAAACCGGAGACAAAGTGGGGGGGGGGGGCTTGTGGGTGTCCATACCGCTGCCACGCGCGCGTCTGACCGCCCTGATCCACCCAATTAAAACAGCCACCCGCCTCTCCTGCGCTTTCCATCCAACATCCGCGCCGCTTGCTATGCCACATTCATGTCATCCCAGAGCATGCAATGGTCGGCATTGATGCCGAGCGACGCGACCGAGCGTGAAGGCGGCGCTGACGGACGCGACCTCTCTGACGTCGCCGCTTCAGTACGGACGCCGTGTCTCGAGAAACCAACTCTGGCCGCTCCACCGCATTAAAGCGGATAGATCACCTGTTCACGTGGCCTACCCGCGGCTATATAAGCCGTGCTCCGGGAATGCACATGAAGGAAATATGCCATAGAGGCAATAATAAAATTGTTATTTATATTTCCTTATATCATGATAAATGTTTATTATTCATGCTAGAATTGTATTAACCGGAAACTTAGTACATGTGTGAATACATAGATAAACAGAGTGTCACTAGTATGCCTCTACTTGACTAGCTCGTTGAATCAATGATGGTTATGTTTCCTAACCATAGACATGAGTTGTCATTTGATTAACGGGATCACATAATTAGAGAATGATGTGATTGACCTGACCCATCCGTTAGCTTAGCACGATGGTCGTTTTGTTTTGTTGCTATTGCTTTCTCCATAACTTATACATGTTCCTATGACTATGAGATCATGCAACCCCCGAATACCGGAGGAACACTCAGTGTGCTATCAAACGTCACAACGTAACTGGGTGACTATAAAGATGCTCTACAGGTGTCTCCGATGGTATTTGTTGAGTTAGCATAGATCGAGATTAGGATTTGTCATTCCGAGTATCAGAGAGGTATCTCTGAGCCCTCTCGGTAATGCACATCACTATAAGCTTTGCAAGCAAAGTGACTAGTGAGTTAGTTACAGGATGATGCATTACAGAACGAGTAAAGAGACTTGCCGGTAATGAGATTGACTAGGTATTGAGATAGAAGATCGAATCTCGGGCAAGTAACATACCGATGACAAAGGGAACAACGTATATCGTTATGCGGTTTGACCGATAAAGATCTTCATAGAATATGTGGGAGTCAATATGAACATCAAGGTTCCGCTATTGGTTATTGACCGGAGACGTTTCTCGGTCATGTCTACATAGTACTCGAACCCGTAGGAGCCGCACGCTTAACGTTCGGTGACGATCGGTATTATGAGTTTATGTGTTTTGATGTACCGAAGGTAGTTTGGAGTCCCGGATATGATCACGGACATGACGAGGAGTCTCGAAATGGTCAAGACATAAAGATTGATATATTAGATGACTATATTTGGACATCGGATGAGTTCCGAGGGTCACCGGATAATTATCGGAGTGCCGGGGGGTTAACATGGGCCTTGTGAGAGAGAGAGGAGGGGGGGCCTTAAGGCTGGCCGTGCCCCCCTGGGAGTCCGAATTGGAAAAGGAGGGGGCGGAACCTCCTCTTTCCCTCCCTCTCTCCCTCTCCTTCCTTCTCCCTTCCTCCTCCTAGTTGGACTAGGAAAGGGGGAGTCCTACTCCTACTAGGAGGAGGACTCCTCCCCTCCTTGGTGCGCCACGAAGGGCCGGCCGGCCTCCCCCCTTGCTCCTTTATATATGGGGGCAGGGGGGCACCCTAGAACACACAAGTTGATCATTGATCCCTTAGTCGTGTGCGGTGCCCCCCTCCACCATAATCCACCTCGGTCATATCATCGTAATGCTTAGGCGAAGCCCTGCGCCGGTAGCTTCATCATCACCGTCATCACGCCGCCGTGCTGATGAAGCTCTCCCTCGACACTCAGCTGGATCGGGAGTTCATGGGATGTCACCGAGCCGAACGTGTGCAGATCGCAGAGGTGACGTACTTTCGGTACTAGGATCGGTCGGATCATGAAGACGTACGACTGCATCAACCGCGTTGTCATAACGCTTCCGCTTATGGTCTATGAGGGTATGTGGACATCACTCTTCCCTTCTCATTGCTATGCATCACCATGATAGATCTTGCGTGTGCGTAGGATTTTTTTTTGAAATTACTGCGTTCCCCAACAGTGGCATCCGAGCCAGGTTTATGCGTAGATGTTATATGCACGAGTAGGACACAAAGGAGTTGTGGGCGTGGGTATATACATATTGCTTGCCGTCACTAGTTGATTCTTGATTCGGCGGTATTATTGGATGAAGCGGCCCAGACCGACATTACGGGTACGCTTACATGAGACTGGTTCTACCGACGTGCTTCGCACACAGGTGGATGGTGGGTGTCAGTTTCTCCCACTTTAGTTGAACCGGATTCAATGAACATGGTTCTTTCTGAAGATCAAAAAGCAATCACTATACTACATTGTGGTTTTTGATGCGTAGGTAAGAACGGTTCTTGCTCGGCCCGTCGCAGCCACGTAAAACTTGCAACAACAAAGTAGAGGACGTCTAACTTGTTTTTGCAGGGCATGTTGTGATGTGATATGGTCAAGACATGATGCTAAATTTTATTGTATGAGATGATCATGTTTTGTAACACAGTTATCGGCAACCGACAGGAGCCATATGGTTGTCGCTTTATTGTATGAAATGCAATCGCCATGTAATTGCTTTACTTTATCACTAAGTGGCAGCGATAGTCGTGGAAGCAATAGTTGGCGAGACGACAACGATGCTTCGATGGATATCAAGGTGTCAAGTCGGTGACGATGGTGATCATGACAGTGCTTTGGAGATGGAGATCAAAGGCACAAGGTGATGATGGCCATATCATATCACTTATATTGATTGCATGTGATGTTTATCCTTTATGCATCTTATTTTGCTTAGTTCGGCGGTAGCATTATAAGATGATCTCTCACTAAATTTCAAGGTATAAGTGTTCTCCCTGAGTATGCACCGTTGCTACAGTTCGTCGTGCCGAGACACCACGTGATGATCGGGTGTGATAAGCTCTACGTTCACATACAACGGGTGCAAGCCAGTTTTGCACATGCAGAATACTCGGGTTAAACTTGACAAGCCTAGCATATGAAGACATGACCTCGGAACACTGAGACCGAAAGGCCGAGTATGAATCATATAGTAGATATGATCAACATAGTGATGTTCACCATTGAAAACTACTCCATCTCACGTGATGATCGGACATGGTTTAGTTGATATGGGTCACGTGATCACTTAGATGATTAGAGGGATGTCTATCTAAGTGGGAGTTCTTAAGTAATTTGATTAATTGAACTTTAATTTATCATGAACTTAGTACCTGATAGTATTTTGCATGTCTATGTTGTTATAGATAGATGGCCCGTGTTGTTGTTCCGTTAAATTTTAATGTGTTCCTAGAGAAAGCTAAGTTGAAAGATGATGGTAGCAACTACACGGATTGGGTTCGTAACTTGAGGATTATCCTCATTGCTGGACAGAAGAATTACGTCCTAGAAGCACCGCTAGGTGACAAACCCGCTGTAGGAGCAATGCCAAATGTTGTGAACTCTAGGCAGAGCAAAGCTGATGACTACTCGATAGTTCAGTGTGCCATGCTTTACGGCTTAGAACCGGGACTTCAACGACGTTTTGAACATCATGGAGCATATGAGATGTTTCAGGAGTTGAAGTTAATATTTCAAGCAAATGCCCAGATTGAGAGATATGAAGTCTCCAATAAGTTCTACAGCTGCAAAATGGAGGAGAATAGTTCTGTCAGTGAACATATACTCATAATGTCTGGGTACCACAACCACTTGGCTCAGCTAGGAGTTAATCTTTCTAATGATAGTGTCATTGACAGAGTTCTTCAATCACTGCCACCAAGCTACAAGAGCTTCGTGATAAACTATAATATGAAGGGATGGATAAGACTATTCCCGAGCTCTTCACAATGCTCAAGGATGCGGAGGTAGAAATAAAGAAGGAGCATCAAGTGTTGATGGTCAACAAGACCACTAGTTTCAATAAAAATGGTAAAGGGAAGAAGGGGAACTTCAAGAAGAACAACAAGCCAGTTGCTGCTCAAGTGAAGAAATCCAAGTCTGGACCTAAGCCTGAAACTGAGTGCTTCTATTACAAAGGGACTGGTCACTGGAAGCGGAACCGCCCCAAGTATTTGGCGGAGAATAAGGATGGCAAAGTGAAAGGTATATTTGATATACATGTTATTGATGTGTACCTTACTAATGCTCGCAGTAGTGCCTGGGTATTTGATACTGGTTCAGTTGCTAATATTTGCAACTCGAAACAGGGGCTATGGATTAAGCGAAGATTGGCTAAGGACGAGGTGACGATGCGCGTGGGAAATGGTTCCAAATTCGATGTGATAGCCATCGGCACACTACCTCTACGTCTACCTTCGGGATTAGTTTTGGACCTAAATAATTGTTATTTGGTGCCAGTGTTGAGCATGAACATTCTATATGGATCTTGTTTGATGTGAGACAGTTATTCATTTAAATCAGAGAATAATGGTTGTTCTATTTATATGAGTAATATCTTTTATGGTCATGCACCCTTGATGAGTGGTCTATTTTTACTAAATCTTGATAGTAGTGATACACATATTCATAATATTGACGCCAAAAGATGCAGAGTTGATAATGATAATGCAACTTATTTGTGGCACTGCCGTTTGGGTCATATTGGCGTAAAGCGCATGAAGAAACTCCATTCTGATGGACTTCTGGAATCACTTGATTATGAATCACTTGGTACTTGCGAACCATGCCTCATGGGAAAGATGACTAAAACTCCATTCTCCAGAACAATGGAGCGAGCAATAGAGTTATTGGAAATCATACATACCGATGTATGTGGTCCAATGAACATTGAGGCTCGCGGCGGATATCGTTATTTTCTCACCTTCACAGATGATTGAGCAGATATGGGTATATCTACTTAATGAAACATAAGTCTAAAACATTTGAAAAGTTCAAAGAATTTCAGAGTGAAGTGGAAAATCATCGTAACAAGAAAATAAAGTTTCTACGATCTGATCGTGGAGGAGAATATTTGAGTTACGAGTTTGGTCTTCATTTGAAACAATGCGGAATAGTTTCGCAACTCACGCCACCCGGAACACCACATCGTAATGGTGTGTCCAAATGTCGTAATCGCACTTTACTAGATATGGTGCGATCTATGATGTCTCTCACTGATTTACCGCTATCATTTTGGGGTTATGCTTTAGAGACGGATGCATTCATGTTAAATAGGGCACCATCTAAATCCGTTGAGATGACACCTTATGAACTGTGGTTTGGCAAGAAACCCAAGTTGTCGTTTCTTAATGTTTGGGGCTACGATGCTTATGTGAAAAAGCTTCAACCTGATAAACTCGAACCCAAATTGGAGAAATGTGTCTTCATAGGATACCCAAAGGAGACTGTTGGGTACACCTCCTATCACAGATCCGAAGGTAAGATATTCGTTTCTAAGAAATGGATCCTTTCTAGAGAAGGAGTTTCTCTCTAAAGAAGTGAGTGGGAGGAAAGTAGAACTTGATGAGGTAATTGTACCTCTCCCTTATCGGAAAGTAGTTCATCACTGAAATCAGTTCCAGTGATTCCTACACCAGTAAGTGAGGAAGCTAATGAGGATGATCATGAAACTTCAGATAAAGTTACTACCGAACCTCGTAGGTCAACCAGAGTAAGATCTGCACTGGAGTGGTACGGTAATCCTATTCTGGAGGTCATGTTACTTGACGATGACGAACCTACGAACTATGAGGAAGCGACGATGAGCCCAGATTCCACAAAATGGCTTGAGGCCATGAAATGTAAGACGGGATCCATGTATGAGAACAAAGTGTGGACTTTGGTTGACTTGCCCAATGATTAGCAGGCCATAGAGAATAAATGGATCTTCAAGAAGAAGACTGACGCTAACGGTAATGTTGTTGTCTACAAAGCTCGACTTGTTGCAAAAGGTTTTCGACAAGTTCAAGGAGTTGACTACGATGAGACCTTCTCACCCGCAGCGATGCTTAAGTCTATCCGAATCATGTTAGCAATTGCCGCATTTTATGATTATGAAATTTGGCAAATGGATGTCAAAACTGAATTCCTTAATGGATATCTTAAAGAAGAGTTGTATATGATGCAAACAGAAGGTTTTGTCGATCCAAAAGGTGCTAACAAAGTGTGGAAGCTCCAGCAATCCATTTATGGACTGGTGCAAGCTTCTCGGAGTTGGAATATACGCTTTGATAGTGTGATCAAAGCATATGGTTTTATACAGACTTTTGGAGAAGTCTGTACTTACAAGAAAGTGAGTGGGAGCTCTGTAGCAATTCTGATATTATATATAGATGACATATTGTTAATCGGAAATGATACTGAATTTCTGAATAGCATAAAAGGATACTTGAATAAGAATTTTTCAATGAAAGACCTCGGTGAAGCTGCTTATATATTGGGCATCAAGATCTATGGAGATAGATCAAGACGCTTAATTGGACTCTCACAAAGCACATACCTTGATAAAGTTTTGAAGAAGTTCAAAATGGACCAGGCAAAGAAAGGGTTCTTGCCTGTGTTACAAGGTGTGAAGTTGAGTCAAACTCAATGCCCGACCACTACAGAAGATAGAGAGAAAATGAAAGTCATTCCCTATGCTTTAGCCATATGTTCTATCATGTATGCAATGTTGTGTACCAGACCTGATGTGTCCCTTGCTATTAGTTTAGCAGGGAGGTACCAAAGTAATCCAGGAGTGGATCACTGGACAGCGGTCAAGAACATCCTGAAATACCTGAAAAGGACTAAGGATATGTTTCTCGTATATGGAGGTGACAAAGAGCTCGTCGTAAACGGTTACGTCGATGCAAGCTTTGACACTGATCCGGATGACTCTAAGTCACAAACCGGATACGTGTTTTTATTAAATTGTGGAGCTGTCAGTTGGTGCAGTTCCAAGCAGAGCGTCGTGGCGGGATCTACGTGTGAAGCGGAGTACATAGCTACTTCAGAAGCAGAAAATGAAGGAGTCTGGATGAAGGAGCTCATATCCGATCTAGGTGTCATACCTAGTGCATCGGGTCCAAGGAAAATCGTTTGTGACAATACTGGTAATTGCCTTGGCAAAGGAATCCAGATTTCACAAGAGAACCAAGCACATCAAGAGACGCTTCAATTCCATTCACGATCAAGTCAAGGAGGGAGACATAGAGATTTGCAAGATACATACGGATCTGAATGTTGCAGACCCGTTGACTAAGCCTCTCTCACGAGCAAAACATGATCAGCACCAAGACTCCATGGATGTTAGAATCATTACAATGTAATCTAGATTATTGACTCTAGTGCAAGTGGGAGACTGAAGGAAATATGCCCTAGAGGCAATAATAAAGTTGTTATTTATATTCCTTATGTCATGACAAATGTTTATTATTCATGCTAATTGTATTAACGAAACTTAGTACATGTGTGAATACATAGACAAACAGAGTGTCACTAGTATGCCTCTACTTGACTAGCTCGTTGAATCAATGATGGTTATGTTTCCTAACCATAGACATGAGTTGTCATTTGATTAACGGGATGACATCATTAGAGAATTATGTGATTGACTTGACCCATCCGTTAGCTTAGCACGATGATCATTTTGTTTTGTTGCTATTGCTTTCTCCATAACTTATACATGTTCCTATGACTCTGGGATCATGCAACTCTCGAATACCAGAGGAACTCTTAGTGTGCTATCAAATATCACAACATAACTGGGTGACTATAAAGGTGCTCTACAGGTGTCTCGGATGGTGTTTGTTTAGTTGGCATAGATCTAGATTAGGATTTTTCACTCCGAGTATCGGAGAGGTATCTTTGGGCCCTCTCGGTAATGCACATCACTATAAGCCGAGTGATACGTCCATTTTGCATCATGCTTTTATATTGATATTTATTGCATTATGGACTGTTATTACACATTATGTCACAATACTTATGCCTATTCTCTCTTATTTTACAAGGTTTACATAAAGAGGGAGAATGTCGGCGGTTGGGATTCTGGGCTGGAAAAGGAGCGAATATTAGAGACCTATTCTGCACAGCTCCAAAAGTCCTGAAACTTCACGGGAGTTATTTCTAGAATAAAAAAAATACTAAGCGAAGAAAGTTCCAGAGGGGGGCCACACCCTGGCCACGAGGGTGGGGGCGCGCCCTACCCCCTGGGTGCGCCCCTACCTCGTGGGCCCCTGGTGGCCCTCCAATGCTCATCTTCTGCTATATGAGGTCTTTCATCCGAGAAAAAATCATAAGGAAGCTTACGAGATGAAACTCCGCCGCCACGAGGCGGAACCTTGGCGGAACCAATCTAGGGCTCCGGCGGAGCTGTTCTGCCGGGGAAACTTCCCTCCGGGAGGGGGAAATTATCACCATCGCCATCACCAACGATACTCTCACCGGGAGGGGGTCAATCTCCATCAACATCTTCACTAGCACCATCTCATCTCAAACCCTAGTTCATCTCTTGTATCCAATCTTTGTATCCAAACCCCAGATTGGTACCTGTGGGTTGCTAGTAGTGTTGATTACTCCTTGTAGTTGATGTTAGTTGGTTTACTTGGTGGAAGATCATATGTTCAGATCCATTATGCATATTAATACCCCTCTGATTATGAACATGAATATGCTTTGTGAGTAGTTACATTTGTTCTTGAGGACATGGGAGAAGTCTTGCTATTAGTAGTCATGTGAATTTGGTATTTGTTCGATATTTTGATGAGATGTATGTTGTCATCCCTCTAGTGGTGTCATGTGAACATCGACTACATGACACTTCACCATTGTTTGGGCCTAGAGGGAGGCATTGGGAAGTAATAAGTAGATGATGGGTTGCTAGAGTGACAGGAGCTTAAACCCTAGTTTATGCGTTGCTTCGTAAGGGGCTGATTTGGATCCATATGTTTCATGCTATGGTTAGGTTTACCTTAATACTTCTGTTGTAGTTGTGGATGCTTGAAATAGGGGTTAATCATAAGTGGGATGCTTGTCCAAGTAAGGAAAGTACCCAAGCACCGGTCCACCCACATATCAAATTATCAAAGTACCGAACGCGAATCATATGAACGTGATGAAAACTAGCTTGACGATAATTCCCATGTGTCCTCGGGAGCGCTTTCCTTCATATAAGAGTTTGTCCAGGCTTGTCCTTTGCTAAAAGGATTGGGCCATCTTGCTGCACCTTATTTACTTTTATTACTTGCTACTCGTTACCAATTACCTTATCACAAAACTATCTGTTACCGATAATTTCAGTGCTTGCAGAGAATACCTTGCTAAAAACCGCTTATCATTTCCTTATGCTCCTCGTTGGGTTTGACACTCTTACTTATCGAAAGGACTACGATAGATCCCCTATACTTGTGGGTCATCAAGACTCTTTTCTGGCGCCGTTGCCGGGGAGTGAAGCGCCTTTGGTAGGTGGAATTTGGTAAGGAAAAATTTATATAGTGTGCTGAAATTTACTGTCACTTGTTACTATGGAACATAATCCTTTGAGGGGTTTGTTCAGGGTATCTTCACCTCGTCCGGAGCCACAATTAGTTACCCCTCAACCTACTGAACCTACTGAAAATGTTTACTTTGAAATTCCTTCGCGTATGATAGTGAAACTGTTAGCTAATCCTTTTGCAGGAGATGGAACATTGCATCCCGATTTGCACTTAATCTATGTGGATGAAGTTTGTGGATTATTTAAGCTTGCAGGTATGCCCGATGATGTTATCAAGAAGAAGGTCTTCCCTTTATCTTTGAAGGGATATGCATTGACATGGTATAGGCTATGTGATGATATGGGATCATGGGACTATAAGCGATTGAAATTGGAATTTCACCAGAGGTTTTATCCTATGCATCTTGTTCATTGTGATCTTAATTATATATATAATTTTTGGCCCGCAAAGGAGAAAGCATAGCTCAAGCTTGGGGGAGGCTTAAGTCAATGTTATATTCATGCCCCAATCATGAGCTCTCAAGAGAAATGATTATTCAAAAAGATTTATGCTCGGGTTTCTGACAACAATCGCTCCATGCTCGATACTTCTTGTACTGGTTCTTTTATGATGAAGACTATTGAATTCAGATGGGATTTATTGGATAGGATTAAACGCAACTCTGAAGATTGGGATCTCGATGAAGGTAAGGAGTCAGGTATGACACCTAAGTTTGACTGTGTTAAATCTTTTATGGATACTGATGTTTTCCGTAAGTTCAGCACTAAATATGGACTTGACTCTGAGATAGTAGCTTCTTTCTGTGAATATTTTGCTACTCATGTTGATCTCCCTAAGGAGAAGTGGTTTAAATATAATCCTCACATTGAAGCAAAAGTAGTTGCACCTATTAAAGTTGAAGAAAAAACTATCACTTATGATGATCCTGTTGTTCCCACTCCTTATGTTGAGAAACCACCTTTACCTGTTAGAATTAAGGATCATGCTAAAGATTCAACTGTAGTCAACAAGAGTAATATTAGGACACACAAACCCCCTGAGCAAATTAAAGTTGAACCTAATATTGCTATGGTTAAAGATCTCTTGGTCGATAATATTGATGGGTAGGTTATTTATTTCTGTGAAGAAACTGCTAGAATTGCTAAGCCTGGTGCTAAGGATAAACATAGATCTGTTATAGGCATGCATGTTATTTCTATTAAAATAGCATATTATTGTTATCATGGCTTATGTGATATGGGTGCTAGTGCTAGTGCAATACCTCATACATTATACAAAGAAATTATGCATGATATTGCACCTGCTGAGATAGAAGATATCGATGTTACAATTAAGCTTGCCAATAGAGATACTATTTCACCGATTGGGATTGTTAGAGATGTTGAATTATTGTGTGGGAAGGTTAAATATCCTGCTGATTTTCTTGTTCTTGGTTCCCCACAAGATAGCTTTTGTCCCATTATATTTGGTAGACCCTTCTTAAATACTGTTATGCTAGGATAGACTGCGAAAAGGATGTTGTTACTATTGGTTTGGGTGATATGTCTCATGAGTTTAACTTCTCTAAATTTCGTAGACAACCCCGTGATGAGGAATTACCTAGTAAGGATGAAATTATTGGTCTTGCTTCTATTGTTGTGCCTCCTGATGATCCTTTAGAACAATATTTGCTCGACCATGAAAATGATATGTTCATGAATGAAAGAAGGGAAATAGATGAAGTATTCTTTAAACAAAGACCTATTCTGAAACACAACTTGCCTGTTGAAATCCTAGGGGATCCTCCTCCACCCAAGGGTGATCCCGTGTTTGAGCTTAAACCGTTACCTGATACTCTTAAATATGCTCATCTTGATGAAAAGAAGATATATCCTGTTATTATTAGTGCTAACCTTTTAGAACATGAAGAAAAGAAATTATTGAAAACTCTGAAGAAGCATCGTGCTGCTATTGGATATACTCTTGATGATCTTAAGGGCATTAGTCCCACTCTATGTGAACACAAAATAAATTTGGAGAAGGATGCCAAACCAGTTATTGATCACCAATGACAGCTAAATCCTAAGAGGAAAGAAGTGGTAAGAAAGGAAATATTAAAACTCCTTGATGCAGGTATAATTTATCCCGTTGATGATAGTCAGTGGGTAAGTCCTCTCCATTGTGTCCCTAAGAAGGGAGGTATTACCGTTGTTCCTAATGATAAAGATGAATTGATCCCAGAAAGAATTATTACAGGTTATAGGATGGTAATTGATTTCCGCAAATTAAATAAAGCTACTAAAAAGATCATTACCCTTTGCCTTTTATTGATCAAATGCTAGAAAGATTATCCAAACATACACATTTTTGCTTTCTAGATGGTTACTAAGACCACTTTTACTTGCCCTTTCAGTACCTTTGCTTATAGACGCATGCCTTTTGGTTTATGTAATGTACCTACTACCTTTCAAAGATGCATGATGGCTATATTCTCTAACTTTTGTGAAAAGATTTTTGAGGTTTTCATGGATGATTTCTCCGTTTATGGATCCTTTTTTGATGATTGCTTGAGCAACCTTGATCGAGTTTTTCAGAGATGTGAAGAAACTAATCTTGTCTTGAATTGGGAGAAGTGCCACTTTATGGTTAATGAAGGTATTGTCTTGGGGCATAAAATTTTTGAAAGAGGTATTGAAGTTGACAAGGCTAAAGTTGATGCTATAGAAAAGATGTCGTGTCCCAAGGACATCAAAGGTATAAGAAGTTTTCTGGGTCATGCGGTTTTTATAGGAGGTTCATTAAGGACTTATCAAAAATTTCTCGGCCTCTGACTAACCTATTACAAAAAGATATTTCTTTTGTCTTTGATGATGATTGTGTAGAAGCATTTGAAATACTTAAGAAAGCATTAATTTCTGCACCTATTTTTCAGCCACCTGATTGGAATTTACCCTTTGAAATTATGTGTGATGCTACTGATTATGCTGTAGGGGTTGTTCTAGGACAAAGAGTTGATATGAAATTGAATGTTATACAGTATGCTAGTAAAACTCTAGACAATGCCCAAAGAAATTATGCTACTACTTAAAAGGAATTCTTAGCAGTTGTATTTGCTTGTGATAAGTTCAGACCTTATATTGTTGATTCTAAAGTAACTATTCACACTGATCATGCTGCTATTAAATATCTTATGGAAAATAAAGATGCTAAACCTAGACTTATTAGATGGGTTCTCTTGCTACAAGAATTTGATTTGTATATTATTGATAGGAAGGGAGCTGAGAACCCCGTTGCACACAACTTGTCTAGGTTAGAGAATGTTCTTGATGACCCACTACCTATTGATGATAGCTTTCCTGATGAACAATTAAATTTCATAAATGCTTCTCGTACTGCTCCATGGTACGCTGATTATGCTAATTATATTGTTGCTAAATTTATACCACCTAGTTTCACATACCAGCAAAAGAAAAAGTTCTTCTATGATTTAAGACATTACTTTTGGGATGACCCACATCTTTATAAAGAAGGAGTAGATGGTGTTATTAGACGTTGTGTACCTGAGCATGAATAGGAACAGATCCTACGCAAGTGTCACTCCGAAGCCTATGGAGGACACCATGCTGGAGATAGAACTGCACACAAGCTATTGCAATCCGGTTTTTATTGGCCTACTCTCTTCAAGGATGCCCGTGAGTTTGTCTTGTCTTGTGATGAATGTCAAAGAATTGGTAATATTAGTAGACATCAAGAAATGCCTATGAATTATTCACTTGTTATTGAACCATTCGATGTTTGGGGCTTTGATTATATGGGACCTTTTCCTTCCTCTAATGGGTATACACATATTTTAGTTGTTGTTGATTACGTTACTAAGTGGGTAGAAGCTATTCCAACTAGTAGTGCTGATCATAACACCTCTATTAAGATGCTTAAAGAAATTATTTTTCCGAGGTTTGGAGTCCCTAGATATTTAATGACTGATGGTGGTTCACATTTTATTCATGGTGCCTTTCGTAAAATGCTTGCTAAGCATGATGTTAATCATAGAATTGCATCTCCATATCACCCACAGTCTAGTGGTCAAGTAGAATTAAGTAATAGAGAGCTCAAATTAATTTTGCAAAAGACTGTTAATAGATCTAGAAAGAATTGGTCCAAGAAACTTGATGATGCATTATGGGCTTATAGAACTGCATACAAAAATCATATGTGTATGTCTATGTATAAAATGGTTTATGGCAAAGCATGTCACTTACCTCTTGAGCTAGAACATAAGGCATATTGGGCCATTAAAGAGCTCAATTATGATTTCAAACTTGCCGGTGAGAAGAGGTTATTGACATTAGCTCACTTGATGAATGGAGAACCCAAGCCAACTCTTCAAATTTGCCAAACTTTTTAAAGAAAAAGTTAAAAGATGGCATGACAAAAGGATACAAAAACATGAGTTCATTGTAGGTGATTATGTATTGCTATACAACTCTCGTTTAAGATTTTTTGTAGGCAAACTTCTCTCTAAATGGGAAGGCCCTTATGTTATCGAGGAGGTCTATCATTCCGGTGCCATAAAAATCAACAACTTCGAAGGCACAAATCCGAGGGTGGTAAACGGTCAAAGAATCAAACATAATATCTCAGGTAATCCCCTAAATGTTGAAACTAATGTTATTGAAACCGTAACCCTAGAGGAATACATAAGGAACACTTTCCGGAACGTTTTAGACTCCGAAAAGGAATAGGTACGTGGTACGGTAAGTAAACCGACTCCAAAACAGTTCTAATGGCAATATTTCTCCGTTTTGGAATATAAAAAAAATAGGAAAATAAGAAGCAGACCAGAAAGGACACGGGGCTTCCACGAGGGTGGAGGGCTTGCCCCCTGCCTTGTGGGCACCTCGTGCGCTTTCCGGACTCCGTTTTCTTGCATGATACTTCTTTTGGTCGGTAAAAGTTCATTATATAATCTCCCGAAGGTTTTGACCACTGTATCACGCAAATATCTCTTGTCTTTGTTTCGAGCTGTTTTTCTGACAGATCTAGGTCATCATGTCGTATTCAAGTGCCCCCAAGGACAAGTTCTTCGAGAAGGTCATAAACCCCTACCTCGCGGAGGTGCTGCAACACCCTCAAACCATTGAGATGCGTGAGGGGTTGTTACACATCCGTGATGTTGAGGGACCAAGGAGGATCGGAAGCACGGAGGCAAGGCTCGAGGCAAGCAACAAGTTTTCAAGTGTCAGGAGATGGTGGAGCGTGGACTCGACTCCAATCACTTAATGATCACAGAGTTCACCAACAACCACAAGCTGGATGTCAAGGACATCGGGGAGGCCATCTTCAAGCTTCACGAGAAAATCGAGCACCTCCAAGCCCAGATCTATGACCTACAAAATCAAAACTGTGAGTATGAATATAGATTCAAGAGGATGAGTTTGGCTGCAGATTTGAGGATTCAGGAAACTCGAACATCCTTCTATGATGGTGAGCCTATGCCTTGGAAGAGGGACGACAAGCCTACATCATCAACAGCCCCACCTTCTTCACCAACAAAGAAGAACTAAGTATCTGGTATGGGCACTCCCCTTGGCAACTGCCAAGCTTGGGGGAGTGCCCCGGTATCGTATCACCATCACTTTTATCTTTACCGTTTTTCTTAATTCGATCCTTTTGATAATATCTTGATCTAGTAGAATAAAGTTTTAGTATGATCTAGTTGTGAGTTTTGCTTTATGATCCTTCTATATAATCGAGTCGTGAGCTATATATAATAAAAATTAGTGTTGAGTCAAGGGCTTTATTATTTTGCTATGATCTTGAGGGAATAAAATAAAAGAGAAGAAATAAAAAGAAACAAAGAGATCATATGGATCTTATGGAGAGTAATGAGCTCACATATAAAGAGTATGACGAATAAAAGCTGTTGAGAGTTGACAAACATAGTTTTGGTCATTGTTGCAATTAATAGGAAGTAATAAAGAAAGAGAGATTCACATATAAATATACTATCTTGGACATATTTTATGATTGTGAGCACTCATTCAAGTATGACATGCTAAGAGTTGACGTTGGACAAGAAAGACAACGTAATGGGTTATGCTTTCTTACATCTGAGATAAATTATATTGTTATGGATCATCCAACATGTTGAGCTTGCCTTTCCCTCTCATGCTAGCCAAATTGTTTGCACCAAGTAGAAATACTACTTGTGCTTCCAAATATCCTTAAAACCCAGTTTTCCCATGAGAGTCCACCATACCTACCTATGGATTGAGTAAGATCCATCAAGTAAGTTTCATCGGTGCAAGCAATAAAAATTACTCTCTAAATATGTATGATTTATTAATGTGGAGAAAATAAGCTTTATACGATCTTGTGATGTGGAAGAAATAAAAGCGATGGACTGCATAATAAAGGTCCATATCACCAGTGGCAATATAAAGTGACGTTCTTTTGCATTAAGATTTTGTGCATCCAACCATAAAAGCGCATGACAACCTCTGCTTCCCTCTACGAAGGGCCTATCTTTTACTTTTATCTTCTACCTTATATAAGAGTCATGGTGATTTTCACCTTTCCTTTTACATTTTATCCTTTGGCAAGCACAATGTGTTGGAAAGATCCAGATATATATAGCTAATTGGATGTGAGTTTTCATGAACTATTATAGTTGAGTATGTGGACTTGCTGAAAAGCTCTTATATTGACTCTTTCCTATGTTATGATAAATTGCAATTGCCTCAATGACCGAGATTAGAGTTTGTTGGTTCTCAATAAAGTTTATGATTCATACTTGAAATTGTGATTGAATTGTTACTTTAGCATAAGATCTCATATGACAATATATATATATATATATGTGTGTGTGTGTGTGTGTTGCTGCTCTAAGAATGATCATGATGTTGGGGAACGTAGTAATTTCAAAAAAATTCCTACGCACACGCAAGATCATGGTGATGCATAGCAAGAAGAGGGGAGAGTGTTGCCCACGTACCCTCGTAGACCGAAAGAGGAAGCGTTAGCACAACGCGGTTGATGTAGTCGTACGTCTTCACGATCCGACCGATCAAGTACCGAACGTAAGGCACCTCCGAGTTCAGCACACGTTCAGCCTGATGACGTCCTTCGAACTCCGATCCAGCCGAGTGTTGAGGGAGAGTTTCGTCAGCACGACGGCGTGGTGACGATGTTGATGTTCTACCGACGCAGGTCTTCGCCTAAGCACCGCTACAGTATTATCGAGGTGGACTATGGTGGAGGGGGGCACCGCACACGGCTAAGAGATCAATGATCAATTGTTGTGTCTCTAGGGTGCCCCCTGCCCCCGTATATAAAGGAGCAAGGGGGGTGTGGCCGGCCAAGGGAGGGCACGCCAGGAGGAGTCCTACTCCCACTGGGAGTAGGGCTCCCCCCTTTCCTAGTTGGATTAGGACTTGAGGGGGAAGGAGTGGAGGATAAGGAAGGAAGGGGGGCGCTGCCCCCCTCTCCTTGTCCTATTCGGACTAGGGGGAGGGGCACGCGGCCAGCCCTTGCCTCCTCTCCTCTCTTCTACCTAGGCCTACTAAGGCCCATTTGATTCCCGGGGGGTTCAGGTAACCTCCCGGTACTCCGGTAAAATCCCGATTTTACCCGGAACACTTCCGATATCCAAACATAGGCTTCCAATATATCAATCTTCATGTCTCGACCATTTCGAGACTCCTCGTCATGTCTGTGATCACATCCGGGATTCCGAACAACCTTCGGTACATCAAAACATGTAAACTCATCATATAACTGTCATCGTAACGTTAAGCGTGCGGACCCTACGGGTTCAAGAACTATGTAGACATGACCGAGACACGTCTCCAGTCAATAACCAATAGCGGAACCTGGATGCTCATATTGGCTCCTACATATTCTACGAAGATCTTTATCGGTCAGACCGCATAACAACATACATTGTTCCCTTTGTCATCGGTATGTTACTTGCCCGAGATTCGATCGTCGGTATCTCAATACCTAGTTCAATCTCGTTACCGGAAAGTCTCTTTACTCGTTTCGTAACACATCATCCCGCAACTAACTCATTAGTTGCAATGCTTGCAAGGCTTAAGTGATGTGCATTACCGAGAGGGCCCAGAGATACCTCTCCGACAATCGGAGTGACAAATCCTAATCTCGAAATACGCCAACCCAACAAGTACCTTCGGAGACACCTGTAGAGCACCTTTATAATCACCCAGTTACGTTGTGACGTTTGGTAGCACAGAAAGTGTTCCTCTGGTAAACGGGAGTTGCATAATCTCATAGTCATAGGAACATGTATAAGTCATGAAGAAAGCAATAGCAACATATTAAACGATCGTGTGCTAAGCTAACGGAGTGGGTCATGCCAATCACATCATTCTCCTAATGATGTGATCCCATTAATCAACTGACAACCCCTGTCAATGGCTAGGAAACTTAACCATCTTTGATCAACGAGCTAGTCAAGTAGAGGCATACTAGTGACACTCTGTTTGTCTATGTATTCACACATGTATTATGTTTCCGGTTAATACAATTCTAGCATGAATAATAAACATTTATCATGATATAAGGAAATAAATAATAACTTTATTATTGCCTCTAGGGCATATTTCCTTCAGTCTCCCACTTGCACTAGAGTCAATAATCCAGATTACCCAGTAATGATTCTAACACCCATGGAGCCTTGGTGCTGATCACGTTTTGCTCATGGAAGAGGCTTAGTCAACGGGTCTGCAACATTCAGATCCGTATGTATCTTGCAAATTTCTATGTCCCCCACCTGGACTAGATCCCGGATGGAATTGAAGCGTCTCTTGATGTGCTTGGTTCTCTTGTGAAATCTGGATTCCTTCGCTAAGGCAATTGCTCCAGTATTGTCACAAAAGATTTTCATTGGACCCGATGCACTAGGTATGACACCTAGATCAGATTTGAACTCCTTCATCCAGACTCCTTCATTTGCTGCTTCCGAAGCAGCTATGTACTCCACTTCACATGTAGATCCCGCCACGACGCTTTGTTTAGAACTGCACCAACTGACAGATCCACCGTTCAATGTAAACACATATCTGGTTTGCGATTTAGAATCGTCTGGATCAGTGTCAAAGCTTGCACTAACGTAACCATTTACGATGAGTTCTTTGTCACCTCCATAAACGAGAAACATATCCTTAGTCCTTTTCAGGTACTTCAGGATGTTCTTGACCGCTGTCCAGTGATCCACTCCTGGATTACTTTGGTACCTCCTTGCTAGACTTATAGCAAGGCACACATCAGGTCTGGTACACATCATTGCATACATGATAGAGCCTATGGCTGAAGGATAGGGAACATCTTTAATTTTCTCTCTATCTTCTGCAGTGGTCGGGCATTGAGCCTTACTCAACTTCACACCTTGTAACACAGGCAAGAACCCTTTCTTTGCTTGATCCATTTTAAACTTCTTCAAAACTTTGTCAAGGTATGTGCTTTGTGAAAGTCCAATTAAGCGTTTTGATCTATCTCTATAGATCTTAATGCCCAATATATAAGCAGCTTCACCGAGGTCTTTCATTGAAAAACTCGTATTCAAGTATCCCTTTATGCTATCCAGAAATTCTATATCATTTCCAATCAGCAATATGTCATCCACATATGATATCAGAAATGCTACAGAGCTCCCACTCACTTTCTTGTAAATACAGGCTTCTCCAAACTCCGAGAGTTTGATCACACTATCAAATGCTTTGATCACGCTATCAAAGCGTTTATTCCAACTCCGAGAGGCTTGCACCAGTCCATAAATGGATCGCTGGAGCTTGCACACTTTGTTAGCTCCCTTTGGATCGACAAAACCTTCCGGTTGCATCATATACAACTCTTCTTCCAGAAATCCATTCAAGAATGCAGTTTTGACATCCATCTGCCATATTATATAATCATAAAACGCGGCAATTACTAACATGATTCGGACAGACTCAAGCATAGATACGAGTGAGAAAATCTCATCGTAGTCAACACCTTGAACTTGTCGAAAACCTTTTGCGACAATTCTAGCTTTGTAGATAATAATACTACTATCAGCGTCCGTCTTCCTCTTGAAGATCCATTTATTTTCTATGGCTTGCCGATCATCGGGAAAGTCAACCAAAGTCCATACTTTGTTCTCATACATGGATCCCATCTCAGATTTCATGGCTTCAAGCCATTTTGCGGAATCTGGGCTCACCATCGCTTCTTCATAGTTCGTAGGTTCATCATGATCTAATAGCATGACTTCCAGAACAGGATTACCGTACCACTCTGGTGCGGATCTTACCCTGGTTGATCTATGAAGATCAGTAGCAACTTGATCTGACATTTCATGATCATCATCATTATTAACTTCCTTACTAGTTGGTGTAGGTGTCACAGAAACCGATTTCTGTGATGTACTACTTTCCAATAAGGGAGCAGGTACAGTTACCTCATCAAGTTCTACTTTCCTCCCACTCACTTCTTTCGAGAGAAACTCCTTCTCTAGAAAGGATCCATTCTTGGCAACGAATGTCTTGCCTTCGGATCTGTGATAGAAGGTGTACCCAACAGTATCCTTTGGGTATCCTATGAAGACACATTTCTCCGATTTGGGTTCGAGCTTATCAGGTTGAAGCTTTTTCACATAAGCATCGCAGCCCCAAACTTTCAGAAACGACAACTTTGGTTTCTTGCCAAACCATGGTTCATAAGGCGTCGTCTCGACGGATTTCGATGGTGCCCTATTTATCATGAATGCGGCCGTCTCTAAAGCATAACCCCAAAACAATAGCGGTAAATCTGTAAGAGACATCATAGATCGTACCATATCTAGTAAAGTACGATTACAACGTTCGGACACACCATTACACGGTGGTGTTCCGGGTGGCGTGAGTTGCGAAACTATTCCGCATTGTTTCAAATGTAGACCAAACTCGTAACTCAAATATTCTCCTCCACGATCAGATTGTAGAAACTTTATTTTTTTGTTACGATGATTTTCAACTTCACTCTGAAATTCTTTGAACTTTTCAAATGTTTCAGACTTATGCTTCATCAAGTAGATATACCCATATCTGCTTAAATCATCTGTGAAGGTGAGAAAATAACGATATCCGCCACGAGCCTCAACATTCATCGGACCACATACATCTGTATGTATGATTTCCAACAAATCTGTTGCTCTTTCCATAGTACCGGAGAACGGCGTTTTAGTCATCTTGCCCATGAGGCACGGTTCGCAAGTACCAAGTGATTCATAATCAAGTGGTTCCAAAAGTCCGTCAGTATGGAGTTTCTTCATGCGCTTTACACCGATATGACCTAAACGGCAGTGCCACAAATAAGTTGCACTATCATTATCAACTCTGCATCTTTTGGCTTCAACATTATGAATATGTGTATCACTACTATCGAGATTCATCAAAAATAGACCACTCTTCAAGGGTGCATGACCATAAAAGATATTACTCATATGAATAGAACAACCATTATTCTCTAATTTAAATGAATAACCGTCTCGCATCAAACAAGATCCAGATATAATGTTCATGCTCAACGCTGGCACCAAATAACAATTATTTAGGTCTAATACTAATCCCGAAGGTAGATGTAGAGGTAGCATGCCGACGCGATCACATCGACTTTGGAACCGTTTCCCACGCGCATCGTCACCTCGTCCTTTGCCAGTGTTCGCTTAATCCTTAGTCCCTATTTCGAGTTGCAAATATTAGCAACAGAACCAGTATCAAATACCCAGGTGCTACTGCGAGCTCTAGTAAGGTACACATCAGTAACATGTATATCACATATACCTTTGTTCTCCTTGCCATCCTTCTTATCCGCCAAATACTTGGGGCAGTTCCGCTTCCAGTGACCAGTCTGCTTGCAGTAGAAGCACTCAGTTTCAGGCTTAGGTCCAGACTTGGGTTTCTTCTCCTGAGCAGCAACTTGCTTGCTGTTCTTCTTGAAGTTCCCCTTCTTCTTCCCTTTGCCCTTTTTCTTGAAACTAGTGGTCTTGTTGACCATCAACACTTGATGCTCCTTCTTGATTTCTACCTCTGCAGCTTTTAGCATTTGCGAAGAGCTCGGGAATTGTCGTATTCATCCCTTGCATATTATAGTTCATCACGAAGCTCTTGTAGCTTGGTGGCAGTGATTGAAGAACTCTGTCAATGACACTATCAACTGGAAGATTAACTCCCAGCTGAGTCAAGTGATTATGGTACCCAGACATTCTGAGTATATGTTCACTGACAGAACTATTCTCCTCCATCTTGCAACTGTAGAACTTATTGGAGACTTCATATCTCTCAATCCGGGAATTTTCTTGAAATATTAACTTCAGCTCCTGGAACATCTCATATGCTCCATGACGTTCAAAACATCGTTGAAGTCCCGGTTCTAAGCCGTAAATCATGGCACACTGAACTATCGAGTAGTCATCAACACGCAACTGCCAGGCATTCACAATGTCTGCAGCTGCTGGCGTAGGAGGTACACCTAGCGGTGCTTCCAGGATGTAACTCTTCTGTGCAGCAATGAGGATAATCCTGAAGTTACGGACCCAGTCCGTGTAATTGCTACCATCATCTTTCAACTTTGTTTTCTCAAGGAACGCATTAAAATTCAACGGAACAACAGCACGGGCCATCTATCTACAATCAAACATAGACAAGCAAGATACTATCAGGTACTAAGTTCATGATAAATTTAAGTTCAATTAATCATATTACTTAAGAACTCCCACTTAGAAAGAGATCCCTCTAATCCTCGAAGTGATCACGTGATCCAAATCAACTAAACCATAACCGGTCATCACGTGAAATGGAGTACCTTTCAATGGTGAACATCACTATGTTGATCATATCTACTATATGATTCACGCTCGACCTTTTGGTCTCAGTGTTCCGAGGCCATATCTGCATATGCTAGGCTTGTCAAGTTTAACCTGAGTATTCTGCGTGTGCAAAACTGGCTTGCACCCGTTGTAGATGGACGTAGAGCTTATCACACCCGATCATCACGTGGTGTCTGGGCACGACGAACTTTGGCAACGGTGCATACTCAGGGAGAACACTTTTATCTTGAAATTTAGTGAGAGATCATCTTATAATGCTACCGTCAATCAAAGCAAGATAAGATGCATAAAAGATAAACATCACATGCAATCAATATAAGTGATATGATATGGCCATCATCATCTTGTGCTTGTGATCTCCATCTCAGAAGCACCGTCATGATCACCATCGTCACCGACGCGACACCTTGATATCCATCGTAGCATCGTTGTCGTCTCGCCTTCTTATGCTTCCACGACTATCGCTACCGCTTAGTGATAAAGTAAAGCATTACAGGGCGATTGCATTGCATACAATAAAGCGACAACCATATGGCTCCTGCGAGTTGCCGATAACTCGGTTACAAAACATGATCATCTCATACAATAAAATTTAGCATCTTGTCTTGACCATATCACATGACAACATGCCCTGCAAAAACAAGTTAGACGTCCTCTACTTTGTTGTTGCAAGTTTTACGTTGCTGCTACGGGCTTAGCAAGAACCGTTCTTACCTACGCATCAAAACCACAACGATAGTTTGTCAAGTTGGTGCTGTTTTAACCTTCGCAAGGACCGGATGTAGCCACACTCGGTTCAACTAAAGTTGGAGAAACTGACACCCGCCAGCCACCTATGTGCAAAGCACGTCGGTAGAACCAGTCTCGCGTAAGTGTACGCGTAATGTCGGTCCGGGTCGCTTCATCCAACAATACCGCCGAACCAAAGTATGACATGATAGTAAGCAATATGACTTATATCGCCCACAACTCACTTGTGTTCTACTCGTGCATATAACATCAACGCATAAAACCTGGCTCGGATGCCACTGTTGGGGAACGTAGTAATTTCAAAAAAATTCCTACGCACACACAAGATCATGGTGATGCATAGCAACGAGAGGGGAGAGTGTTGCCCACGTACCCTCGTAGACCAAAAGCGGAAGCGTTAGCACAACGCGGTTGATGTAGTCGTACGTCTTCACGATCCGACCGATCAAGTACCGAACGTACGACACCTCCGAGTTCAGCACACATTCAGCCCGATGACGTCCCTCGAACTTCGATCCAGCCGAGTGTTGAGGGAGAGTTTCGTCAGCACGACGGCGTGGTGACGATGTTGATGTTCTACCGATGCAGGTCTTCACCTAAGCACCGCTACAGTATTATCGAGGTGGACTATGGTGGAGGGGGGCACCGCACATGGCTAAGAGATCAATGATCAATTGTTGTGTCTCTAGGGTGCCCCCTACCCCCGTATATAAAGGAGCAAGGGGGTGTGGCCGGCCAAGGGAGAGGGCGCGCCAGGAGGAGTCCTACTCCCACTGGGAGTAGGACTCCCCCCTTTCCTAGTTGGATTAGGACTTGAGGGGGAAGGAGTGGAGGAGAAGGAAGGAAGGGGGGCGCCGCCCCCTCTCCTTGTCCTATTCGGACTAGGGGGGAGGGGCACGCAGCCAGCCCTTGCCTCCTCTCCTCTCTTCTACCTAGGCCCACTAAGGCCCATTTGATTCCCGGGGGGGGGGGGGTTCACGTAACCTCCCGATACTCCGGTAAAATCCCGATTTTACCCGGAACACTTCTGATATCCAAACATAGGCTTACAATATATCAATCTTCATGTCTCGACCATTTCGAGACTCCTCGTCATGTCCGTGATCACATCCGGGATTCCAAACAACCTTTGGTACATCAAAACATATAAACTCATAATATAACTGTCATCGTAACGTTAAGCGTGCGGACCCTACGGGTTCGAGAACTATGTAGACATGACCGAGACACGTCTCCGGTCAATAACCAATAGCGGAACCTGGATGCTCATATTGGCTCCTACATATTCTACGAAGATCTTTATTGGTCAGACCGCATAACAACATATGTTGTTCCCTTTGTCATCGGTATGTTACTTGCCCGAGATTTGATCGTCGGTATATCAATACCTAGTTCAATCTCGTTACCGGCAAGTCTCTTTACTCGTTCCGTAATACATCATCCCACAACTAACTCATTAGTTGCAATGCTTGCAAGGCTTAAGTGATGTACATTACCGAGAGGGCCCAGAGATACCTCTTCGACAATCGGAGTGACAAATCCTAACACTACAAAAAAATACACTTCCGTGATGATACGTGTTTATCACAGTAGGTCGCTTTTTTGTCATGCATGTACATCCATGACAAATTTATGACAGAATCAAGATAGTTATACTTGTGCTGTCGTAGAAGTGTTCCATGACATTACCAAAATTATCATCACGAAAGTGTCCACTTCCATGACGATAAATCGCGCGTCACAGAAGTGCTTTCGTCAAGGGTGACCGACACGTGGCATCCACCGTAACGGAACACCGTTAAGCTATCGGGTCGGGTTTTGGATCCGATAACCCGTTAACAGCCCCGACCAATGGGGATTTTCCATGTGTAAAATCATCATTGGCTGGAGGAAACACGTGTCGGCTCATCGTTGGGATAGATGTCAACCACTCATTGGACGGAAAGGCGCCTATGATACGTCGACACGTGGCACGGCCCAACAGAGGCCCATTCCTGTGAAAAGGTCGGCCCGTTTGACTTGGTCAAAAGCTGTTGGGCCGGCCCATGGAAAGCCTGTTAACGGCCTGTTCGAATATAGCCCATTTACAGCCCGCTAACCCAAGGCCCGTTACACCCTATCCGAATTAGGCCCAGTAGCGTCATCTGGGCCATCCAATATGATTCCAGCCAGTTTTCACTTCTGGCCCATGTATGGCCCATGACGTCTTTCGGCCCATATGAGGCCCTATGTAATTCTTGGCCTACTAACGGCCCGTGGTGAAACTGACCCGTAATAAACAATGTATCACTTTACACCCATTAATGGCCTGTGGTGAAACTGGCCCGTAATGAACAGTGTATCACTTTATACCCATTAATAGCCCATTATTCCATTGGGCCATTTCCAGCCCATGTTATCTTTCGGCCTTCTCAGAGCCCATTTATTCTTGGGCTCATTTCCAGCATTCGTTTACTTACGACCCGTTACTGTCATTTTCTGCTTGTGGGCCAAATTCAGCCCGTGGTTATAGTCGGCCCGTTTGTGGTTCGTTAATACGTTGGGCCGATTTCATAGCGTCATCAAATACGGTCTATTAACGATGGCCCGTTATGGTCGGCCCATGGACGGATGATTCCAACTCTAGCCTGTTTACGGCCATAATGCGGTCTGTTTGGCCCATGTTTGGCCAATCGATTATACGGCCCGTATAAGGCCCATTGATAATACGGCCCGCAGAAGGCCCATTGTTTCTACGGCCCGTAGAAGGCCCATTGTTTCTACGACCCGTAGAAGGCCCACTGTTTCTACGACCCGTAGAAGGCCCACTGTTTCTACGGCCAGTAGGAGGCCCAGTGTCACTACAATAAATATTAGCCCATGGTTATTGTGGCCTAGTTTAAAAAAAATAGGTTATTGCAGCCACTAGCTAACCACGGAAAAAGAACTGCAATGACTACAAGGAAACAAATAAATAAGACAATAAGGAAATAAATAAGCAAGCAACTAACACTAGGCTATCACGGCTATTACACATATTACATCCACTGGGCATCAAAGTTCGCCACCAGTGCAAATATAGGGAACAAAGCAGCATATCATATACACTGGTTGTCAAAGTTGGCAACCAGCGCAAATAAACGCCACAACAAAACAAATCCAGAACTGAAACCACTTCAGAAGATCTCAAGAAACAATATCCTGGGTACCCATAATGCTGGCAAGATGCTTAGCAAGCTTATTAACTTTCTCTTGTTTGGCGCTTAAATCCTCCAGCGCTTGCTGTTGCACCAGCAAATATGCATCTAAATTCTGCAGGGACTTCCTCGGTCCTTTAGCTTCCTGTCGCAGCACATCTGATCGATGTCTTTCAACTTGAAGTTGAGACTCAAGAAGACGAACTGATTCAGGCAGCGAGTTCGAAGAGCTTGTGCCAGCAGTAGTGGCTAGTAACTCGAACACTACATCAAGACAGGACTTTTGGGTTCCCTCACTGTCGTCAAGATAGTTTTTATCAGCTTTGTTGGAGACCAACAGGGATGTCTCACTATCTTGAACCTTATCTGCATTACTTCCTTTACCACTGGATAACGCGGTACTGTTCTCCAATATTTTGTCCGCATTCTAAAAGAGAAACAAGCAGACACATCACATGTTTACCATGTTGTATATGAAACTCATTTTGGTAAATGAGTTCAGTAGTAAAGTGGACAGGATAACAACATGAAAAAAACATATATCTATGTACCATGGTCACTTTATGGTCTATACCATTCTAGTTTTTGTTGCCAAATCAAGATAGAGACACAGTTCAAATAATATTTGTTCAAGACAAAGCAGAATAGACAGAATATAAGTGTGGGTAACTATAGAGCAATAACAACACTTGTAATGTGCATGACATGAGAACATAACTGTTTATTCAATTGAAACTGAAATCAACATAGAGCAGGTTACAACAGCAAACCAGTTAAAGAAACAGGTTTAAAACATACCTGTTGTGCCATTGGAGTTTCAATTCCATCCTTCAAATTTGAAAATAGTTGGTATGAGTAAATACAGTCATGCAAGAGCAAAGGAGTATGAACCATAGCTACAGAACCTAACCTGAGAACAAATCTTCTTCTCCTTTAAGCGTTGAGTTGGGATTCGGAGTGGTGGTCCTCGTGCTTTGGGCACTGCAGTTCCCTTACTAACTGCTCGTGTTTGGGTGCTCTGTGGTGGAGACAGTGCTGTGTCAACTGGAACTGGGTTACTATCTGCCGGGGTTGGGGTTAGAAGGGGTGTAGCTGGTTCTCTGTCCAACTGGGTAGGGGTACAATCTGCGAGAGTCTGGGTTATGTGTGGTGGATCTGGTCCTTGGGCAAGTACAACCGTGGTTCTATCTGCATCAACTGGTAGCACTATCTTTTCTGAAGACCGTGTTGTTACTCCCTTAGATACTGTCATCACGCTCTCCAATTCAAATGGCTGATAAACAAGAAAAGTAATTGAAAGTATAGACATTGTATGATAGACAGGGGCAATGGATAGTGGGGAATAAAAGTGGGCATGAAATAATTCATATTTATGTTGTCTAACCAAGCAGGATAGCATGACACAATTTCACATATATGATGGCTAACTAAACAGGATAGCATGACACAATTTCACATTATGATGGCTAATTAAAAAAGATGGAAAGACATAGTTCAAAATATGAGACTATGTAAACAGGATGACATGACATAACTATATAATGTGTTTATTAAATAGGTTGGCATGCCATAATTCACATACATTCATGGATAGAATGCCATAATTCAAAATATTATGACTGTAAACACTAAACAGGATGAGATGATATAACTATATGATGTCTTTATTAAATGGGTTGCCATGCCATAATTCAGATAGATGATGTGTATGTACTATGTAAACATGATGGCATGATATAATTCAAATATATGATTTATATAGTAAGCAAGTAAGCAGATGGCATTCCATATATGATGTAAAAACTAAGCAATGCAAGACAACATGCATGACATGGGTAATATAACCCTGCCAAGTTTGAGCATAGACCTCAGGGGGGAAATAGGACTGGTCATCAGTCTCTGAATCCTCCTCTGAGGAGCTCTCTGTAACCAGCAAGATGTCTGCTTCAGCAGGTAGCATTGTCTGCTCTGAATACCTTGTTTTCACTCCAGATACTTCCATCACCGCTTCAAATGGCTGATGCACAGGAAGAGTAGTTGAATATACAAACGTTGTCGCCAAATGGAACACGTAATACAAAAAAATGATAGCATGATATAATTCACATACATGATGATTGGCTAAACAACATGGCATTGCATAATTCACATATATAATGCCTTTGCAACAAGATAGCATTGTATAATTCACATATATAATGTCTTGCAACAAGATGGCAATGCATAATTCACATATATGGTAATTAGACACTAAACAGGTGGCATTCACACAAAGCATGTCTAAACTAATCAAATGACATAGCAATGCGAGACACCATACGAACGATATGAGCAACATAACCCTGCCAAGTTAGAGCATACACCTCGGGGGGGGGATAGGACTGGTTATCTGTCTTTGAATCCTCCTCTCAGGAGCTATCCGTAACCAGCGAGATATGCGCTTCGTCAGATAGCATAGTCTGCTCTAAAGACCTTATTTTCACTCCAGAATTTGCCATCACCGTGTCAAATGGCTGATGCACACGAAGAGAAGTTGAAATTAATAACATTGTTGACAAATGTAATATGTAACGAAAAAAAAAGGATGGCCTGATATAATTTACATATAAGATGACTGGCTAAGCAGGATGGCATTGCAAAATTCACATATATGATGCCTGGCTAAACAAGATGGCATTGCATAATTCACATAAACGATGAATAAACTAAACAGATGGCATTCACACAAAGGATGTCTAAACTAAGCAGATGACATATTTGATGTATAAAGTAAGCAATGCAAGACACCATATGCATGATATAACCAACATCAGCATGCCAAGTTAGAGCGAAGACCTCAGGGGGTAAATAGGAGTTGTCTTCTCCTTCTGAATCCCCCTCAGAACAGATATCTTCCTCTTGATTACAATCCGAAATGCGTGGAGGGGGGCTGCCTTTGCGCCTACCGTGGAGCGATGTCTGCATGAAATTTTATTGCCACACAAGGCTCGTCTCTTTTGCTCTACATGTTTAGTTCCATTGTTTACAATAACTGTCATGCATAGGAATAAAACATAGTGAGATTATGTAAGGAGTGCATGCAGAAATCCAGAGTGATGGTAGCAACCTGTGGATAGACCCAAAACAAATAATAGCAGGCAGATAATGGCTTCAGTTAAAAAATACAGATAATGGCTTCTTTACTGTTTGTTTCCCACCCAACATGAAACTCATAGTAGACACTGGAGATTAACTAGATGGTAGATAGATACTATTGATAGCGTCCCCGATATGTACCCCACAACCATTTAAAAACTCAAGTTTGACCATTAGTTTGGAGCTGACTCAGAGCCTAATTGGCGAACAGGACGATAAAGTAGCATGTAATATTAAGCGATGCATAACGTAAGCAGACACGAAAGAGTGCGACCTCTCTTGCGGACCCGTGTAGTCCTCGAGGTCATCTGCTCGGTTGATGATGGTAGTGCAGTTTTCATGGCTGCCAGCGGCAGGGAAGAAGATCTGAGGCGGCAAAAGATAGTTTGGAGGCTGGATCCCTGCTGTGCTGGACCCTTCTGTCGTTGGAGCAGCTGAGCTGGGGTGGTCGACGGCGCAACACGAGCGGGACAAACCTCGCAAGGTTTTCTTTGACAACTATCTATAAGAGAAGTAATTCTGTAAGGGCTCGTTTGAATTGGAGGATTCCAACAATGTAGGGATAGGAAATAGACAGGAATAGGATAGGAATGCACGTGCAAAACAGAGAATTTAAAAACATAGGATTTCCGCCAATCTGGGTGTTTGATTCACAACAATTGGAAGATCACAGGATGCAAAGAAGCATGGTGAGATTAAGTCAAACCACAAGAAAATGTATGGTTATAATGCTATTATGCTACTATCTCTTAGTCTTGTGCTTCATGAATAGGAATTTGAAAAGGAGGACAAGTGAAAATTAAAATTCCTACGTTTTTTCTTTCAAGGAGACACTAAAGGAACAAATCCTTGTGCTCAGTGGACAATATATATAACATGTAGAGTTTAAAAGAGATGCAACAAGTGTACAACCTCTTTGGCGAAGCCATGTCAATCTCAGCGTGATTGGGTTGGCCAGTGAGGATGCTCCGGCTGACTTGGCTATCGGAGGAGGAGAAGAAGATCTTAGGCGTCTGGAGATGGAGGCCGAGGTACTGCTCCACTGTGATGGAGGGTTTCGTCGTTGGAGCAGCTCCGGTGAGTTGTAGGATGCCGAGGCTGAAGCAGGACAAGAGAGACAACGAACAACGTTAACCTGAGTGGAATTCTAATAGCATCTCCAATACATGACGTAAAATACATAACCACAAAGTGCTAGATGTAAAATACATCAGCCGCTCATCTCTGAACTTAACTGTCGAAACTGAATTTAACTGTCGAAACTGAACTTAACTGTCAAAACTGAACTTAACTATCGAAACTGAATTTCGCTGTCGAAACTGAATTTTGATGTCGAAACTGAACGCAGTAGCACGGTGAGGCTACACGTCGGTCGACTGACTTTTTCATCTCTGGTCAGTCGATTTTGTAGCCGTTGGATACGAAATCAAGGGCCTGCGGTTCATCTTCAACCTCCACCCCCCTGAGTCGGCCAAACAGCAGCCCCCCATCGCCCGCGGTGCGCCGCCCCGAAAACACTCCCCACCGCCGGTCCGCCGCCGCCCCGGCCATCCCTCTAGTCCCCCCCTGTGACGAGCTTTTTCTCCGGCGATCCCCACGCCACCGCCCCGCCAACGCCCCGCAACCGCCGGCGACCACCGCCCCCATCCTGAACCCTAAGATAGATAGTGGGGTACCTCTCCGGCGAGCCCCCCTCCCCGCTGCGGCTGGTTCTTCATTTACCCCGGCGGCATCGGAGTGAAGTGTAGCTAAATCGGAGCAGCATCGCAAGCAAGAGCAAGAGCCAGAGCAGCAGCGCGAGCAAGAGCAATAGCAAGAGCAGACCAGGCAGGGGACCGAGAGCAAGAGCAGAGCAGCAGCGCGAGCGAGAGCTAAAGCAGCAGCAGATCCTACTGATGTGGACGTCGCCGCCGAGGGAGCGACGCCGTGGAGGAAGTGGCCGGCGACGCCGCCGTGGATGGAGCCGCACCGTGTCGGCTCGGGACCGAGCGCCCGCAGCACCGTGAGATCGAATCAAGAAGAAAATGTGGCGATTAGTGTACAACCTCTTTGGTGGCACCGATTAGGCCGCAGCTTCATCCGAGGAAACGGTGATGATGATGCTCTTCCGGTGGTGCAGGTGAAGACGGCGGTGTGGGAATGGAGGTGGCGCGAAAGACGAGGGGAACATCAGGGCAGCTCCTTGGAGGTGGAGGACGGGGTGGCTGAACCGGCGGGACGATGATATCGACGACGGATCCTCATCCAGTACGATGGATGAGGGACGTCAAGGTGTTGCTGTGGACGACGTCGTTGGGGAAGAGGCTCCGGCTGGGTGGCGGACGAAGCAGGGTGTGGGGTTTCGTCACGGGTTTTCACGGCCTCGGTGTACGAATTGGTGGGCGGATGGGATGGCAGTGGGGAACCATGGCTTAGAGACGCGCTTGTCTGAAATGTGGGGTAAGTTACGAAAGTACCCCACCGATTTGACGCGGTTCCTTAGGTTCAGGGGTACCACGGGCATTTCGCGTGTCGGGATTTCACAGGAGGTGGGAGTTTTCGCACGCGTTGTAATTTCGGAATAGCAAGGCGTGGGTTGATATGGAGGGAGTTGTCGGAGCACAACGAGACAAAGATATATCTTAAATATTTCGGGCTAACAAGGCACGGGTTGAAATTTCCGGACAAGCCTAACGTGTACTGTACCAAATCAATGCGCCCTACAAATGTCATTCAAAACTTTGAATTCATGTTATGTTCAATTAAAATATTTTGCTACGTGTATAATGCATGCAACCTACTACTCAAATGAACGTTTTAGTGCATTCCAAACGTATATACTACCGCTTCAATATGAATTAAATTTGAATTCGTTTCTCTATTTGAATAAGATCTACAATAATGATTGTTGTGAAGTCAAAGCATTTGAATTCGTTTCTCTGTTTTAATAAGATCTACAATCATCATTATTGTCAAGTTAAACCATCGTTTGTGTATTATCTTCACAGCACACCACATGATTAGTCTCGAGTTACATATGAACTATGTGTACTATATGAACTCGAACTAGATTTTTTGAATCCACTTTATTTTGATTTCAAATCACATTACATTTCTAGCTCTAGCTAGATCTTCATAACCTAAACCATGTCTCATATGTATAATGTGTTTATCACATTATGTATGGTGCCCTGCCCCCTACGCCTACAAGTATTTAGACGTGAGTTGCAAACACCACACATTACCACAAATTCAAATAAAATGTGAGAATGTTCGATATATGGTATTGTTTAGATTGTTCGATATTTAGTTGTAAGCTGCAAACGCCACACATTATCACAAATTCAAATAAAATGTGAGATTGTTTGATGTATAGTATGGTTTAGATTGTTCGGCATTTAGCTGTGAGTTGCAAACACCATGCATTATCACATTATGGTATAACATGTGCACAACACGTGTATCACCGCTATATTCATGCATGCAATGTTTAAAACACTATGATCTCCTATTCAAATATATGAATCCGCTTTCATATCAAATTATGATCTTTGTTAGTCTCTTACACCCACACAATCCTCTAACCTTTGTAGCTACCACTAACTTTCTCTCGTGCATGCACACGCCCTCCTCGCCCTCCCCCTCCCTCGGCATTCTATCCACCAGGCACATTCATTTTTTCTTTAGGTCATTCTCCCAGAGTCTCCACAACTCATTTCCGACACACACCGATCGATAAACCTCTCCAGCGATGCCTGCCTACAACATACAAACACACCTTCAATCTCCTCCTTTATGTGTCCTTGCCTCGTGTCTCTCATACGGTCAGACATATGTCTAAACTCTCGCCCCTCTTTTCATCGCTCTCACAACCACACACTCCTCCCCCTATCTAGCTAGTAGTTGGGCCTCTCGCACCACCTCCTAGCTCCATTCTCTCTGTCTATCCATCTCGCCGGGCCTTATTTGCCTCTAACAAATGGACGTACACCGACCGATCTCTCGCTATACATATAGCTAGCTAGGTCCTTATAACTCGTTTTTACCCACACGTCAATCGATCTACCTCATTAGTTGTGTCTCTCCCTTCCTCCGACAAACAACAATTGATCTACCGATCTAGTTAGGTTTGCTTACCAAACACATGGTTCCCCTTCATCATCCATGGATGCGTCCCGACAGATATATCACGCACAGGCACACACAGAAACACATCCCCACTCTTATTGATAACATTGCAGTTCCACCCTCAGTCTGTCTAGTAGGCCTCTCCCACCATCTTCGAGAAGCAACTCCATCACCCATCCAGCACTCTACCCTCTCCCTCCCTCTCTCTCTCTCCTCTCTCTCTCCCATCATATTTCCCATCCTTCAGTTATGTATGGATGTCGACCGATCTCCCTCAAGACATAGCTGGGTCTCTCCTTCTCAACACATATACGAGTCGTTCTACCTCTATAGTTAGGCCTCTGCCTACCCCTCCCACCACCCCCTCCCCCCACACACACCGATACATCGAGCGCTCTAGTCATGTCTCCCTGCCACACACAAACTTGACGTGTGCCCTCTAACGTTCCAGTAGGCCAGTCGCCATATATCTTTGACTTGTACACACACACACAATTTTGATGGCTCTCTTCATCGATCTCGTACCCACCCACTTGATCCTCTCTTCGACTCTATCGGTAGCTATGACCCCTCCCTCTCTTCTCGTGGATTGCCCGACCCTCTATGTATGATATGGATAGGCCTCCATTTCACACACATTGCATGCAAAATTTTGTTTGAGATGTCATCGACACATATTCCCACAAATAATTCACGAAATCAACCCCCACCCCAAAACAAAAAACACTCACGACCGCGGTTTGTATCTCTCACACACACCCACGTAGGTGGGGGGCGTGCACGAAGAGAAGAGGTGCATGCACGGCGCACGTACTCCCGTCTCTTTCCCAACCACACCCGCGCGGGTACACGCTGGAGCTCAGTTCTGTATGAAAAAGGCAGCCCATGTGGTAATTTGGCACGTGTCCACTTGGTGGAGGGAGGATCGTCTACCATGGGTGAACAAACAAATTGTGACTTGACATGTTATGTTAAAAAAATTGGCAAACCATGTGGGGCCTACCTTAGAGGCAAGGCTCTATACACTGGAGTACTTTTGATGTGTCCCGTCAACTCGCAGAACGAGGAGAAGCTTGCTTAGTACGCCGTCTCCCCCGCCCATGGGCGCGGTGGCTCGCGGGATGAGGTGAAGCTTGCTTACTATGCCTTACGCCCGCTCCCTCGCCCATGCGCGCGGTGGCTCGTGGGACAAGGAGAAAAATTTACTACTCCCTCCGTTTACTCCTCGTCCCTACTACCTTGGTTATAGAGATTATATCATATTGTTTGGAATATATATGTCCTTTAGTAGACTTCAATATGAACTACTAGTACATACTCCAAACACTGATGTATATAGACGTATTTTAGAGTGTAGATTCACTCATTTTGCTCCGTATGTAGCACTCTCCCTCGCCCCTCGACCCTCGCCCACGTGGTGGACGTGCAGCAATTCATTCGGTCTCATATAGCCAGAACGATATATACTGCACTACCATTATTGCTCGACTTCCCGAAGAGGCGAAGAGCCAATCGCAAGGTCAATATTTTGAAGATGCCAAGCGCAAGGTTATAGGAGAACGAGTAGTAGGTGCCGCGTCATTTATAAATAAAGTTTTTTTTCTTCAGTGGCACGTACGCAATATGATAGGTTCATATGGAGAGAAAATGAGTACATAGTCAGGACAGGCCAACCTACACGGTTGCTTGCTGGGGTTGCTCTCTTCACACTCTCTCGCACAAAACGACTGTGGCCACATCTCAAACATCCCGGCAGATCACGTCCGCTTGGGGAAGGGGTGGGTGCTTAGTGTAGATGCGGTGGCCGTCACCGACGGCGAAAACCCACTGTCAGCACGTCCCCATCAGGGGTCCCCGCCGTTCTCTCTCACAAAGCCGGTGAGGTTGCCTTCGTCCCTTACTCACTGCCGCGACGTGGGCAGTTGCCGCCTCCTGCCGCCCTCCTCAAGGTTGAGCTATGTCCCTCAGGTACAACTCCCTTTACAGCCGGCTTGCACCACTGCTCCAGCTGCCCACATCACTCCCTGTGGATATTTCTCTACTTCTTTGCCCCGCACATACCTCTACTGGCTTCTACGTATTGTATTTGTGATGAGTTTATGTCTCATCAACTAGTCC